>NC_031986.2:23362810-23671247 GCF_001858045.2 Oreochromis niloticus
CACCTGGAAGTTGGCAGAGGTTTTTTTCTTGGATCCCACCAAACAAAATCCACACTCTATCATGAGACAGCACCTTGGATGGCTGCTGGAATGGCCAGTATGGGGATTGAACCCATGACTTTGGCGTTATTAGCACCACGCTCTGACCAGCTGAGCTAACCGGCCTACAACTTGTGCCTAAACCAACCCTTTTTTTTTTGACTAATATACCAAAAAGAGGGTGGAAGAACTGTTAAGCACACAAGAGAAATGTGTGTGTACAAGAAATTACTTCAACATAGTGTGTAAAAAAAGTCCTCTGTTGACTTACAAAAATGCTTTAAGAAGAAATTTGCCACAAAACAATACCTGGTGTGCGTCTTCTAATGTTAGGGTTGATAGGTGAGGATATAAAGCAGCACTTTTTGATGCAGTATGCTGTGTGAGACTTTGGAAATGAGTGATTTATCCAGAAAGTAGCTGGAAAAGTGATTTGGAGATACTAGCTAAGCATGTAATGTGTTTAGTAACGTGTCATGTGTCAGTGAATTTTGTGGTTTGCTGTCATTTGTAGTTGCGTACATCACTCACCTGGAAGCTGGCAGAGGTTTTTTTCCTTGGATCCCACCAAACAAAATCCACAGTCTATCATGAGACAGCACCTTGGAAGGCTGCTGGAATGGCCAGTATGGGATTGAACCCATGACTTTGGCGTTATTAGCACCACGCTCTGACCAGCTGAGCTAACCGGCCTACAACGTATGCGTGAACCGACCCTTTTGTTGACTAATATACCAAAAAGAGGGTGGAAGAACTGTTAAGCACACAAGAGAAATGTGTGTTTACAAGAAATTACTTCAAGCTGTACCAATGAAAGCCAACTCTTGGAAGCTCCCACTGATCAGAAGCCACCTATGCAGTTCAGCTGATGAACAGTGTGGCTGGAGAAACTAACAAAGTCATACTTTAGTAGACTAAAATATGAAAACAGTCGAAAGCACTGTTTCCTAATGAAAATGCTTCAAGAATAGTGGCATGGCTGTGTTTTGAACAAACTCCAACACATACCTTCAACGGGGAGTGAAACAGAGCACACTGGATCTTTTCCAGGTGGAGTTCCACCAACAGCATGCTTCCAAGTTGGGATTTTTTCACCCGTGTCGCTTGAGGTCATGGAACGTTATTGACTTTCTATGGTTGCTTCTAAGCCAAGATGACTCGAGCCTGGCACTGATAAGGCCAAGTTCATGGCTTCAGTCCCCAAGCTGGCCATTCGAGCCTCGTTTGAGAACTCGTAGAGTCTCTGTTGAAGGACATGAAATTGACAACAGCGTAGCAATTTTGGATGACATAAAGCATCCTAGGTTGGCCTGCCGTGAACAAACTGGGAAAGCGTCCCTGCTCCCCAAGGACTCACAAGGAACCACGAAGGGACTCGAACCCTCAATCTTCTGATCCGAAGTCAGACGCCTTCTCCGTTAGGCCACGTGGTCTGACAGATGCCCATACTTTTCACGAACGTTCGTTGGAGTCTGTTTGAGCCAACTGCTGGTGTTGGGTTGGTCAGGTGGCTGGTGGATATTGCTTGATTGTTGCTTGAAATAAGTGCATGTCACAGCATTTCTCCCATGTATCATGCTCTTACAAAACGTAGTCCTACCTGCCACATGCACAGTGGATCCACCCACTGAGCCAGAGTATCATCTGCCAATGGAGGTCATAAAGCTTACATGGCCCGATCTGTCACCTGGAAGTTGGCAGAGGTTTTTTTTCCTGGATCCCACCAAACAAAACCCACACTCTATCATGAGACAGCACCTTGGATGGCTGCTGGAATGGCCAGTATGGGGATTGAACCCATGACTTTGGCGTTATTAGCACCACGCTCTGACCAGCTGAGCTAACCGGCCTACAACTTGTGCCTAAACCAACCCTTTTTTTTTTGACTAATATACCAAAAAAGAGGGTGGAAGAACTGTTAAGCACACAAGAGAAATGTGTGTGTACAAGAAATTACTTCAACATAGTGTGTAAAAAAAAGTCCTCTGTTGACTTACAAAAAATGCTTTAAGAAGAAATTTGCCACAAAACAATACCTGGTGTGCGTCTTCTAATGTTAGGGTTGATAGGTGAGGATATAAAGCAGCACTTTTTGATGCAGTATGCTGTGTGAGACTTTGGAAATGAGTGATTTATCCAGAAAGTAGCTGGAAAAGTGATTTGGAGATACTAGCTAAGCATGTAATGTGTTTAGTAACGTGTCATGTGTCAGTGAATTTTGTGGTTTGCTGTCATTTGTAGTTGCGTACATCACTCACCTGGAAGCTGGCAGAGGTTTTTTTCCTTGGATCCCACCAAACAAAATCCACAGTCTATCATGAGACAGCACCTTGGAAGGCTGCTGGAATGGCCAGTATGGGGATTGAACCCATGACTTTGGCGTTATTAGCACCACGCTCTGACCAGCTGAGCTAACCGGCCTACAACGTATGCGTGAACCGACCCTTTTGTTGACTAATATACCAAAAAAGAGGGTGGAAGAACTGTTAAGCACACAAGAGAAATGTGTGTTTACAAGAAATTACTTCAAGCTGTACCAATGAAAGCCAACTCTTGGAAGCTCCCACTGATCAGAAGCCACCTATGCAGTTCAGCTGATGAACAGTGTGGCTGGAGAAACTAACAAAGTCATACTTTAGTAGACTAAAATATGAAAACAGTCGAAAGCACTGTTTCCTAATGAAAATGCTTCAAGAATAGTGGCATGGCTGTGTTTTGAACAAACTCCAACACATACCTTCAACGGGGAGTGAAACAGAGCACACTGGATCTTTTCCAGGTGGAGTTCCACCAACAGCATGCTTCCAAGTTGGGATTTTTTCACCCGTGTCGCTTGAGGTCATGGAACGTTATTGACTTTCTATGGTTGCTTCTAAGCCAAGATGACTCGAGCCTGGCACTGATAAGGCCAAGTTCATGGCTTCAGTCCCCAAGCTGGCCATTCGAGCCTCGTTTGAGAACTCGTAGAGTCTCTGTTGAAGGACATGAAATTGACAACAGCGTAGCAATTTTGGATGACATAAAGCATCCTAGGTTGGCCTGCCGTGAACAAACTGGGAAAGCGTCCCTGCTCCCCAAGGACTCACAAGCAACCACGAAGGGACTCGAACCCTCAATCTTCTGATCCGAAGTCAGACGCCTTCTCCGTTAGGCCACGTGGTCTGACAGATGCCCATACTTTTCACGAACGTTCGTTGGAGTCTGTTTGAGCCAACTGCTGGTGTTGGGTTGGTCAGGTGGCTGGTGGATATTGCTTGATTGTTGCTTGAAATAAGTGCATGTCACAGCATTTCTCCCATGTATCATGCTCTTACAAAACGTAGTCCTACCTGCCACATGCACAGTGGATCCACCCACTGAGCCAGAGTATCATCTGCCAATGGAGGTCATAAAGCTTACATGGCCCGATCTGTCACCTGGAAGTTGGCAGAGGTTTTTTTTCCTGGATCCCACCAAACAAAACCCACACTCTATCATGAGACAGCACCTTGGATGGCTGCTGGAATGGCCAGTATGGGGATTGAACCCATGACTTTGGCGTTATTAGCACCACGCTCTGACCAGCTGAGCTAACCGGCCTACAACTTGTGCCTAAACCAACCCTTTTTTTTTGACTAATATACCAAAAAGAGGGTGGAAGAACTGTTAAGCACACAAGAGAAATGTGTGTGTACAAGAAATTACTTCAACATAGTGTGTAAAAAAAAGTCCTCTGTTGACTTACAAAAAATGCTTTAAGAAGAAATTTGCCACAAAACAATACCTGGTGTGCGTCTTCTAATGTTAGGGTTGATAGGTGAGGATATAAAGCAGCACTTTTTGATGCAGTATGCTGTGTGAGACTTTGGAAATGAGTGATTTATCCAGAAAGTAGCTGGAAAAGTGATTTGGAGATACTAGCTAAGCATGTAATGTGTTTAGTAACGTGTCATGTGTCAGTGAATTTTGTGGTTTGCTGTCATTTGTAGTTGCGTACATCACTCACCTGGAAGCTGGCAGAGGTTTTTTTCTTGGATCCCACCAAACAAAATCCACAGTCTATCATGAGACAGCACCTTGGAAGGCTGCTGGAATGGCCAGTATGGGGATTGAACCCATGACTTTGGCGTTATTAGCACCACGCTCTGACCAGCTGAGCTAACCGGCCTACAACGTATGCGTGAACCGACCCTTTTGTTGACTAATATACCAAAAAAGAGGGTGGAAGAACTGTTAAGCACACAAGAGAAATGTGTGTTTACAAGAATTACTTCAAGCTGTACCAATGAAAGCCAACTCTTGGAAGCTCCCACTGATCAGAAGCCACCTATGCAGTTCAGCTGATGAACAGTGTGGCTGGAGAAACTAACAAAGTCATACTTTAGTAGACTAAAATATGAAACAGTCGAAAGCACTGTTTCCTAATGAAAATGCTTCAAGAATAGTGGCATGGCTGTGTTTTGAACAAACTCCAACACATACCTTCAACGGGGAGTGAAACAGAGCACACTGGATCTTTTCCAGGTGGAGCTCCACCAACAGCATGCTTCCAAGTTGGGATTTTTTCACCCGTGTCGCTTGAGGTCATGGAACGTTATTGACTTTCTATGGTTGCTTCTAAGCCAAGATGACTCGAGCCTGGCACTGATAAGGCCAAGTTCATGGCTTCAGTCCCCAAGCTGGCCATTCGAGCCTCGTTTGAGAACTCGTAGAGTCTCTGTTGAAGGACATGAAATTGACAACAGCGTAGCAATTTTGGATGACATAAAGCATCCTAGGTTGGCCTGCCGTGAACAAACTGGGAAAGCGTCCCTGCTCCCCAAGGACTCACAAGCAACCACGAAGGGACTCGAACCCTCAATCTTCTGATCCGAAGTCAGACGCCTTCTCCGTTAGGCCACGTGGTCTGACAGATGCCATACTTTTCACGAACGTTCGTTGGAGTCTGTTTGAGCCAACTGCTGGTGTTGGGTTGGTCAGGTGGCTGGTGGATATTGCTTGATTGTTGCTTGAAATAAGTGCATGTCACAGCATTTCTCCCATGTATCATGCTCTTACAAAACGTAGTCCTACCTGCCACATGCACAGTGGATCCACCCACTGAGCCAGAGTATCATCTGCCAATGGAGGTCATAAAGCTTACATGGCCCGATCTGTCACCTGGAAGTTGGCAGAGGTTTTTTTCTTGGATCCCACCAAACAAAATCCACACTCTATCATGAGACAGCACCTTGGATGGCTGCTGGAATGGCCAGTATGGGGATTGAACCCATGACTTTGGCGTTATTAGCACCACGCTCTGACCAGCTGAGCTAACCGGCCTACAACTTGTGCCTAAACCAACCCTTTTTTTTTGACTAATATACCAAAAAAGAGGGTGGAAGAACTGTTAAGCACACAAGAGAATGTGTGTGTACAAGAAATTACTTCAACATAGTGTGTAAAAAAAGTCCTCTGTTGACTTACAAAAAATGCTTTAAGAAGAAATTTGCCACAAAACAATACCTGGTGTGCGTCTTCTAATGTTAGGGTTGATAGGTGAGGATATAAAGCAGCACTTTTGATGCAGTATGCTGTGTGAGACTTTGGAAATGAGTGATTTATCCAGAAAGTAGCTGGAAAAGTGATTTGGAGATACTAGCTAAGCATGTAATGTGTTTAGTAACGTGTCATGTGTCAGTGAATTTTGTGGTTTGCTGTCATTTGTAGTTGCGTACATCACTCACCTGGAAGCTGGCAGAGGTTTTTTTTCTTGGATCCCACCAAACAAAATCCACAGTCTATCATGAGACAGCACCTTGGAAGGCTGCTGGAATGGCCAGTATGGGGATTGAACCCATGACTTTGGCGTTATTAGCACCACGCTCTGACCAGCTGAGCTAACCGGCCTACAACGTATGCGTGAACCGACCCTTTTGTTGACTAATATACCAAAAAGAGGGTGGAAGAACTGTTAAGCACACAAGAGAAATGTGTGTTTACAAGAAATTACTTCAAGCTGTACCAATGAAAGCCAACTCTTGGAAGCTCCCACTGATCAGAAGCCACCTATGCAGTTCAGCTGATGAACAGTGTGGCTGGAGAAACTAACAAAGTCATACTTTAGTAGACTAAATATGAAAACAGTCGAAAGCACTGTTTCCTAATGAAATGCTTCAAGAATAGTGGCATGGCTGTGTTTTGAACAAACTCCAACACATACCTTCAACGGGGAGTGAAACAGAGCACACTGGATCTTTTCCAGGTGGAGTTCCACCAACAGCATGCTTCCAAGTTGGGATTTTTTCACCCGTGTCGCTTGAGGTCATGGAACGTTATTGACTTCTATGGTTGCTTCTAAGCCAAGATGACTCGAGCCTGGCACTGATAAGGCCAAGTTCATGGCTTCAGTCCCCAAGCTGGCCATTCGAGCCTCGTTTGAGAACTCGTAGAGTCTCTGTTGAAGGACATGAAATTGACAACAGCGTAGCAATTTTGGATGACATAAAGCATCCTAGGTTGGCCTGCCGTGAACAAACTGGGAAAGCGTCCCTGCTCCCCAAGGACTCACAAGCAACCACGAAGGGACTCGAACCCTCAATCTTCTGATCCGAAGTCAGACGCCTTCTCCGTTAGGCCACGTGGTCTGACAGATGCCCATACTTTCACGAACGTTCGTTGGAGTCTGTTTGAGCCAACTGCTGGTGTTGGGTTGGTCAGGTGGCTGGTGGATATTGCTTGATTGTTGCTTGAAATAAGTGCATGTCACAGCATTTCTCCCATGTATCATGCTCTTACAAAACGTAGTCCTACCTGCACATGCACAGTGGATCCACCCACTGAGCCAGAGTATCATCTGCCAATGGAGGTCATAAAGCTTACATGGCCCGATCTGTCACCTGGAAGTTGGCAGAGGTTTTTTTTCTTGGATCCCACCAAACAAAACCACACTCTATCATGAGACAGCACCTTGGATGGCTGCTGGAATGGCCAGTATGGGGATTGAACCCATGACTTTGGCGTTATTAGCACCACGCTCTGACCAGCTGAGCTAACCGGCCTACAACTTGTGCCTAAACCAACCCTTTTTTTTTGACTAATATACCAAAAAGAGGGTGGAAGAACTGTTAAGCACACAAGAGAAATGTGTGTGTACAAGAAATTACTTCAACATAGTGTGTAAAAAAAAGTCCTCTGTTGACTTACAAAAAATGCTTTAAGAAGAAATTTGCCACAAAACAATACCTGGTGTGCGTCTTCTAATGTTAGGGTTGATAGGTGAGGATATAAAGCAGCACTTTTTGATGCAGTATGCTGTGTGAGACTTTGGAAATGAGTGATTTATCCAGAAAGTAGCTGGAAAAGTGATTTGGAGATACTAGCTAAGCATGTAATGTGTTTAGTAACGTGTCATGTGTCAGTGAATTTTGTGGTTTGCTGTCATTTGTAGTTGCGTACATCACTCACCTGGAAGCTGGCAGAGGTTTTTTTTCTTGGATCCCACCAAACAAATCCACAGTCTATCATGAGACAGCACCTTGGAAGGCTGCTGGAATGGCCAGTATGGGGATTGAACCCATGACTTTGGCGTTATTAGCACCACGCTCTGACCAGCTGAGCTAACCGGCCTACAACGTATGCGTGAACCGACCCTTTTGTTGACTAATATACCAAAAAAGAGGGTGGAAGAACTGTTAAGCACACAAGAGAAATGTGTGTTTACAAGAAATTACTTCAAGCTGTACCAATGAAAGCCAACTCTTGGAAGCTCCCACTGATCAGAAGCCACCTATGCAGTTCAGCTGATGAACAGTGTGGCTGGAGAAACTAACAAAGTCATACTTTAGTAGACTAAAATATGAAAACAGTCGAAAGCACTGTTTCCTAATGAAAATGCTTCAAGAATAGTGGCATGGCTGTGTTTTGAACAAACTCCAACACATACCTTCAACGGGGAGTGAAACAGAGCACACTGGATCTTTTCCAGGTGGAGTTCCACCAACAGCATGCTTCCAAGTTGGGATTTTTTCACCCGTGTCGCTTGAGGTCATGGAACGTTATTGACTTTCTATGGTTGCTTCTAAGCCAAGATGACTCGAGCCTGGCACTGATAAGGCCAAGTTCATGGCTTCAGTCCCCAAGCTGGCCATTCGAGCCTCGTTTGAGAACTCGTAGAGTCTCTGTTGAAGGACATGAAATTGACAACAGCGTAGCAATTTGGATGACATAAAGCATCCTAGGTTGGCCTGCCGTGAACAAACTGGGAAAGCGTCCCTGCTCCCCAAGGACTCACAAGCAACCACGAAGGGACTCGAACCCTCAATCTTCTGATCCGAAGTCAGACGCCTTCTCCGTTAGGCCACGTGGTCTGACAGATGCCCATACTTTTCACGAACGTTCGTTGGAGTCTGTTTGAGCCAACTGCTGGTGTTGGGTTGGTCAGGTGGCTGGTGGATATTGCTTGATTGTTGCTTGAAATAAGTGCATGTCACAGCATTTCTCCCATGTATCATGCTCTTACAAAACGTAGTCCTACCTGCACATGCACAGTGGATCCACCCACTGAGCCAGAGTATCATCTGCCAATGGAGGTCATAAAGCTTACATGGCCCGATCTGTCACCTGGAAGTTGGCAGAGGTTTTTTTCTTGGATCCCACCAAACAAAACCACACTCTATCATGAGACAGCACCTTGGATGGCTGCTGGAATGGCCAGTATGGGGATTGAACCCATGACTTTGGCGTTATTAGCACCACGCTCTGACCAGCTGAGCTAACCGGCCTACAACTTGTGCCTAAACCAACCCTTTTTTTTTTGACTAATATACCAAAAAAGAGGGTGGAAGAACTGTTAAGCACACAAGAGAATGTGTGTGTACAAGAAATTACTTCAACATAGTGTGTAAAAAAAAGTCCTCTGTTGACTTACAAAAAATGCTTTAAGAAGAAATTTGCCACAAAACAATACCTGGTGTGCGTCTTCTAATGTTAGGGTTGATAGGTGAGGATATAAAGCAGCACTTTTTGATGCAGTATGCTGTGTGAGACTTTGGAAATGAGTGATTTATCCAGAAAGTAGCTGGAAAAGTGATTTGGAGATACTAGCTAAGCATGTAATGTGTTTAGTAACGTGTCATGTGTCAGTGAATTTTGTGGTTTGCTGTCATTTGTAGTTGCGTACATCACTCACCTGGAAGCTGGCAGAGGTTTTTTTCTTGGATCCCACCAAACAAAATCCACAGTCTATCATGAGACAGCACCTTGGAAGGCTGCTGGAATGGCCAGTATGGGGATTGAACCCATGACTTTGGCGTTATTAGCACCACGCTCTGACCAGCTGAGCTAACCGGCCTACAACGTATGCGTGAACCGACCCTTTTGTTGACTAATATACCAAAAAAGAGGGTGGAAGAACTGTTAAGCACACAAGAGAAATGTGTGTTTACAAGAAATTACTTCAAGCTGTACCAATGAAAGCCAACTCTTGGAAGCTCCCACTGATCAGAAGCCACCTATGCAGTTCAGCTGATGAACAGTGTGGCTGGAGAAACTAACAAAGTCATACTTTAGTAGACTAAAATATGAAAACAGTCGAAAGCACTGTTTCCTAATGAAAATGCTTCAAGAATAGTGGCATGGCTGTGTTTTGAACAAACTCCAACACATACCTTCAACGGGGAGTGAAACAGAGCACACTGGATCTTTTCCAGGTGGAGTTCCACCAACAGCATGCTTCCAAGTTGGGATTTTTTCACCCGTGTCGCTTGAGGTCATGGAACGTTATTGACTTTCTATGGTTGCTTCTAAGCCAAGATGACTCGAGCCTGGCACTGATAAGGCCAAGTTCATGGCTTCAGTCCCCAAGCTGGCCATTCGAGCCTCGTTTGAGAACTCGTAGAGTCTCTGTTGAAGGACATGAAATTGACAACAGCGTAGCAATTTTGGATGACATAAAGCATCCTAGGTTGGCCTGCCGTGAACAAACTGGGAAAGCGTCCCTGCTCCCCAAGGACTCACAAGCAACCACGAAGGGACTCGAACCCTCAATCTTCTGATCCGAAGTCAGACGCCTTCTCCGTTAGGCCACGTGGTCTGACAGATGCCCATACTTTTCACGAACGTTCGTTGGAGTCTGTTTGAGCCAACTGCTGGTGTTGGGTTGGTCAGGTGGCTGGTGGATATTGCTTGATTGTTGCTTGAAATAAGTGCATGTCACAGCATTTCTCCCATGTATCATGCTCTTACAAAACGTAGTCCTACCTGACACATGCACAGTGGATCCACCCACTGAGCCAGAGTATCATCTGCCAATGGAGGTCATAAAGCTTACATGGCCCGATCTGTCACCTGGAAGTTGGCAGAGGTTTTTTTTCTTGGATCCCACCAAACAAAATCCACACTCTATCATGAGACAGCACCTTGGATGGCTGCTGGAATGGCCAGTATGGGGATTGAACCCATGACTTTGGCGTTATTAGCACCACGCTCTGACCAGCTGAGCTAACCGGCCTACAACTTGTGCCTAAACCAACCCTTTTTTTTTTGACTAATATACCAAAAAAGAGGGTGGAAGAACTGTTAAGCACACAAGAGAAATGTGTGTGTACAAGAAATTACTTCAACATAGTGTGTAAAAAAAGTCCTCTGTTGACTTACAAAAAATGCTTTAAGAAGAAATTTGCCACAAAACAATACCTGGTGTGCGTCTTCTAATGTTAGGGTTGATAGGTGAGGATATAAAGCAGCACTTTTTGATGCAGTATGCTGTGTGAGACTTTGGAAATGAGTGATTTATCCAGAAAGTAGCTGGAAAAGTGATTTGGAGATACTAGCTAAGCATGTAATGTGTTTAGTAACGTGTCATGTGTCAGTGAATTTTGTGGTTTGCTGTCATTTGTAGTTGCGTACATCACTCACCTGGAAGCTGGCAGAGGTTTTTTTTCTTGGATCCCACCAAACAAAATCCACAGTCTATCATGAGACAGCACCTTGGAAGGCTGCTGGAATGGCCAGTATGGGGATTGAACCCATGACTTTGGCGTTATTAGCACCACGCTCTGACCAGCTGAGCTAACCGGCCTACAACGTATGCGTGAACCGACCCTTTTGTTGACTAATATACCAAAAAAGAGGGTGGAAGAACTGTTAAGCACACAAGAGAAATGTGTGTTTACAAGAAATTACTTCAAGCTGTACCAATGAAAGCCAACTCTTGGAAGCTCCCACTGATCAGAAGCCACCTATGCAGTTCAGCTGATGAACAGTGTGGCTGGAGAAACTAACAAAGTCATACTTTAGTAGACTAAAATATGAAAACAGTCGAAAGCACTGTTTCCTAATGAAAATGCTTCAAGAATAGTGGCATGGCTGTGTTTTGAACAAACTCCAACACATACCTTCAACGGGGAGTGAAACAGAGCACACTGGATCTTTTCCAGGTGGAGTTCCACCAACAGCATGCTTCCAAGTTGGGATTTTTTCACCCGTGTCGCTTGAGGTCATGGAACGTTATTGACTTTCTATGGTTGCTTCTAAGCCAAGATGACTCGAGCCTGGCACTGATAAGGCCAAGTTCATGGCTTCAGTCCCCAAGCTGGCCATTCGAGCCTCGTTTGAGAACTCGTAGAGTCTCTGTTGAAGGACATGAAATTGACAACAGCGTAGCAATTTTGGATGACATAAAGCATCCTAGGTTGGCCTGCCGTGAACAAACTGGGAAAGCGTCCCTGCTCCCCAAGGACTCACAAGCAACCACGAAGGGACTCGAACCCTCAATCTTCTGATCCGAAGTCAGACGCCTTCTCCGTTAGGCCACGTGGTCTGACAGATGCCCATACTTTTCACGAACGTTCGTTGGAGTCTGTTTGAGCCAACTGCTGGTGTTGGGTTGGTCAGGTGGCTGGTGGATATTGCTTGATTGTTGCTTGAAATAAGTGCATGTCACAGCATTTCTCCCATGTATCATGCTCTTACAAAACGTAGTCCTACCTGACACATGCACAGTGGATCCACCCACTGAGCCAGAGTATCATCTGCCAATGGAGGTCATAAAGCTTACATGGCCCGATCTGTCACCTGGAAGTTGGCAGAGGTTTTTTTTCTTGGATCCCACCAAACAAAATCCACACTCTATCATGAGACAGCACCTTGGATGGCTGCTGGAATGGCCAGTATGGGGATTGAACCCATGACTTTGGCGTTATTAGCACCACGCTCTGACCAGCTGAGCTAACCGGCCTACAACTTGTGCCTAAACCAACCCTTTTTTTTTTGACTAATATACCAAAAAAGAGGGTGGAAGAACTGTTAAGCACACAAGAGAAATGTGTGTGTACAAGAAATTACTTCAACATAGTGTGTAAAAAAAAGTCCTCTGTTGACTTACAAAAAATGCTTTAAGAAGAAATTTGCCACAAAACAATACCTGGTGTGCGTCTTCTAATGTTAGGGTTGATAGGTGAGGATATAAAGCAGCACTTTTTGATGCAGTATGCTGTGTGAGACTTTGGAAATGAGTGATTTATCCAGAAAGTAGCTGGAAAAGTGATTTGGAGATACTAGCTAAGCATGTAATGTGTTTAGTAACGTGTCATGTGTCAGTGAATTTTGTGGTTTGCTGTCATTTGTAGTTGCGTACATCACTCACCTGGAAGCTGGCAGAGGTTTTTTTTCTTGGATCCCACCAAACAAAATCCACAGTCTATCATGAGACAGCACCTTGGAAGGCTGCTGGAATGGCCAGTATGGGGATTGAACCCATGACTTTGGCGTTATTAGCACCACGCTCTGACCAGCTGAGCTAACCGGCCTACAACGTATGCGTGAACCGACCCTTTTGTTGACTAATATACCAAAAAAGAGGGTGGAAGAACTGTTAAGCACACAAGAGAAATGTGTGTTTACAAGAAATTACTTCAAGCTGTACCAATGAAAGCCAACTCTTGGAAGCTCCCACTGATCAGAAGCCACCTATGCAGTTCAGCTGATGAACAGTGTGGCTGGAGAAACTAACAAAGTCATACTTTAGTAGACTAAAATATGAAACAGTCGAAAGCACTGTTTCCTAATGAAAATGCTTCAAGAATAGTGGCATGGCTGTGTTTTGAACAAACTCCAACACATACCTTCAACGGGGAGTGAAACAGAGCACACTGGATCTTTTCCAGGTGGAGTTCCACCAACAGCATGCTTCCAAGTTGGGATTTTTTCACCCGTGTCGCTTGAGGTCATGGAACGTTATTGACTTTCTATGGTTGCTTCTAAGCCAAGATGACTCGAGCCTGGCACTGATAAGGCCAAGTTCATGGCTTCAGTCCCCAAGCTGGCCATTCGAGCCTCGTTTGAGAACTCGTAGAGTCTCTGTTGAAGGACATGAAATTGACAACAGCGTAGCAATTTTGGATGACATAAAGCATCCTAGGTTGGCCTGCCGTGAACAAACTGGGAAAGCGTCCCTGCCCCCAAGGACTCACAAGCAACCACGAAGGGACTCGAACCCTCAATCTTCTGATCCGAAGTCAGACGCCTTCTCCGTTAGGCCACGTGGTCTGACAGATGCCCATACTTTTCACGAACGTTCGTTGGAGTCTGTTTGAGCCAACTGCTGGTGTTGGGTTGGTCAGGTGGCTGGTGGATATTGCTTGATTGTTGCTTGAAATAAGTGCATGTCACAGCATTTCTCCCATGTATCATGCTCTTACAAAACGTAGTCCTACCTGACACATGCACAGTGGATCCACCCACTGAGCCAGAGTATCATCTGCCAATGGAGGTCATAAAGCTTACATGGCCCGATCTGTCACCTGGAAGTTGGCAGAGGTTTTTTTTCTTGGATCCCACCAAACAAAATCCACACTCTATCATGAGACAGCACCTTGGATGGCTGCTGGAATGGCCAGTATGGGGATTGAACCCATGACTTTGGCGTTATTAGCACCACGCTCTGACCAGCTGAGCTAACCGGCCTACAACTTGTGCCTAAACCAACCCTTTTTTTTTGACTAATATACCAAAAAAGAGGGTGGAAGAACTGTTAAGCACACAAGAGAAATGTGTGTGTACAAGAAATTACTTCAACATAGTGTGTAAAAAAAAGTCCTCTGTTGACTTACAAAAAATGCTTTAAGAAGAAATTTGCCACAAAACAATACCTGGTGTGCGTCTTCTAATGTTAGGGTTGATAGGTGAGGATATAAAGCAGCACTTTTTGATGCAGTATGCTGTGTGAGACTTTGGAAATGAGTGATTTATCCAGAAAGTAGCTGGAAAAGTGATTTGGAGATACTAGCTAAGCATGTAATGTGTTTAGTAACGTGTCATGTGTCAGTGAATTTTGTGGTTTGCTGTCATTTGTAGTTGCGTACATCACTCACCTGGAAGCTGGCAGAGGTTTTTTTTCTTGGATCCCACCAAACAAAATCCACAGCTATCATGAGACAGCACCTTGGAAGGCTGCTGGAATGGCCAGTATGGGGATTGAACCCATGACTTTGGCTTATTAGCACCACGCTCTGACCAGCTGAGCTAACCGGCCTACAACGTATGCGTGAACCGACCCTTTTGTTGACTAATATACCAAAAAAGAGGGTGGAAGAACTGTTAAGCACACAAGAGAAATGTGTGTTTACAAGAAATTACTTCAAGCTGTACCAATGAAAGCCAACTCTTGGAAGCTCCCACTGATCAGAAGCCACCTATGCAGTTCAGCTGATGAACAGTGTGGCTGGAGAAACTAACAAAGTCATACTTTAGTAGACTAAAATATGAAAACAGTCGAAAGCACTGTTTCCTAATGAAATGCTTCAAGAATAGTGGCATGGCTGTGTTTTGAACAAACTCCAACACATACCTTCAACGGGGAGTGAAACAGAGCACACTGGATCTTTTCCAGGTGGAGTTCCACCAACAGCATGCTTCCAAGTTGGGATTTTTTCACCCGTGTCGCTTGAGGTCATGGAACGTTATTGACTTTCTATGGTTGCTTCTAAGCCAAGATGACTCGAGCCTGGCACTGATAAGGCCAAGTTCATGGCTTCAGTCCCCAAGCTGGCCATTCGAGCCTCGTTTGAGAACTCGTAGAGTCTCTGTTGAAGGACATGAAATTGACAACAGCGTAGCAATTTTGGATGACATAAAGCATCCTAGGTTGGCCTGCCGTGAACAAACTGGGAAAGCGTCCCTGCTCCCCAAGGACTCACAAGCAACCACGAAGGGACTCGAACCCTCAATCTTCTGATCCGAAGTCAGACGCCTTCTCCGTTAGGCCACGTGGTCTGACAGATGCCCATACTTTTCACGAACGTTCGTTGGAGTCTGTTTGAGCCAACTGCTGGTGTTGGGTTGGTCAGGTGGCTGGTGGATATTGCTTGATTGTTGCTTGAAATAAGTGCATGTCACAGCATTTCTCCCATGTATCATGCTCTTACAAAACGTAGTCCTACCTGACACATGCACAGTGGATCCACCCACTGAGCCAGAGTATCATCTGCCAATGGAGGTCATAAAGCTTACATGGCCCGATCTGTCACCTGGAAGTTGGCAGAGGTTTTTTTCTTGGATCCCACCAAACAAAATCCACACTCTATCATGAGACAGCACCTTGGATGGCTGCTGGAATGGCCAGTATGGGATTGAACCCATGACTTTGGCGTTATTAGCACCACGCTCTGACCAGCTGAGCTAACCGGCCTACAACTTGTGCCTAAACCAACCCTTTTTTTTTGACTAATATACCAAAAAAGAGGGTGGAAGAACTGTTAAGCACACAAGAGAAATGTGTGTGTACAAGAAATTACTTCAACATAGTGTGTAAAAAAAAGTCCTCTGTTGACTTACAAAAAATGCTTTAAGAAGAAATTTGCCACAAAACAATACCTGGTGTGCGTCTTCTAATGTTAGGGTTGATAGGTGAGGATATAAAGCAGCACTTTTTGATGCAGTATGCTGTGTGAGACTTTGGAAATGAGTGATTTATCCAGAAAGTAGCTGGAAAAGTGATTTGGAGATACTAGCTAAGCATGTAATGTGTTTAGTAACGTGTCATGTGTCAGTGAATTTTGTGGTTTGCTGTCATTTGTAGTTGCGTACATCACTCACCTGGAAGCTGGCAGAGGTTTTTTTTCTTGGATCCCACCAAACAAAATCCACAGTCTATCATGAGACAGCACCTTGGAAGGCTGCTGGAATGGCCAGTATGGGGATTGAACCCATGACTTTGGCGTTATTAGCACCACGCTCTGACCAGCTGAGCTAACCGGCCTACAACGTATGCGTGAACCGACCCTTTTGTTGACTAATATACCAAAAAGAGGGTGGAAGAACTGTTAAGCACACAAGAGAAATGTGTGTTTACAAGAAATTACTTCAAGCTGTACCAATGAAAGCCAACTCTTGGAAGCTCCCACTGATCAGAAGCCACCTATGCAGTTCAGCTGATGAACAGTGTGGCTGGAGAAACTAACAAAGTCATACTTTAGTAGACTAAAATATGAAAACAGTCGAAAGCACTGTTTCCTAATGAAAATGCTTCAAGAATAGTGGCATGGCTGTGTTTTGAACAAACTCCAACACATACCTTCAACGGGGAGTGAAACAGAGCACACTGGATCTTTTCCAGGTGGAGTTCCACCAACAGCATGCTTCCAAGTTGGGATTTTTTCACCCGTGTCGCTTGAGGTCATGGAACGTTATTGACTTTCTATGGTTGCTTCTAAGCCAAGATGACTCGAGCCTGGCACTGATAAGGCCAAGTTCATGGCTTCAGTCCCCAAGCTGGCCATTCGAGCCTCGTTTGAGAACTCGTAGAGTCTCTGTTGAAGGACATGAAATTGACAACAGCGTAGCAATTTTGGATGACATAAAGCATCCTAGGTTGGCCTGCCGTGAACAAACTGGGAAAGCGTCCCTGCTCCCCAAGGACTCACAAGCAACCACGAAGGGACTCGAACCCTCAATCTTCTGATCCGAAGTCAGACGCCTTCTCCGTTAGGCCACGTGGTCTGACAGATGCCCATACTTTTCACGAACGTTCGTTGGAGTCTGTTTGAGCCAACTGCTGGTGTTGGGTTGGTCAGGTGGCTGGTGGATATTGCTTGATGGTTGCTTGAAATAAGTGCATGTCACAGCATTTCTCCCATGTATCATGCTCTTACAAAACGTAGTCCTACCTGACACATGCACAGTGGATCCACCCACTGAGCCAGAGTATCATCTGCCAATGGAGGTCATAAAGCTTACATGGCCCGATCTGTCACCTGGAAGTTGGCAGAGGTTTTTTTTCTTGGATCCCACCAAACAAAATCCACACTCTATCATGAGACAGCACCTTGGATGGCTGCTGGAATGGCCAGTATGGGGATTGAACCCATGACTTTGGCGTTATTAGCACCACGCTCTGACCAGCTGAGCTAACCGGCCTACAACTTGTGCCTAAACCAACCCTTTTTTTTTGACTAATATACCAAAAAAGAGGGTGGAAGAACTGTTAAGCACACAAGAGAAATGTGTGTGTACAAGAAATTACTTCAACATAGTGTGTAAAAAAAAGTCCTCTGTTGACTTACAAAAAATGCTTTAAGAAGAAATTGCCACAAAACAATACCTGGTGTGCGTCTTCTAATGTTAGGGTTGATAGGTGAGGATATAAAGCAGCACTTTTTGATGCAGTATGCTGTGTGAGACTTTGGAAATGAGTGATTTATCCAGAAAGTAGCTGGAAAAGTGATTTGGAGATACTAGCTAAGCATGTAATGTGTTTAGTAACGTGTCATGTGTCAGTGAATTTTGTGGTTTGCTGTCATTTGTAGTTGCGTACATCACTCACCTGGAAGCTGGCAGAGGTTTTTTTCTTGGATCCCACCAAACAAAATCCACAGTCTATCATGAGACAGCACCTTGGAAGGCTGCTGGAATGGCCAGTATGGGGATTGAACCCATGACTTTGGCGTTATTAGCACCACGCTCTGACCAGCTGAGCTAACCGGCCTACAACGTATGCGTGAACCGACCCTTTTGTTGACTAATATACCAAAAAAGAGGGTGGAAGAACTGTTAAGCACACAAGAGAAATGTGTGTTTACAAGAAATTACTTCAAGCTGTACCAATGAAAGCCAACTCTTGGAAGCTCCCACTGATCAGAAGCCACCTATGCAGTTCAGCTGATGAACAGTGTGGCTGGAGAAACTAACAAAGTCATACTTTAGTAGACTAAAATATGAAAACAGTCGAAAGCACTGTTTCCTAATGAAAATGCTTCAAGAATAGTGGCATGGCTGTGTTTTGAACAAACTCCAACACATACCTTCAACGGGGAGTGAAACAGAGCACACTGGATCTTTTCCAGGTGGAGTCCACCAACAGCATGCTTCCAAGTTGGGATTTTTTCACCCGTGTCGCTTGAGGTCATGGAACGTTATTGACTTTCTATGGTTGCTTCTAAGCCAAGATGACTCGAGCCTGGCACTGATAAGGCCAAGTTCATGGCTTCAGTCCCCAAGCTGGCCATTCGAGCCTCGTTTGAGAACTCGTAGAGTCTCTGTTGAAGGACATGAAATTGACAACAGCGTAGCAATTTTGGATGACATAAAGCATCCTAGGTTGGCCTGCCGTGAACAAACTGGGAAAGCGTCCCTGCCCCCAAGGACTCACAAGCAACCACGAAGGGACTCGAACCCTCAATCTTCTGATCCGAAGTCAGACGCCTTCTCCGTTAGGCCACGTGGTCTGACAGATGCCCATACTTTTCACGAACGTTCGTTGGAGTCTGTTTGAGCCAACTGCTGGTGTTGGGTTGGTCAGGTGGCTGGTGGATATTGCTTGATTGTTGCTTGAAATAAGTGCATGTCACAGCATTTCTCCCATGTATCATGCTCTTACAAAACGTAGTCCTACCTGACACATGCACAGTGGATCCACCCACTGAGCCAGAGTATCATCTGCCAATGGAGGTCATAAAGCTTACATGGCCCGATCTGTCACCTGGAAGTTGGCAGAGGTTTTTTTTCTTGGATCCCACCAAACAAAATCCACACTCTATCATGAGACAGCACCTTGGATGGCTGCTGGAATGGCCAGTATGGGGATTGAACCCATGACTTTGGCGTTATTAGCACCACGCTCTGACCAGCTGAGCTAACCGGCCTACAACTTGTGCCTAAACCAACCCTTTTTTTTTTGACTAATATACCAAAAAAGAGGGTGGAAGAACTGTTAAGCACACAAGAGAAATGTGTGTGTACAAGAAATTACTTCAACATAGTGTGTAAAAAAAGTCCTCTGTTGACTTACAAAAAATGCTTTAAGAAGAAATTTGCCACAAAACAATACCTGGTGTGCGTCTTCTAATGTTAGGGTTGATAGGTGAGGATATAAAGCAGCACTTTTTGATGCAGTATGCTGTGTGAGACTTTGGAATGAGTGATTTATCCAGAAAGTAGCTGGAAAAGTGATTTGGAGATACTAGCTAAGCATGTAATGTGTTTAGTAACGTGTCATGTGTCAGTGAATTTTGTGGTTTGCTGTCATTTGTAGTTGCGTACATCACTCACCTGGAAGCTGGCAGAGGTTTTTTTTCTTGGATCCCACCAAACAAAATCCACAGACTATCATGAGACAGCACCTTGGAAGGCTGCTGGAATGGCCAGTATGGGGATTGAACCCATGACTTTGGCATTATTAGCACCACGCTCTGACCAGCTGAGCTAACCGGCCTACAACGTATGCGTGAACCGACCCTTTTGTTGACTAATATACCAAAAAAGAGGGTGGAAGAACTGTTAAGCACACAAGAGAAATGTGTGTTTACAAGAAATTACTTCAAGCTGTACCAATGAAAGCCAACTCTTGGAAGCTCCCACTGATCAGAAGCCACCTATGCAGTTCAGCTGATGAACAGTGTGGCTGGAGAAACTAACAAAGTCATACTTTAGTAGACTAAAATATGAAACAGTCGAAAGCACTGTTTCCTAATGAAAATGCTTCAAGAATAGTGGCATGGCTGTGTTTTGAACAAACTCCAACACATACCTTCAACGGGGAGTGAAACAGAGCACACTGGATCTTTTCCAGGTGGAGTTCCACCAACAGCATGCTTCCAAGTTGGGATTTTTTCACCCGTGTCGCTTGAGGTCATGGAACGTTATTGACTTTCTATGGTTGCTTCTAAGCCAAGATGACTCGAGCCTGGCACTGATAAGGCCAAGTTCATGGCTTCAGTCCCCAAGCTGGCCATTCGAGCCTCGTTTGAGAACTCGTAGAGTCTCTGTTGAAGGACATGAAATTGACAACAGCGTAGCAATTTTGGATGACATAAAGCATCCTAGGTTGGCCTGCCGTGAACAAACTGGGAAAGCGTCCCTGCTCCCCAAGGACTCACAAGCAACCACGAAGGGACTCGAACCCTCAATCTTCTGATCCGAAGTCAGACGCCTTCTCCGTTAGGCCACGTGGTCTGACAGATGCCCATACTTTTCACGAACGTTCGTTGGAGTCTGTTTGAGCCAACTGCTGGTGTTGGGTTGGTCAGGTGGCTGGTGGATATTGCTTGATTGTTGCTTGAAATAAGTGCATGTCACAGCATTTCTCCCATGTATCATGCTCTTACAAAACGTAGTCCTACCTGACACATGCACAGTGGATCCACCCACTGAGCCAGAGTATCATCTGCCAATGGAGGTCATAAAGCTTACATGGCCCGATCTGTCACCTGGAAGTTGGCAGAGGTTTTTTTTCTTGGATCCCACCAAACAAAATCCACACTCTATCATGAGACAGCACCTTGGATGGCTGCTGGAATGGCCAGTATGGGGATTGAACCCATGACTTTGGCGTTATTAGCACCACGCTCTGACCAGCTGAGCTAACCGGCCTACAACTTGTGCCTAAACCAACCCTTTTTTTTTTGACTAATATACCAAAAAGAGGGTGGAAGAACTGTTAAGCACACAAGAGAAATGTGTGTGTACAAGAAATTACTTCAACATAGTGTGTAAAAAAAGTCCTCTGTTGACTTACAAAAAATGCTTTAAGAAGAAATTTGCCACAAAACAATACCTGGTGTGCGTCTTCTAATGTTAGGGTTGATAGGTGAGGATATAAAGCAGCACTTTTTGATGCAGTATGCTGTGTGAGACTTTGGAAATGAGTGATTTATCCAGAAGTAGCTGGAAAAGTGATTTGGAGATACTAGCTAAGCATGTAATGTGTTTAGTAACGTGTCATGTGTCAGTGAATTTTGTGGTTTGCTGTCATTTGTAGTTGCGTACATCACTCACCTGGAAGCTGGCAGAGGTTTTTTTCTTGGATCCCACCAAACAAATCCACAGTCTATCATGAGACAGCACCTTGGAAGGCTGCTGGAATGGCCAGTATGGGGATTGAACCCATGACTTTGGCGTTATTAGCACCACGCTCTGACCAGCTGAGCTAACCGGCCTACAACGTATGCGTGAACCGACCCTTTTGTTGACTAATATACCAAAAAGAGGGTGGAAGAACTGTTAAGCACACAAGAGAAATGTGTGTTTACAAGAAATTACTTCAAGCTGTACCAATGAAAGCCAACTCTTGGAAGCTCCCACTGATCAGAAGCCACCTATGCAGTTCAGCTGATGAACAGTGTGGCTGGAGAAACTAACAAGTCATACTTTAGTAGACTAAAATATGAAACAGTCGAAAGCACTGTTTCCTAATGAAAATGCTTCAAGAATAGTGGCATGGCTGTGTTTTGAACAAACTCCAACACATACCTTCAACGGGGAGTGAAACAGAGCACACTGGATCTTTTCCAGGTGGAGTTCACCAACAGCATGCTTCCAAGTTGGGATTTTTTCACCCGTGTCGCTTGAGGTCATGGAACGTTATTGACTTTCTATGGTTGCTTCTAAGCCAAGATGACTCGAGCCTGGCACTGATAAGGCCAAGTTCATGGCTTCAGTCCCCAAGCTGGCCATTCGAGCCTCGTTTGAGAACTCGTAGAGTCTCTGTTGAAGGACATGAAATTGACAACAGCGTAGCAATTTTGGATGACATAAAGCATCCTAGGTTGGCCTGCCGTGAACAAACTGGGAAGCGTCCCTGCTCCCAAGGACTCACAAGCAACCACGAAGGGACTCGAACCCTCAATCTTCTGATCCGAAGTCAGACGCCTTCTCCGTTAGGCCACGTGGTCTGACAGATGCCCATACTTTTCACGAACGTTCGTTGGAGTCTGTTTGAGCCAACTGCTGGTGTTGGGTTGGTCAGGTGGCTGGTGGATATTGCTTGATGGTTGCTTGAAATAAGTGCATGTCACAGCATTTCTCCCATGTATCATGCTCTTACAAAACGTAGTCCTACCTGACACATGCACAGTGGATCCACCCACTGAGCCAGAGTATCATCTGCCAATGGAGGTCATAAAGCTTACATGGCCTGATCTGTCACCTGGAAGTTGGCAGAGGTTTTTTTTCTTGGATCCCACCAAACAAAACCCACACTCTATCATGAGACAGCACCTTGGATGGCTGCTGGAATGGCCAGTATGGGGATTGAACCCATGACTTTGGCGTTATTAGCACCACGCTCTGACCAGCTGAGCTAACCGGCCTACACGTATGCGTGAACCGACCCTTTTGTTGACTAATATACCAAAAAGAGGGTGGAAGAACTGTTAAGCACACAAGAGAAATGTGTGTTTACAAGAAATTACTTCAAGCTGTACCAATGAAAGCCAACTCTTGGAAGCTCCCACTGATCAGAAGCCACCTATGCAGTTCAGCTGATGAACAGTGTGGCTGGAGAAACTAACAAAGTCATACTTTAGTAGACTAAAATATGAAAACAGTCGAAAGCACTGTTTCCTAATGAAATGCTTCAAGAATAGTGGCATGGCTGTGTTTTGAACAAACTCCAACACATACCTTCAACGGGGAGTGAAACAGAGCACACTGGATCTTTTCCAGGTGGAGTTCCACCAACAGCATGCTTCCAAGTTGGGATTTTTTCACCCGTGTCGCTTGAGGTCATGGAACGTTATTGACTTCTATGGTTGCTTCTAAGCCAAGATGACTCGAGCCTGGCACTGATAAGGCCAAGTTCATGGCTTCAGTCCCCAAGCTGGCCATTCGAGCCTCGTTTGAGAACTCGTAGAGTCTCTGTTGAAGGACATGAAATTGACAACAGCGTAGCAATTTTGGATGACATAAAGCATCCTAGGTTGGCCTGCCGTGAACAAACTGGAAAGCGTCCCTGCTCCCCAAGGACTCACAAGCAACCACGAAGGGACTCGAACCCTCAATCTTCTGATCCGAAGTCAGACGCCTTCTCCGTTAGGCCACGTGGTCTGACAGATGCCCATACTTTTCACGAACGTTCGTTGGAGTCTGTTTGAGCCAACTGCTGGTGTTGGGTTGGTCAGGTGGCTGGTGGATATTGCTTGATGGTTGCTTGAAATAAGTGCATGTCACAGCATTTCTCCCATGTATCATGCTCTTACAAAACGTAGTCCTACCTGACACATGCACAGTGGATCCACCCACTGAGCCAGAGTATCATCTGCCAATGGAGGTCATAAAGCTTACATGGCCCGATCTGTCACCTGGAAGTTGGCAGAGGTTTTTTTCTTGGATCCCACCAAACAAAACCCACACTCTATCATGAGACAGCACCTTGGATGGCTGCTGGAATGGCCAGTATGGGGATTGAACCCATGACTTTGGCGTTATTAGCACCACGCTCTGACCAGCTGAGCTAACCGGCCTACAACTTGTGCCTAAACCAACCCTTTTTTTTTTGACTAATATACCAAAAAGAGGGTGGAAGAACTGTTAAGCACACAAGAGAAATGTGTGTGTACAAGAAATTACTTCAACATAGTGTGTAAAAAAAAGTCCTCTGTTGACTTACAAAAATGCTTTAAGAAGAAATTTGCCACAAAACAATACCTGGTGTGCGTCTTCTAATGTTAGGGTTGATAGGTGAGGATATAAAGCAGCACTTTTTGATGCAGTATGCTGTGTGAGACTTTGGAAATGAGTGATTTATCCAGAAAGTAGCTGGAAAAGTGATTTGGAGATACTAGCTAAGCATGTAATGTGTTTAGTAACGTGTCATGTGTCAGTGAATTTTGTGGTTTGCTGTCATTTGTAGTTGCGTACATCACTCACCTGGAAGCTGGCAGAGGTTTTTTTTCTTGGATCCCACCAAACAAAATCCACAGTCTATCATGAGACAGCACCTTGGAAGGCTGCTGGAATGGCCAGTATGGGGATTGAACCCATGACTTTGGCGTTATTAGCACCACGCTCTGACCAGCTGAGCTAACCGGCCTACAACGTATGCGTGAACCGACCCTTTTGTTGACTAATATACCAAAAAGAGGGTGGAAGAACTGTTAAGCACACAAGAGAAATGTGTGTTTACAAGAAATTACTTCAAGCTGTACCAATGAAAGCCAACTCTTGGAAGCTCCCACTGATCAGAAGCCACCTATGCAGTTCAGCTGATGAACAGTGTGGCTGGAGAAACTAACAAAGTCATACTTTAGTAGACTAAAATATGAAAACAGTCGAAAGCACTGTTTCCTAGTGAAATGCTTCAAGAATAGTGGCATGGCTGTGTTTTGAACAAACTCCAACACATACCTTCAACGGGGAGTGAAACAGAGCACACTGGATCTTTTCCAGGTGGAGTTCCACCAACAGCATGCTTCCAAGTTGGGATTTTTTCACCCGTGTCGCTTGAGGTCATGGAACGTTATTGACTTTCTATGGTTGCTTCTAAGCCAAGATGACTCGAGCCTGGCACTGATAAGGCCAAGTTCATGGCTTCAGTCCCCAAGCTGGCCATTCGAGCCTCGTTTGAGAACTCGTAGAGTCTCTGTTGAAGGACATGAAATTGACAACAGCGTAGCAATTTTGGATGACATAAAGCATCCTAGGTTGGCCTGCCGTGAACAAACTGGGAAAGCGTCCCTGCTCCCCAAGGACTCACAAGCAACCACGAAGGGACTCGAACCCTCATCTTCTGATCCGAAGTCAGACGCCTTCTCCGTTAGGCCACGTGGTCTGACAGATGCCCATACTTTTCACGAACGTTCGTTGGAGTCTGTTTGAGCCAACTGCTGGTGTTGGGTTGGTCAGGCGGCTGGTGGATATTGCTTGATTGTTGCTTGAAATAAGCGCATGTCACAGCATTTCTCCCATGTATCATGCTCTTACAAAACGTAGTCCTACCTGACACATGCACAGTGGATCCACCCACTGAGCCAGAGTATCATCTGCCAATGGAGGTCATAAAGCTTACATGGCCCGATCTGTCACCTGGAAGTTGGCAGAGGTTTTTTTTCTTGGATCCCACCAAACAAAACCCGCACTCTATCATGAGACAGCACCTTGGATGGCTGCTGGAATGGCCAGTATGGGGATTGAACCCATGACTTTGGCGTTATTAGCACCACGCTCTGACCAGCTGAGCTAACCGGCCTACAACTTGTGCCTAAACCAACCCTTTTTTTTTGACTAATATACCAAAAAGAGGGTGGAAGAACTGTTAAGCACACAAGAGAAATGTGTGTGTACAAGAAATTACTTCAACATAGTGTGTAAAAAAAGTCCTCTGTTGACTTACAAAAAATGCTTTAAGAAGAAATTTGCCACAAAACAATACCTGGTGTGCGTCTTCTAATGTTAGGGTTGATAGGTGAGGATATAAAGCAGCACTTTTTGATGCAGTATGCTGTGTGAGACTTTGGAAATGAGTGATTTATCCAGAAAGTAGCTGGAAAAGTGATTTGGAGATACTAGCTAAGCATGTAATGTGTTTAGTAACGTGTCATGTGTCAGTGAATTTTGTGGTTTGCTGTCATTTGTAGTTGCGTACATCACTCACCTGGAAGCTGGCAGAGGTTTTTTTTCTTGGATCCCACCAAACAAAATCCACAGTCTATCATGAGACAGCACCTTGGAAGGCTGCTGGAATGGCCAGTATGGGGATTGAACCCATGACTTTGGCGTTATTAGCACCACGCTCTGACCAGCTGAGCTAACCGGCCTACAACGTATGCGTGAACCGACCCTTTTGTTGACTAATATACCAAAAAAGAGGGTGGAAGAACTGTTAAGCACACAAGAGAAATGTGTGTTTACAAGAAATTACTTCAAGCTGTACCAATGAAAGCCAACTCTTGGAAGCTCCCACTGATCAGAAGCCACCTATGCAGTTCAGCTGATGAACAGTGTGGCTGGAGAAACTAACAAAGTCATACTTTAGTAGACTAAAATATGAAAACAGTCGAAAGCACTGTTTCCTAATGAAAATGCTTCAAGAATAGTGGCATGGCTGTGTTTTGAACAAACTCCAACACATACCTTCAACGGGGAGTGAAACAGAGCACACTGGATCTTTTCCAGGTGGAGTTCCACCAACAGCATGCTTCCAAGTTGGGATTTTTTCACCCGTGTCGCTTGAGGTCATGGAACGTTATTGACTTTCTATGGTTGCTTCTAAGCCAAGATGACTCGAGCCTGGCACTGATAAGGCCAAGTTCATGGCTTCAGTCCCCAAGCTGGCCATTCGAGCCTCGTTTGAGAACTCGTAGAGTCTCTGTTGAAGGACATGAAATTGACAACAGCGTAGCAATTTGGATGACATAAAGCATCCTAGGTTGGCCTGCCGTGAACAAACTGGGAAAGCGTCCCTGCTCCCCAAGGACTCACAAGCAACCACGAAGGGACTCGAACCCTCAATCTTCTGATCCGAAGTCAGACGCCTTCTCCGTTAGGCCACGTGGTCTGACAGATGCCCATACTTTTCACGAACGTTCGTTGGAGTCTGTTTGAGCCAACTGCTGGTGTTGGGTTGGTCAGGTGGCTGGTGGATATTGCTTGATTGTTGCTTGAAATAAGTGCATGTCACAGCATTTCTCCCATGTATCATGCTCTTACAAAACGTAGTCCTACCTGACACATGCACAGTGGATCCACCCACTGAGCCAGAGTATCATCTGCCAATGGAGGTCATAAAGCTTACATGGCCCGATCTGTCACCTGGAAGTTGGCAGAGGTTTTTTTTCTTGGATCCCACCAAACAAAACCCACACTCTATCATGAGACAGCACCTTGGATGGCTGCTGGAATGGCCAGTATGGGGATTGAACCCATGACTTTGGCGTTATTAGCACCACGCTCTGACCAGCTGAGCTAACCGGCCTACAACTTGTGCCTAAACCAACCCTTTTTTTTTTGACTAATATACCAAAAAAGAGGGTGGAAGAACTGTTAAGAACACCAGAGAAATGTGTGTTTACAAGAAATTACTTCAACATAGTGTGTAAAAAAAAGTCCTCTGTTGACTTACAAAAAATGCTTTAAGAAGAAATTTGCCACAAAACAATACCTGGTGTGCGTCTTCTAATGTTAGGGTTGATAGGTGAGGATATAAAGCAGCACTTTTTGATGCAGTATGCTGTGTGAGACTTTGGAAATGAGTGATTTATCCAGAAAGTAGCTGGAAAAGTGATTTGGAGATACTAGCTAAGCATGTAATGTGTTTAGTAACGTGTCATGTGTCAGTGAATTTTGTGGTTTGCTGTCATTTGTAGTTGCGTACATCACTCACCTGGAAGCTGGCAGAGGTTTTTTTTCTTGGATCCCACCAAACAAAATCCACAGTCTATCATGAGACAGCACCTTGGAAGGCTGCTGGAATGGCCAGTATGGGGATTGAACCCATGACTTTGGCGTTATTAGCACCACGCTCTGACCAGCTGAGCTAACCGGCCTACAACGTATGCGTGAACCGACCCTTTTGTTGACTAATATACCAAAAAAGAGGGTGGAAGAACTGTTAAGCACACAAGAGAAATGTGTGTTTACAAGAAATTACTTCAAGCTGTACCAATGAAAGCCAACTCTTGGAAGCTCCCACTGATCAGAAGCCACCTATGCAGTTCAGCTGATGAACAGTGTGGCTGGAGAAACTAACAAAGTCATACTTTAGTAGACTAAAATATGAAAACAGTCGAAAGCACTGTTTCCTAATGAAAATGCTTCAAGAATAGTGGCATGGCTGTGTTTTGAACAAACTCCAACACATACCTTCAACGGGGAGTGAAACAGAGCACACTGGATCTTTTCCAGGTGGAGTTCCACCAACAGCATGCTTCCAAGTTGGGATTTTTTCACCCGTGTCGCTTGAGGTCATGGAACGTTATTGACTTTCTATGGTTGCTTCTAAGCCAAGATGACTCGAGCCTGGCACTGATAAGGTCAAGTTCATGGCTTCAGTCCCCAAGCTGGCCATTCGAGCCTCGTTTGAGAACTCGTAGGCTGTGTCCGAATTCAGGGGAAGGATGCTTAAAATGCCATATTTGGATGCAATGACGTCACAGCTACACGACGAGGACTGTCCGAATTCAAAGAGCACTCAAAATGTGGCGACAAATGCGTCCTACTTTTCTGCGAATTTGAGGCTTAGCTGTGTCCGAATTCAGAGGAAGGATGCTTCGATGCCATATTTGGAGGCAATGACGTCACGGCGACGCGACGAAGGGTGTCCGAATTCAAAGAGTACTCAAAATTTGGCGACATTTTTACTCCTACTTTGCCCTGAATTCTAAGGATGGTCCGATGTATCCTTCATGTCCTACTATATCCCAGGATTTATTGCGGGTCATAGAGGAGATTTGTTTCTGATAACGATGGTGGTCGAAGCAGGAGAGGAAGACACTTTCAAATGTAAGTATATGAAAATCTGGTTGTACAAAAGTTAAATTGTTATACCGGTCGTTTTGTTAAGCTTTGGGCATCTGCATAGACATGTTTCTTTTCTTTAAAATAACCATAAACCAGCTTGTATCGGGGTCCCGCGATTTTTCATGTATTGCCGTTTACATACAGCTAATTTTGATTTTTTCGAATTGGTGATATGTTGTGGGGAACAAAGACCAAACGGCTTAATTTATTAAAACGAGGAGAAAACGATCACCTCTTCACTGGGGTGAAGAATTGGGCCGCTACGGCGTGGATGTACAATAATAAATCAATTTACGCATCATATTCATATGAGTGCGGTCCTATTAACCCTCATGCTCTACGGCAGCGGTCCCCGACCTTTTTGAGCCACAGACCGGTTTATGTCAGACACGGAGCGGCCTTTAAGGTATCGCGGATAAATACAACCACATAAAATGATCCGACCAAGACAAAAACTGTGGTATTTTGTAAATATAATAATAAACGTGAATGTACTGTGTAATTGTGTAACTTTATTAGCAGTGTCCTCCTGAAAATGCGCCAATATTGACAGTAACATCCTCCTCTCTGCCGCTTAATGCTCTCTGGTCGCTATGGTAACATGTAAATATTTCTTTCAAAATAAGACACACAACTACAACAAGGGAAAGACTCAGGGAAACCGAGTTAACGATAAAACCCCTGAAAACCATAAATTTCACACCGGAGCCTTAACTCTGTGGCCCGGTACCAAATGACTCACTGACCGCTGCTGTACAGAACCTGTGATGTCCAGACAGTGTTCCTCTGGTGTTCTGCTGTGAAAACCTTTGGGCTTAGGGATTAACATAGTTGCCATGGTGTCCTTTCTTCTCTTATTTGTTGTGTGTGATCAGGACAATTCTGGAGAGGATGGGCCTGCAAGGGAAAGTCACCCCCTTGCAGGCCAGAAGACATGAGATAACTTTAAAAAATACAAAGTACGTATGTGTGTTATCAAGAAGATAATTCTCAAGAACACAAGTTAATAAATGTGCAATTACTAAGAGTTGTTGTGGTGTTTTTATTTGCCTGCTGTCATTTTTGATTTCCTCTGCCTTTAGGATTGCAAGTATCCAGGCTCAGGAGAGGGGGGTCAGTGGGAAGCCCACTGCTGCTACTTGGCCCTGGTTTGCCCTCATGGATGAGGTGATAGGACAGATGCCTTCCATTAAGCCTCCTGTCCTAATTTCCTCTCTCCCTGAGGACACTCCAGGGCCAAGCACAGCAGTGGGTGACCAAAACGACAGTGATGACGAAGCGGCTCAGCCACCTACGACAGGGAGAAAGAGGAAAAGAGACAGGGATGATGAGCTGCTAGACCTCATCAGAGAGGACATGAGGCAGCAAAGAGAGGCTGAGGAGAGCAGAGCAGGGAGAGGACGGACAGACTGTTTTCACTTCTAGAAAGATTAGTTCCCAAATGAGTTATGTATTGAGAAATTTATTTATTTGAATATATTTGTTACATTGTTATATGTGTTGCATTAGTTTAAAGGTTTTATGTTATTAATAAATTGATTCAAACAAACCGTAATTGTCACTGAACTCAATTTGATTTACAGGCATTTGTAACACGTATGAACATAACACTAACTTTGAACAATATTACTTGGATATTTATTTGATAGCAATAAAGTAAATAACAATTAAACAAGAATATTTCAAATACACAGTATGTAAAGATGGAAAAACAATATTTTCAGTTGTTCACACAGGATTAACCTGAGTGACCTGTTCGTGGACCGTTTCTTTAACAACTGTAATAGATTACAGGAAGTCTCTGGCAGTGTTGCTGAAGCTGCCGGAGCAAGATCAGACGTGGATGAGCTGCTGCAACTGAGACCTGCGGTTTGTCTTTTCTGGTCGGCGAGTGGAGAATCACACAGGGTGGTCTGCAAAGAGAGCTTCAGGATGCTTCCTCCCACTGTCCCCTGCATCGTCCATCCACAGGGTTAGCAGGGCTGGCTCACTCGTGGCTGCCACACCACTAAGATGTTTACAGAAATATGCAAGCAGGAGATGGTGGATGCTATATTATTAGTATAATACTTGTAACTCTGTAGCAGACAACAGTTTGATAAAGTGCTATGTATAAAAAAAAAAAAAATAAATAAAAACAAAGAAACAAAAGATTGGATTCTATACGTTTCAAAGATATTTAGTTTATTTATTTTATATGATACAGTACATGTGTGAGAATGACCGATGTTGTGGCAAAAAATGATCGTCTGCCAAAAACTGATTTCCGGTTTTGGCCCTAAACTGATTGCTTGTATTTAACCTGCTATGAATAACTTGTTGGTCTATAATATGTGAAACATGTCAAATGTGTCCCTCATTAGTGATATCAAGTCACCTGCAACATTCCTGTAACAAGGTAGAAGCTGCAATCAGTTTTTGGCAGTGACTTTTATATATCCTTTATTCATCCAGTTAAAAAAAAAAATCTTATTGACATTAGAAATTTATTTTTTAAGAGTAATCTGGCCAAGAGGACAGCAGACAGCGCAACAAATATATCAATTGTACCTACATTATAACCAGAGTTATAAAGATCCTTGAACAACAGGTAATTATTGTATATATAAAACCCCTTAGTAAACCATGTTCACCGAAGTCTATTTACCAACATACATAAAGATATTACACATATTACACTCGGAAACATTGGAAATCAGTTTTGGCAGGCGAACATTTTTTTGGCACAACGCCGGCGATATTTCAATTATCCGTGTAATTAGCTAAGTAATTCCTAAATGCGTGTAGATTAAAGGAAATGATTTTACCTGGATATGATTGTCTCTGATGAGCCTAAGGTACAAAACGTGCGGGCGGCGACGATAAGGTTTTTCTAGCTCCTCGAAAAATAAAATTGTCCAAACAACGGAGCAACATTTCTGGGTCCATTTTAAAGTTTTCGCGCTGTGGCGCTAGCGATCGGGAAAAACACGCAAGTAAGGGCGGAGTTGAAGGCTAGGAGGCTGTCCACAGCCCATCTGTTATGTTGGATACTCATTGTTTGTTCAATAAAGTTTCTATGGAGAAAAAAAGGGGGCTGTCCAAGCCGCTCACTTCCTGACTACCCGTCCGTCTAAGGACACTACCTTGTGACGTAGGTAGGTAGTGTCCTTATGAGCATCCTTCCCCTGAATTCGGACACAGCCGTAGAGTCTCTGTTGAAGGACATGAAATTGACAACAGCATAGCAACATAAAGCATCCTAGGTTGGCCTGCCGTGAACAAACTGGGAAAGCGTCCCTGCTCCCCAAGGACTCACAAGCAACCACGAAGGGACTCGAACCCTCAATCTTCTGATCCGAAGTCAGACGCCTTCTCCGTTAGGCCACGTGGTCTGACAGATGCCCATACTTTTCACGAACGTTCGTTGGAGTCTGTTTGAGCCAACTGCTGGTGTTGGGTTGGTCAGGTGGCTGGTGGATATTGCTTGATTGTTGCTTGAAATAAGTGCATGTCACAGCATTTCTCCCATGTATCACGCTCTTACAAAACGTAGTCCTACCTGCCACATGCACAGTGGATCCACCCACTGAGCCAGAGTATCATCTGCCAATGGAGGTCATAAAGCTTACATGGCCCGATCTGTCACCTGTAAGTTGGCAGAGCTTTTTTTTTTGGATCCCACCAAACAAAAGCCACCGTCTAGCATCATTCAGCTGATAAGTAATGTGTATGTATCAACTAACAAAGTCAAACTTTAGTCGACTAAAACATGAATATATTTGAAAGTACTGTCTTTTCAAATCAAAGTTAAAATGCTCCAAGGATAATGGCATGGCTGTATTTTGAACAAACCTCAACACACACCTTCATCAGTTAGTGAAATAAAGGGCATGGGCTAGTTTCATTAAAGCACTAGTTTTTTGATTCACTTTCTATGGTTGCTTCAGAGGTAAGAGCTCAGTGTCTTATTGTAATTTATGACAATTCCTGGTTTTGTTTGCGAAGTAAAAAAGAAATAAAATCAAGACACAAGCCAAAAACCAAGTTAATGATTTATTATCTTATCAACTTTTTCTCTCATACAATGTTTTTCAGCTGATTTTTCAATAAATTCAGAGTCACATGTGCTTCAGCACCCCCAAAATGACTCAAAGCACCCCCAAAGATTTCTTACTTTTTTTGGACAATATTTGCTGTTTGTGTAACACACTACTAAAAATATAAAAAGCATACAGTACTTAATTGAGATGGAACATTTTAACAACAAAAGTATAGATAACCCTACCCCCCTCCCAAAATGGTTTGTTCCAGCCAGCCTCCCTCCTTCTCTGGCTCTGGCGCGTTGCTGCCAGAGTTATAGTGGCTGGGACCTGAGATACAGCAGAGCGGATGCATAAGTGCCTGGCTTAAAACAGGACATATTAGCTGCATTTAACCTTCAGTTACTCTTTATATAGTTAGGTAGGAGTCAGACCATGTTTCTTTTTAGCTGAAAAACACTACACCCAGCCAGGTAACCTGCTGTGTTGGAAACGTGTTTCCCGCCTATGTTTGCTACCCTGTCCTACTCTGTAGTAAATTCAGCGATATTTGACTGTCCTGTTGCTCCCATTGAAATTTATATAGCCTATTTAAAATCTAAAACTTAACATTATCCATAGCCTGCTGCTGTTACCACTGTCCTGTTTGAAATGTAATGAGAGAAACTGGTTATTTTATCATATGTGCATGTGTTGATATTGAACCCAAGGTGCTAACTAGCTAACTGACTGGATGTCCATTAACCTTATAGCTCCTGTTGTGTGTGTGTGTGTGTACAGAGAGACAGCCAGGTTCATAATGGATATATGAGGAATTTTTTTCCAAAACAGGAGCCACATTTAGGTAAAAGTGTAAAATCAAATGATCCCTCAATAAAGGATAATGTTGGATAAGTGTTTCAATATTTATATCTTTTATTAGATGTACATGTGCTTTGGTTATTTGCCCTTTGAAAGTACACTGAGAGAGGACTTTTTTTTGTTAGTGATCTTAATAATATTTTTTAAAAGTCTAATTGAATACAGTCTATTTGTGTGTGATTTTCAGTCCAAAGAGGGAGAGAGGAAAGTGGAGAACATGAGGAGAAAGTACAAGGTCAGGAAGAACCAGGTAAGAAAACAGACAGGGAATACTAACAGGCAAAACAGAAACTGTTAAACTGGCAAAGGAAACAAAAACAAACTAATTTTACTCATACAATCTGGAAGTTGTGTTCTCCCTATATTAAAGCTACTGTACAGAATCTGCAAAACAAACTGGGTGGTCAGCCCTGGCACTGCATTACTATATTGAACTTATATTGAACTTTTTGGCAACTCACGGTTGCCAAAAACTTTTTGAAGCTCAAGAGTGAGGCTGGTGCCATCCCAGATATGTTAACATTGTACAATCTTCTGGATAATCAGATCTTCCCCAAACTGAAAACTGTTGTTCAGGTTGCCCTAACAAACCTAGTTAGCAGCTGTAGCTGTGAAAGGTCTTTTAGTGTCTTGAGTCAGCTCCATACCTGGCTGAGAAGGACCATGGGTCAAAGTAGACTCCAGCACCTGGCTGTGATGTCAGTTGAGAAAGAGATGCTTGAGAGACTTGACCACCAAAATGTGATGGACAGATTTACCAACCTCAAGGTGAGGCGACATAGGTTAAAAGAAAAGAAAAAATCTGCAGGGCCATAGTAGAATCTGCAGTAAAGATCTTTTCATACACTGTATACATTGTACCATAGGCCAAGGTGTCTCAATTTTTCTAATTTTTTAATATTATAATAATATAGGACTTCTATTTTTGGAGTGTATTTTTATCTATCTGTATTATATTATACAAACACAATAAAAGTGAATCTTTGTCCAAAAAATGCACTCAGTTTACTTTTTACTCACTGTGAGCATCATTCATTATTCTCCCGCAGTAATTAAGGGTAGAATATGTATTTTTTAAAATTCCAATCCATTCTTCTTTGGCAGCATTTAAATAACCTTTATCAGATTTGATGGTTTTGTTACAAACTTTTCAAAAAAGTGTTTTGCTTTTCTTTCACAAATGTGGGGATTAAATAGTGTTAAAATGTACAAAACAGTGATGTCATGTTTTGTAACGAGGACCCAGGCACAGAGAGACTTGATGAATTTAAGAATCTTATGATTTAATAAAGAAATTTGCAGACTTGCACAGAGAGGGTAAAATTATGATGACTAATAATGGAGATGAAGACAACAGACGACGAGGACAGGGAGGAACAGGGGTTTAAATGCACCAAGGAGACAGTCAGAGGGAACTCGGGACAACTGGAGACATTTAAGGATGTAGGGACTGACAGAGACGGGGAAGAAGTCTCATCGTGACTAGTAAAGTTTACCTTGCCTGGATGGGCAGCTCTCTGGGTGCTCAGCACCCCCAAAGCTCTGATTCTAGAATCGCCCCTGGTTGAAGTTGTGCTCCAAGTCTCTTCTTCTCTCTTTCCATTGATGAAAATAAAGTTCAAAATTTACAACCTTTAAATCAGGGCTTTTTGTTTTCTTGTTCGTTTGTTTGTTTGTGGCCCTTATTAAAGTGGCCTCACGTGAGATGGCAGTGCCAGCAGTGGCCCACAGCTCATGTAAGTTTGAGACCCCTGCTTTAAATAATGAGACACATGAAATGGCTCTGTTTCTTTAAGAGTCACGTGTTTTCCTTCGTAGCCTAGGAGAAGTTTTGTTTACTTCCGGGTTGTTCGAGTCGAAAACAACAGAGGGGTACCAACACGCCCATAGGCGCGGAGCAAAGCGGATTAAAATACCGCAGAGATGGCAGGCGAAGCTGAAGATGACATTCCGGGTAAATATCAGTCATTGTCGCCTCTTCTGACTCTCAGAGAAGCGTTTGTGTTGTAAAATATTCTTTAGCTGTAATGTTCACCTTCTGCTAGCTTCAGGCTAACGGAAAGTTAACCTCATGTTATTGCATTTCTCCTCCCGTTATTCTATTTTATTCTACACGAGTGCTTTAGCTATTAAGGTCAAGTCGTTTTTATGGATTTATTCCTCATTATTCCTCACTTTGAATCACTTTGAACGTGATTAATTATTAAGTATCTTTTTTCCCCTGTCTTGATATTTCCATAATTTATTGTCGATGCAATTGTTCAACTCTACCACATGTCAAAGGTGTTTTTTGTAGTCGATTGCATTTACTCTCAAACAGTAAAAGGAGAGGTAAAAATAAAAACGGTCTTACTACATTGTTTTAATTCAATGAAAGTTCTTCTTATGCATATCCATGTCTATAATAACACTAAAGCAATAAAGCAATAGCAAACAATGCATAATTTTTGATATTTTGATACAAAATGTATTTTGTTTTCTTCCCCCTTTTTATATTATTGTATTTCTTTTACTCTTTTTCCTTTGATGAAGGAATAAAGTAAGTAAGTAATAAATGACCCCATCCAAAGAACATTTTTACAAAATCTATAACCCTTTTGAAAACGTTTGTCATTTTTTTTCAGTGACAAATAATGCCAAGTATTCAGATCTGCAGCACTCAAATATGTTATTCCTGAATGCATATTTTGGCGTATATAGACTTCTTGTTTGAGAAGACAAGACATTTGAAGACTTCACATTAGGTTAACTTGACTCTTTGGCTAATTTTTAATTAATTATTGTGAAAAAAAATTTAACCAAAATGATGCTAGTGAAATGGTAAAAACTACTAAATGAACATTTTGAGTTAGTTTAGTGTCTTAGTTTTGGTTTATTTGTTGGGATTATGCAAAACTTTAAAATATCCAACGTGATGCAAGCAATACCTATGCACATAGCCATAAACCACGTAAACAAAATTATATACTGTAAGTTATTATGAGAAGAGAACTGAAATGAGAAGATTGCCTCAAAATGTTAGCTTAATAACTTGAAATTTCGAGTCAGGTATGAAAAACAAAATTTTGAGTCATTAATTAAACATTTTGAAATACTAACCTCAAAATTTGAATTATGTATATCAAAAGCAGTTTCTGTTTTTCAGTGGAGGACACAAGCCTCTATAGACTGTACACACGTGGACACGTGTGGACATGTTTAGGATCTGAAAATTGAAGTCAAGACGTAGAGTGCATCAAACCTCCTTTCTTTTTAATGCCCATCTAGGCGGTAACGCCTGTAGTTATAAATCAAAGCTTCCTTATAAAGGAGTCTATGAGAAAATGAACCTGCTCCTCCCTTGATTTGTTACCTCAGTAAACACTTTCCTGATGAATTCTCTGAGCTCCTATGCTTACTTAATTTGGTAAATTATAGTCATTATTAGAATCAGAAAGGAGGATGAAGCAAGTTAGGACCTTAATTTTGACTGACAAGTTGAAATCATATGAGCACGCTGTGTCCTTTGGTGTCACAGTCAGATCGTTCCACTGCAAATCACGTCTGGATTGAAAAAAAAAAATTACTCAGCTTGAGGTTTCACTAACACTAGACTGACATCAAGGTGGCTCCATCCATCCATCTTTTATATAAAGGGCTGAAACATCACATTTGGTGTGGTTAAACTTGATAATTAATCCAAGTCAGTGATTTTTCTTTTTGGTCTCCTCTTACAGAATCGGGGGCAGTTTTCACTTTTGGAAAGAGCAAGTTCGCTGACAACATTCCAAGTAAATTTTGGCTTAAAAATGACATCCCACTCAGAATAGCGTGTGGCGATGAGCACACCGCCTTAATAACAGGTGAGAGCCCCTCCTATGTTCCAGGTCATACTCATTTACGTGTTTCTACACTGCTGACAAACGTGAAAGCTGGAAATACTGTTTTGATTTAGTTTCACTTGTGCTGTCCTCTTAAAATATGTCCGCTCTAACATATCAAAACTGATATGTTTTCTTGGTTTTGTTTAGATGTACAAAAATTAGATTTATTTAAAAAAAAAAAAAAGATAAATACATTAACCCCCATTTTAAGTTTTGGATTATTTTTTAATGTTGTGCTTTCCAATATTAACCTACTGTCATTTTTAAAATATACAATTATTTTTACTCTGCAAATTAAAAAAAAATATTTCCAAATATTTATGTAGTTATTTTTGTTTCTATCTACATGTTTACAAAATATAAATATATATATAATATAAATTGTATCGGTCAAGTAAGTCAAAATTTCAATACATTTCTTCAATTTAAATTTTAGTTTAATTTCATGGTTATCTTTTGGAGGAGATTTTTACAATTACATACAATTACTTAATTTGAGGAAACGCTTTCTTTATTATCCAAATTTGATTTTCAGCTTTTTTCTCTTATCTTTCTTTATTATTTTGTTTTGTGACTGTAACTGAATCCAGCCCCGTGTCACTTTAAAATTAATCCTCCTGCTGAAACATCACAGAGCCCCTTTAAGGAGATTTTCTCTGTGTCTTCACAGAAAATGGGAAGCTCTTCATGTTTGGTAGCAACAACTGGGGCCAGCTCGGCCTTGGCTCCAAAGTGACCGTCAACAAGCCCACCTGTGTCAAAGGTTGGTCTTTATGGCCCCTCCTCACTGTTTCAGTTCTAAAAAAAAAAACGTTATAGAGGATGAGTAGTGCCACTGAAAGCTGCTTTCAGCCAGTTTAAACAGGCAGTGAGGAGGGAGTCCCTGAAGAGGAGGAGACAAAGCCTTCAAATAAAGCATGACTTTGTTGTAGATATTACCCTCAGTCTAGAGGGCTCATAATCTGCTTAAATCTCGAGGGACATTAGCTGAGAATCAGTAAGTGCCACTCCTCAGATACAGAGAAAAGGATGTGTCCTGTATGAGCCTGTATGAGGTTTGTTTAAGTATGAATTTAATCTGAAAATGACTTTAAAAAGAAAGGATCATTCTTACTGGAAATAGTTGTACAATACAGAAAATGTAAATGTAATAAATAATCCCAGAAATAAAACTCAAGTCTGATTAATTCTATTTTCTGGTGATTTGAGTTGTTTGGTCATTAGCAGATGGAGGGAGCTGGGCCTCAAAATTCATGCAATGTCTATGTTGGAAAAGTTCTATATAATATTAAAAATGACCACAAATTTCTATCTAATTTTATAACAGTTTGGAATTATTGTATTTTGCATTGAATTGAGAACACTTAGTTTAAAATACAGATTTCTCTTGTGTCTTGCGAGTGTTTGGTTTGTTTTGCTTCATGAATCTTTTCTAAAGTTTTCAAAAGATGATGAGGTAAGCTGCGCTCTGCAGGTTACTGTTCCCATAGTTTTAAATTTCTTTGTGATGTTTCAGCCCTGAAGTCTGAGAAAGTTCAACTGGTGGCTTGCGGGAGAAACCACACGCTTATCTGCACAGGTCAGTCTTTGGTGTTCACAGCTGTTTTCTTTCAGGTGCTGATGAATATTAAACACGCTTGTGTTGATGTGTGTCTGCAGCCAAGGGGAAGGTGTATGCCTCAGGTGGGAACAGCGAGGGTCAGCTGGGGCTTGGAGACTGCGAAGAGAGGACGTCCTTCAAGAGACTTGATTTTTTTGATTCACAGGGACCAATCAAGATGCTTGCTGCGGGTTCGAACACCTCAGCAGCTCTCACCGGTAAGATCCACGCAACACTGTAATTCAGCTATTAGCTCTGATCACAGCTAATCAGAGCTTAACTGCCAGTAAACGTTAATTAAAAACATTTAAATTTTTAATGTATGTTTTTTTACCTTGGAATTTTAGTATCTCAATTATATAAATATATATTGAAAATTAAATTAAATTAAAATGAAATATATACATATGTCATACATATTGTACTACTGGATGTTCAATTTTATTTTTTAGACTTTGCTTATAAATTAGATTTAAAGTAAAAAAACATCTAAAAAATTATTGATTTTAAAATAAGTTTTTTAAACATTCATGTTTTTATGTTTTTTGTATTTTGTTTACATTTGTATTTCATCTGTATATTCTGTATTTCCTGCAGCATCTAAAAAAAAAAAAAAGATAACTTCATGAAATTAATTTGTAATTAAATTATAGTTATTCTGTTATCAAATAAAAATTCTTGGTTAACAAAATTGAAGTAAAAAGATTCTGTATGTTTTAGAAAATGTTGCAAGTTTAAAACTGAAGTGCAGTAGAGAGAAAAAAGTGCCATTAACAGATAAATGTGTGTTCCCAAAATAAACGTAATTTCTTTATTTATTTCTTTTGCAGTGAGCGGTAAACTGTTTATGTGGGGTGATAACACAGAGGGTCAGATTGGTTTGGGTAAGGAGAGTCAGGTGTCGTCACCCCAGGAAGTCAGTGTGGGCCAACCAATCAGCTGGGTCTCCTGCGGGTACTACCACTCGGCTTTAGTGACAGGTGAGCAAAGATGAGGTCCCAAATAACCATTCATCACTTCGCAGTGAGCCTGCAAATCACACATGGATACAGATAGCATAAGGAACATGGGTGACAGTGGCTAAAATATAAAACAATAATTCTCACAAATGTGTATATTTATACTAATGTAAAAATCAGAAGAATAAAAGTTTTTTTAATGCAAGTTAATTGGCAAAAGTATCCTATTTCCATAGATTTTCATTCACCATATTATTTTATAATTTAAAAAATCAAAACTGCATTGTTAATTTAAATTTAGGTGTTTTTATTTCTTTTTTGCATATAGATATTATTATAGAATTTAACATATTTTAAAATCAAGTTTTTTTTAAGTTTAACCACAATTTTGTTTGCCCTATTCGTTCTGGACCTAAAAGCCAGTGGATAGCTCTGAGTATTTCCTGTTTTTGTTTTCCCAGTGGATGGCGCTCTGTACACATTTGGCGAACGGGACAGCGGGAAACTGGGTCTGGGCACCCACCAGCTTCCAGGACACCGAGTGCCTCAGCTGGTGAAGAGCATCAAGGAGCCAGTGAGGCAGGTGGCCTGCGGGGGTGGACATACAGTGGCACTTGCAGGTAAATGTCTGATGACAGCAAATCAGACATGTTATTCATTTATTTCCTTTAAGTAACCAAATGAGAATAATATTCTCAGTTGGTTTCCCCCTTCCTTCAATCTTACTAAAAAATTACAGAATGCTCTCAAACAGGGGAATAAAATACTGCAGCATGCCTCAAACGCCTCTGATTGTGTTGGTGTCTTTCAGAGGGAAATGTGTACACGTTCGGCCTCGGTCAGTTCGGACAGCTCGGCCACGGGACATTCATCTTTGAGTCCCGGGTGCCGCGTTTGGTTGAGCACTTCAAGAAGGGACGAGCCTGTCAGGTGGTCTGTGGAGAAAACCACACCGCTGTCATTACGGGTAAATCTCAGCTCGGTTCATTAATGCTGAGCTTCTCATTGACAACAGAGTTGAACAGAAGAGGTTCTTCACTGATCTGATGTCAGAAATTTGAATCTTTTTTTTTTTTTTTAGAAGACGGCTTGCTATACACGTTTGGAGATGGCAGACATGGAAAACTTGGTCTGGGGGAGGAAAACTTCACTAACCAATTTAAACCAACGCTATGCCTGCGATTCCTGAAGTATAATGTTCAGGGAGTAAGTGTTTCATCCAGATTACATTTGTTTATGCAGTAGAACTTAAAATAATGTATAGGAATAATTTAATTAGGCTTGGGGATAAGTTTAAAAACAGTGTAATTTTATTGTCACATTTCTTATATCTTTTTAATTTTTTGTCTTCACTTTTTACATTTAAAAAAATACGTTCGTTTTTCAATTTTTATTCATCATTGCATATATAACATAAAATATATAAAATTTTAAATGAGTTTTACCTTTTAAAAACATTTATTTTTTTGTAAAGCACTTTGAGTGCTCAGAGTAGAAAGTGTTATATAATAACCATTCCATTTGTCATTTTTTACCTTTTATAGTCTTTATATATTTTTTAAATTATGTATATTTGTGTCAATTTAGTGTAAATTTTTTTATTACAAAAATCCTAAATACATACTATATAAAAATATAAAATTTAAAATTCAATTAATATTTTAAAAACATTTATTTATTTATAATCATATATATTTTCTATTTTTATGCATTTCTGGGTGACATTCATGCATACACATGTATTTTATTTTTCACTGTTATTGACAACACAAATACTTTAATTTGGTTCCTGACGTGTCCAGGCGATGTGCGGCGGATGTCACATGGTGGTGCTGGCTCGGCCGAGGGCCCGGGGGGCCGGTGAGATCACGCTGGAGGACAACGATGTGACGGAAGATTTCCTGGAGAAACCATACGTGGAGCTGCAGGGTAACACAGTTGACTCATCTACGCTGCAGAGGAGCCTCTCAGCCCGGGTTCGCAGGAGGGAGAGGGTGGGTATGAGGACAATGAACGTGACACTTTTTAGAATAGAATAGAACAGAATAGAATTCAACTTTATTGTCATTGCACATGCACAGGTACAGGGCAACGAAATGTATAGTTTATCTGCAGATAACAGTTCATTTCTAAAGAAGCTAATGGGTTAATATCGCTCATTGGCTAAACCCTCTGATTCAGGAGCGATCTCCAGACCAGTTTGGCACCATGTTCCGCACACTGCCCGCCATGACACCGGGTAACCTCCTCCCGCCACTGACCGTCTCCAGCCAGACCATACCACCACGACTGGCCCCACCTGAGGTGATCCACGGAAAGGTGCTCAATGGCACTTACCAACACAGGAACGAGGGGTCGATCCACCAGGGTACCTACTTCACCTGCACCGCCATTGCCTCATCCTCTTCCTGTTACATAAAATTTTTGTACAATATTATTTGCATTTTTGTTAGAATTTGGGGGGGGGGTTGTTGTCTTTTTTTTTTTGTGTCCTTGAGTCACATCTCTGATAAATCATATCCCTTTGGCTTCCTCAAGATCCCTTATCATTTTTATGAAAACAGACACCTGTACAGTATATGTCTCTAAGACCCAGAAGCACTAAGATGAAGTTGAGAAAAATGAGAATGTGAGCTCTGTATTTTTGACATTTGACAATTGGTGTTCATGTCGTTCATGCCCTTTCCCTGAAAGATAAATGAGTTTCTCTTGATCTCAGGGTTTTCTGCAGATTTTAAATCTGTAAATAAAGAGGTCACATTCTCAAAATCTTGATTTTCTTAAAAATCTTACGTATTTGTTCATCTTTGTCACTATGTGATATTACCTGTATCTGGAAAGCTGCTGCTGAAGATAATGCTGTCCTGATTTCAGAGCTGGCAGGTGGGGAGACAGACAGTGTTGTAGAAAGTCTGACAGACACTGACAGCGTGAGAGGTCTTGGAGAAACCAGAGACTTCCTGAACATGGTAAGAGATCAATGAGATCATCTTAAATGTTGCTCAGAAAAAAAGACAAATATAACATTTTGCTGCTGATTTGATCGCTGCTCCTTCCTGACAGACTCATGTGATGAAGATAGACCCCAGTGATAAAACACTCACGCTGTCTCCAGTTCAAAAGGTAACTCAAACTCTTGCTTTGTGTGCCATGTCCTTTGATGTATCTGCATGTCTCTTCCTCTCTAATGCATGCCTCTTTTTTTCCATCCTTTTCTTGCTTTCTTGCACCGAGGATAGAGGAAGGGTAAGAATGGTAAGGCTATAAAAGAACAGGGTCAAAGAAAGCAGAGAAAGCTCTCAGAGCAGAGCAGTTTCTCTTCCACTTCGCTGTCTTGTAAGAGTGAGGCTGCCTCTTCTCTCCGGGCGTTACCCACTGAGCTCCTGAGGAGTCGTAGCACTCGTACTCAGGGCCCGCAGAGGCCCCAGAGACATCAGAAAAGCAACCAGAACAAGGCGAATCTGATCTTGGCTGTAGAGGAGTTGCAGGAGAAGCCCAGTACAAACAAACCTACAAGCATCAGGGACATAAATAAGGCAGCATCCAAAGAACAACAAATGCAAGTTCACAGTAAAAGCCAGGTGATAGGGGTTCGCAGGAAGCTGGCAGCAGACTCAAAACAAAGTCCAGAAATTATGAAGAAAAGATTAGATTTCAACTCTAAATCTGCTAAAGTTGAGAAAGTGGAGTCTAAGCCTGTGAGGGTTAAAGGCACACCCACAGGAATCAGTTCGCCAGGTAAACTCAGTCATACAGACTCAGCAAGCTTTCACCTGAGTGACACTTTGGATGAAGAGAGCATAGTGGGCTCTCAGCAGGTTTCTGAGGTGAAAAAAACTCCCAAATCTAAAGAGAAGAAAACAGATTTGTCTAAGAAAAACAAGAATGAAAAAAACATGAAAGACGCTCAAATCAAAAGAGGGTCAGAGGTTCAGAAAAAGTCAACAGATCTCAGCCTGGTTGTTGGAGCTGCTTCACTCGCCGCAGGAGCAGCTTTGATCCAAGCTGGAAGACGATTAAGCTCCACATCCCTTTCTGAGAACAGCTGTGCTGTACTTAAAGAGAGTGTGACTAAATCACTGAGTGAGGAATCTGAATCTTACGCTGCCAATTTTAGCCACAAATCTGCTGTCAGCATCAACATCATACCCGCACCTGAAAGTCCTGAAATGAGGACAATCTCAGATCAAAGTGAACAGATGGACTCTGCCGCAATCAAAGAGGAAGAGGAGGATAATGAGGAAGCGGTTGAAGAGGAAGAAGGGCAGACAGATGCAGAAGTAAGCGAGGAAGAGGAGGATGTTAGTCACATTATTAAGAAAGTGGCAGAGAACGCTGAGGATGAAAAAGAGAGTGACACTCTTCAATCTGGAGAGAAGTCAGACAGCGATGTAGATGAGGAGGAGGATGAGAGCAATGTTGTGGTAGAAGATGAAGAAGAGGAGGAGGAAAAGAGTGGAGTAACAGAAAGTGAAAGCAAAGCAGAGACTGAAGAGAAAGACAGAAACGGAGGGGTTGTAGAAGAAGAGGAGGCGGAGGAAGAGGAAAGTGAGGAAGGGTCAAGTCACGAAACAGAGAGCAAACGTGGAGATACTGAAAGTGACTTGGAAGAAGGGGACGAGGAAGAAGAAGGGAGTTTGGAGAGTGAGGGTGAAGAAGAGGAGGTTGAAAGTGAGTCTGTGAGGTCTTCAGAGAGAGAAGAAAGTGAGGAAGAGAGGGAGACCGAAGAAGGAGAAGATGAAAAAGAGGAGGAAGAAAAGGGTAGTGCTGAAGAAGTAGAAGAGAGTAGTGAAGAGGAAAACAGTGAAATTGAGGAAGAAGAGGAGGAGGAACAAAGTGGGGAAAAGGAGGAAGAGACAGAGGATGAGGAGGAGGAAGAAGAAAAAGAAGAGGATGAACAAAGTGAGGAAAAGGAGGAAGAGACAGAGGATGAAGAGGAGGCAGAAGAAAAAGAAGAGGAAGAAAGTGAGGAAAAGGAGGAAGAGACAGAGGATGAGGAGGAGGAAGAAGAAGAAGGAGAAGAGGAGGAAGAAAGTGAGGAAAAGGAGGCTGAAGCGGAAGATGAGGAGGACCAGAGTGAGGAAGAAGAAGAACAGGAAGAAGAAGAAGAGGAAGAGAAGGAAGATGAAGAAGAAGAAGAAGAAGAGGAGAAGGCTGTCAAAAAGAAAAGGTCTGCTGAAGTGAAAAGAATAAGTGCTAAATCAGCAACTAGAAGCAAACTAAGGTTAGGAGTCAAAGGTCAGGCGGCAGGTGAGTCAGAGGAGTTCTGGGATGATGTTTTACCTCAATACCTCAATCTGAAATAATAAGAGCCCTTATATCAATCAACGTGTCTATTGATTTATTGAATAACAGGAAAAGGGCACGATCAAAGCTTGATACAGGTAACATTACTTTTTCTGTATAAATAGTTAAAACTACATGGTTAAAACTACATTGTATCCAATTTTGTAGGAGGAGATTACTCAGTTAATTAGTTAACATAACCAAAACAATGTCAGGAGAATAAATTGCATTTATTTTTATATAAAGTTTTGTCATCTGCAAAGAAAATCACTAAAATACATTTATGTAAGAGAAGGGAAGATAAAGTGGATTAGCCAGACAGTTAAGCCAGGTAATATTCTTAAAATGTCCAGTAATAGATAGAGCTGGGCGATAGAACGATAACGATATGTATTGCGAAATAACTTTTTCTCGATAGAAAAATGAAACTATTGCGATAGACCTCATCTCTCTCTCTTCCTGTCTTAAAAAAAAAAAGAACAGCCAATCCAAATTAAGTAGCGCATAGCTGAACCAATCACAGCCGCAGCGTCACGTCACGTGACTTGTTACGTACAGCACAAGTGTATTTGTTTGGGAAGCAGCCAGCCGCCGTGCCGGCCAGTTAATGGAGAAAATGAGTTTGCCCGCTAGAGAAAAATCAACCGAGAGCTTAGGTGACCAGGTTACCGAAGAGAACACAGATGACGGTTCCAATGCCGGAGAGATTGTCGAAAGGAAGGGCCAGAGAAGTTCCGTAGACTGAAAGCGCTAATTCGTTATCGAAAACAACCAGGAGAATCCCTGCGAAGCAACAACAGTCAATTGAGTCGGCTTTCTCCAGCGTCTTACCATATGACAAAATAGCTAAGAGACATAGCGACATAACGAATGCCATAGCCTACCGTCTTGCTAAAGACATGCTACCAATAAACACGGTCGAAAATGAAGGATTCAAGCAGCTAATTGAGGTAATAGCTAAGCTATACACAAGGTGAGATTGAGAATTTCCTTTTAGTTCTCAGTTTATTTGATATTGACAAAAGTTAGTCAATTTTGTCTGTTCTTCTGTAAAACAAACTAAGATTTATTTTTAGAATTAATATTTTGTTTCTAAGTGGAATTGACAATTTAATAGTCTGTTTTGTTTGTTCTATTTTGAAACTTAAACGCTTTAGCAGCTACCTTTTGTGTAGTTTGCAATATTTGCCTTTATTTATCTGAAACTGAAGTCTCATGTTCTTTAAGTACATCTGCCCTGTTGAACTTATTATGGGAAATAAATATTTAAATCAAAACAAGCTGCTGATTATTTCACATTTTACTTGTGAGCAACGACACATTTAAATCTTACAAATATAGTTATTTGGCTTATATCGTGATATATATCGTTATCGCCTGAAATGAAAAAAACATCGTGATATGAAAAAATCTTACATCGCCCAGCTCTAGTAATAGATATTTGTAGATGTATGAAACATTGGACATTTAAAGTCAATATCACATAGTTTACATTAGCATGTAATATTGACCCTTTGGGAATGCACAACATGCAGTGTGGATGTGACTGAACAATAGAAGGCAGGTAGCTAAAAAGATCAAGTATCCATGCTAATGCTGGTGAAATAAGGATGGCATTCAATGTCTTGGTTAAAATTGCCTTGCAGGGAGTACTTAAATGCAAAAGCACAACAGATGTGGATTTCATATAGTTATTTTTGTTTTCCAGTATTTAATTTTTTATTGACCTTATGTTTTTCTAGTAAGATATTATTCTTTTCTGGAGACTATCTGAGCTTTCATGTTCTACACAAATTTCCATGTGTTTATGATCTATCTTTTGTGTTTGCCAAAACTACTTAAGTAGAATTTTCAGGTATCTGTACTTTACTCAAGTAGTTTTTTTCTTCAGACAACTTTTTATCTTTACTCCCTACATTTTTAAACAAATATCTGTACTTTCTACTCCTTACATTTTCAGAACGTCACTGTGCGCCTTCAAACATCAAACCGATTTGAGGCTAAACAGTAACACATGAGAGGAAATCCAATTCGTAATCACCAGAGCATGCGCCATGAATAATTACGGGTTTAAGTTCGGGCCTGTCGTTTATTTGGAGCAACACCAGGACGAGTGCAGGTGTCCATGAGTTGTGGTTGCATTATTTCTGCATCTAGGTAGTGCTATAAAGGAGGGGTAATTTCAAATGCAGCATTTCTACCAACAAACATCAGGAAACACAAACTGTTTGTGTCTACAGTTTGTCACAGTGTGTTGTTAGCCAAAGGTCCAGACACTATATTTCACAGGGAGAGAAAAGAAAGAGCTAAATTCACTAAACGATGGAAATAGATAGGAAGTCAGGAGGTTATATTTATAAGTACGGACTGCTCAGTGGTATTTGAAAAATTTGTTTTTCCATATTGTGAAGCATGCTGCAAAGCAAACTACGGTAGATTATCTGTGTTAGTTAAAGGTTGCATTAAAATAATCTAGTGCAGGATCTGAGAAGCTGCATGCTGACTTACCCTGACCTCCGTTAGACTGCTGTTGTTCTGATGGGCAGCAGAAAAATGCAGGGAGATATTAATGGTTTCCTTGTTATGAATTTGAAGTTAAGTTGATGAAGTTTAGATTCATTCACTGAATTCCACCTCCATATTGTTTAGTATAGAGACAGCATAAACAGTGCTGACAGCAAAGAACAGGGCAACTCATAAAATGCCTTCTTACATTTGTTGAATTCAGTTGTGCAACTCCACAGAAAAAATCGCTAGTAGAAACGTCCTTCAAAGAGCTACTTTTTACTTTCTTACTTTGACTACATTTCATAGCCAGTACTTTTTCACTTTTACTTGAGTAAAGAAGTTAAATCAGTACTTAAGTACAGAATGTTTGTCCTTTTACCACCTCTGGAATACACAAGCTTCTTTGTGTTTATCTGAATTTTATGTTTTCATTCTGAAACAGCTGGAACATTTGCATGTACTGTGCCTTTCCCTCTTACATGTTAACCACAACATCTTTTTGATTTCATATATTATGAATGTGTTTCTTTATAGCTTTCTGAACCCTTTCTCTCATAACGTTGTGGTGTTTTGGGCTGCTCTTGTATTTCCATCCAGCCTTTTGCTTTTGGTTTACAGCAATGCTTACTCATGTTTGTCTTAAGTATTGATTTAAATGCTTTTTGGTTTACTTGTATTTCCTTGGAAGCCTTTTCTTTTTGCTTCTGCTTCTGCTCAGTTATACATGGCTCTTGCAACCAGAATTCTCTGAATTTCCAGTAATATGACTGGAAATTCAGAGTACCCAAATATTCTTCAAACCTTCAGCCTTAATCTTTGTCTTGCTCACATTTAAATATTTTATCTGGAATTATTTATGTTGCTATTTCTATTAATTTGTATTTGTAATAAATATTTGTGTTGCATTACATTGTGGGTGTTTTTTTTTTTTTTTGTATTAGGACATAGGACATTTGTTAAAGTAGTTCTTAATGATACTTAATAGTCACAATTGTTTGTGTAGATTCACTTCTAAACAAGATTGTATTAGTTATTTAGACCAGGCTGACATCTGCTTCTGCTTCCATTTCATACTTAATTGCATGCCAAAATCTTTCATTTTTGTAAATGTAAGTTTCTTCTGAGAAATTAAAAAAAAAACCTCAAAAAAACAATCTCAGTGGAAAAAAGGCAAAATTATATGAATGTTAACCATTAGACTGTTGTATTTATTGTATCCAGTATGTCTTGCCCTGTTATATAATGCCTGGAAAAGACTACAGTGAATCATGTGGCTTTTTTCTTTCTCTTTCTCTTGTTTTTAAGGCACTACACAACTCTCCAGCTGACACAGCTGATAAATAGGATGGTATCGTGAACCTTAATTGATACTACGATATACTATTAAGTATATCGTGTTTGAGTGTTATTTAAAAGAGATTTCACTTGATTTTTTTTTTTATTTATTTTTTTGAAGGACGTCTTTCTACTGAAACACATTTTATACGATTTTTGGTGGAAATAGTAGGGGTTCTAAACAGGTTCTTTGTGGGACACCATGTTCATTACTTGTAAGTTAGGTTAAGGACAATCACGTATGCAGATAATACCTGATTAGCAAGGTCAGTGGGAGCTTTATAGTTTATTTGAAAGATAATAAATAAATAAAATTAATTTAGAATAAAGTCACTCAAGTACTTTGAATACACATCGAATATTTAATTTATTTTATTTAGTCTCTCGCTACTTTATTCTTTTTTCAAATTTTGGGGGGATTCAAGCAGTATATCATTAAATAGACAAAAATTGAGAAACAACTGTCATGACTCTGCAGGGCACAAAAGCCCACCTATTAAGAGGTAGATTTTTTTTTTTTTCTTCGGGAGGTAGCCGAGACCAAAAGCTGAGCTAATGAAGAGGAAACATTTGACTTGATGATGCAAATATTTAACTGAATTATAAGAAAATCTGCCTTTTTCAGCCTCAACTGTCAAAAATATCACAGTGGACACTGACAAACTCACTTTGTCAGTAAGATGCCAGACTGGTGTTTTGTGTCTAGCATATTTCAAGAAGATGATGATCTGAGGAAAATCTGTTCCTCTGTTTCAGTGTCTGTTTGATGTGTTCAGGATAAGATAAGGTTTGACTTGTTTTCGTCTAGTGATGATGCTGTTGTAGTGTAGTGTAATACGTTTAATTCTAGCATCACTATAGTCTTTTCTAATCATTCCTTGCTTGTCAGTTAATTCAGCTGGCAGAGCTTATATTTTATTATGTATAGTAAAAACATTAGCATCAAACTAGAAAGTACATATTTTTCATGTCCTTTACTTGTTCTTTATTTTAAAGAACAAAGGAAAGGACAAGATCAGAAAAAAATGCTTTCCATTCATTGCAAATTGAAAGCAGTTTTTTTTTTTTCTTCAACTTAAATAAACTCATGCCTTTGTCTTGTTGTTATTGGATTCTGCTAATATTAACCAAGCAAGGCCTCAGTCACACAGACCTAGGGACTGGTCAGATACCCACTTGTAGCCACAGGTCCTGGAAAAAGGTGAACTCCACAACCAGGTGGTGAGTGGTATCTAGAGGTTGCTGGCAGTGTTGGATCAAAAACCTTGTGATTGCTTTTGTCACTTGTGAGTTATGGTGATCACCAGTAATTTCCAGGGAAGATGCCAAGTTGTGTGCAAACACTTGCAAACCAGTCCCAAAGCAATAGTAAAACTGTAAAAAAAAGTATTACATAAACCAGATAGCGAGACCGTTGCCATGGTAAAGCACAACTTTTTTCCTTTGAAGGTGAATGGTCTGCATTTCTGGTTTGTGTCACACACTTGACAGTTTCACTACCACTCAGCAAATAGTTGGTGATTGACCAATTAATGTCTTCTTTGGTGTCTTCCTTGCAATCTGCAGGTGATCTGCTAGCAGCTAAAACAATGACAAGGGTGTTTTCATGGCAGCACATACTGACTTTTCCGTAGCAACCAGAAGTTGTGAGAGAATCACCAACGAATCTCTAGGCCTATGTGGCTGAGGCCTAAAACTGCTTATGACTAAATATTTTTCATGTCCTTAATGCTCCTGTTTTTGCAGGACTTGACAAAAGGGTTTGCTGAGACATGGACCAAAGGCGAGGAACAAGGTCAAGAGGAAGAAGAAGAAGGAGAGGAGGAAGATGATAGGGTTGATGATGATGACGAGGTGGAGGAAGACGAGGAGGAGAACGACACATTGTTGTCCTCGACAGAGAAACCAGTAGAAGAGACCCAGAGTTGTGTAAATAAGTAGCACTATGTTGAATATGGGGCATCTTTGGTTTTTGTTGGTTATTTGTGATTAAGATGGATTAACATGCGAAATGTGATCTTCCCTGAAGCCCAAAGAGGTGAAAGAAGAGCCTGTGCCTGATGGACAGCAGAGAGGTGACTGATTTTATCCTTAGTCAGCTGCATGTTTGATGAAAAATCTAAGACGGTTAAAACGAAATTAAAAAGACAAGACAGATAACAATAATATCCGGTATCACCAGCAGCTGAAATCAGTGAGCAGCCCAATATTAAAGAAGAAAAGACACATGAATATACCACATCAGCCAGCGGGGAGGGAGATGGAAACTCCAAAAACCAGCCGGCCTCCAACAAAAAGGTACAATAACTGTGAACATTGGATATATTCTTTGTACTGTGCCTTCAAAACACTCTCAGAAAATAAACTTTATTTTGCCTGTATGGGCACAACACTCCTCACTATGGGATTACCTCTATGGTGCTGCTTTTTTACGTGTTTTTAACATTCATAGTTCGAATTTCAAGCAACAGTTATGTAGCTTTGTGTAAAAAACACACCTTGAAAAGTTGTATGGCATTACCTTAAGGTCCAATAATCAGCCTTAGAGCATACATTAGTGTAAATTGTACCTGTACCGGTGTCTCACTGTATAGTTTTAAAGATTATAGAAGAAAGTAAACACACAAGGAAAGAAAAGACAAAAAAATCAAATGTGAAATGTGAAAACTATCAGCTGGACAGATGTGCAGATGAAAATGTTGTGAAAACGCCAGGTTCGAGACCTGAATCACATTTTTAAAAAGCTCAGTATGTTGACCAGTGTTAACTTTGACAGCAAATTTTGATTTAGTTTTATTTTTAGTCTTTTCACAAAAACTTAGTTTAGTTTCAATCATAATATAGACATTTAAATTCTATTAATTTTAGTCTTTGCATAATCCTTAACCTACTTTACATGTGATAAACAGAAAGGTAATTAGAGTTAATTATCTCGTCTTTGCCCTCGCAGCTCTCGCTCTTTAGACGACTTTCGTCCTCCAGGCCCAAGCAGACAAATGACAGGGATCACACCTCAGTGCAGGGCCTTGCTGGCGGAGACCAAGCTGTCCAGGGAGAACCTCCATCCCCGGCTGCTGCCATCAGTGCTGTGACTCACCAAGGTGGAGCTCCGCAGCAGTCTGGTTCCAGAGGACCTCGCTCTGGAGCCTGCACTGTGCTATAATTCCAGGAAAAAACCTCTCAGATGGCCTCAGTAATCAGAAGAAGAGCAGAGTGTGAACAAGCTAATTAGCTGCAGATTTCCTCAGTGATGCACAGCATCATCAGCAAATACACTAATCAGAACAGACACAAACAGAAATACCTTATAAACGGTACAAACTTATCACAAACTCATTTTGACTGAAGTCTTCTATTCTGGAAGGTTTTAAACAAAAGATTGTGGCTGCTCATTAATCCTGGGCACACAGAGGGTAATACCACATCAAACATCCTTCGAAACCTCAAGGAAGCACATTGTTCAGCCAAGAAAACACAGAAAAACTTTGCATTTGTTAAAGGATTACTCAACTGTCAGAGACTATAATGTGGCTAGGAAAGGTTTTTATTCTTCTGTAAGTTATCCTGTCACACCTGAAAACCCTGACACTGCGCTGACTCCAAACAGCAGTGGAAAGAAAAAGTAGAAATTTTGATATGATCCACGTTAGGAAAAAAACACATCTGAATGTTTGTCAAGCCTCAGTCACACAGCTCTGGAGATTGATTGTTGACCCCCTGGTAATCTCTGGTTGCTAGGGAAAAATGAGTGTTCCCTGACTGGTTTGTGAGTGGTTGCTGGAGGTTCCTGCTAGCCACTTGGTGAAATCAATCGCAAAGAACGTGCTGCACTAAAAACTTCATCCTGATGTATTAGGTTGCTAGCATATTGCCGTGGTCGCCCATAGTTTGCATGGAATATGCTAACCTGTGGGCGACTGTGGCAATCTGCTTGCAGTCAAACAATTGCAAAGAGGTTTTTGGTGTAACACTGTATACGTCTTTGTGATCGCTTTCATCTCCATCAACCTTTTGACAACTGGTCAAGGAATACTCATGTTCCTCTAGTGATCAGTGGTTGCCAGGGTGTCACTAATTAGTCTAAACGTCTGTATGACTGGGGTCAGACCTCCTCTAATGGAGTATGGGACCACTTGGTGGCTGCTCAAAGACTCTTAAAGTGGACCTTTTTTCAGATTTTTCTGTTTTTGGCTCTGTGTGATGTCATACAGAGTGGATATCCTTAATACGGTCATCTGTGAGCAAAGAAGCTCCACCTACTTGTGGTAAAAACTGTTTGGGAGGGGAGAAAAGCAACCCCCAGTATCTGATAAATAAGGATTATTTTGAACTGTGAATCATGCAAAGCTGCTCTAACAGAGTCAAAGAGTAAAATTTTTGACAAAGAGTAATGCTTCATAGATGGAGCAGAAAGCAGCTTCTGAGTGATGTATTTTTTTTTCTCCTTTCCTAAAAAACAAGAAAAAAAACACAACTGACTGACTAATCTCTTTATCAATTTTTTTTTTACTAATTAGCAAATGTTTCTGTAAAAGTTTTAAAGGTTTTCCAACCCTTTGATTCCACTGAATTTCCTGTCAATCTAACTCTTTCCACACTGAAGAGTTTACGTGGAGAATTCCTTTAAGTTCTTGTGTTTTACTTTCTTTTATTCGGGGTCCCATGTTTTGGAGTCAGCAGCTGGACGTCTCAGTGAACTTTAAGTAAACCACTACCAGCTGAGCCTACTCCTCCACCAGTAACACCAGAACAGCTGTGATACTGGTGATACTGCGTTTTTTTTGTTAACTATATATGTTTTTGATTTCCTCTCCTGAGCCTGAATGTGTGTGTGTGTGTGTGTGTGTGTGTGTGTGTGTAAATAAGATTATTTATTGCTCATCCTGGAGCACATTTGCACTTTTAATATAAAGGTTTCTTAGAGATGCATTACTTTTATGTTCTGATCCAATAATCTCATTTAATCTCTCGCTTATGTTGATTTTTTTTTTAAAGTTTGGATTTTTGTGATAATAAAGAATTTTATATAAAGTGACAAAACAGTCTCAGTTTCCCTCCTTTTGTTTTTGTTTCAATGTGAACATTTGTTGTTTACAAGCACTGTTTTTCATTTAGTATTATTATTCTTATTATTTATTATTATCATTATTGTTATTATTATTATTTATTAAGCAGCACTGAAATACTTTTGAAACTCAATGAAAAGAAAATGGATGAAAATGTGAAGTTTGCAAAAGAGGTTAAAAGGTAAAAAGCATCTGAACAGGTGTACATAACAACGTGGCTGGCGAGTTTACGATAAAGTACGGATATTCGATCTGCATCATTTAAAGAGGTAATATCATGACAAGGAGTTATGAGGAGTGAGGACAGGCGTGGGGACAGACAGGGTTGAACTCTGAGTGAGGTGTTTTTTTTAGGCTGATGTCTGGTAGTACAAAAAGGGTGAGACAAAATTCAAAACAAATTTTAAACTTGTTTATTTATTCATTATTATATAGCGTTAGCATTGGGAACATGTTTCATGCAGTAAAAGATAACGATAAAACCACAGACCTACACTGATTTGCTATCAAAATCGACAGTGTACTGCACTTACGCCTCACTCTTCATCAAACTTTTTTATTTCCTGATTCAAACCAGCAATGATCAGATAACAAGCATGTCATGGCTGCTCTGAAAAGGACCCACTCCTAGTTTGATTTCACTAGAAGAAAGACATTACCTGTGGGTTGTGTGTGTGTGTGTCTCCTCATTTAGCAGACACGCTACTGGGACTCAGTAATTTTCATTTGATCTGGACCAGGACTTTTCTCCAGACATGACTCAGGTTTCTATGATGGGTTTTGTGCTTCTTTTGTTTGTGGTGAGTCAGCAAAGAGTTTTATGTCTTTTAGAGCTGATACAAACTGAACTTTGTTATTTACTTATTACTTATTTATTTTTTAATGGGCTTGATTGGCTTTTTTCAGCTAAATTTCTCCCAGACTGAAGAAAGAAGATAAATGGGGCTATTTGATAAGAAAACAGGTGCCCTCAATTAGTATTTATTCTTGTGACTGTCTTTATTTAGTTGTAATTATGGCTGGTGAATACTGTATCAGAAGAAAAACAAACCACCTCTGTGAGATCTGAAATTCCAGAAAAAGCTGTAAAACAGACTTCAAAGTCTTTTTCCTTCACTTCAAGTATCCTATTGCAACAACACCAAGAAAAGCCAATTGGAATGTGAATTTCACTAAAGTTAAATTTGACTGAAACTCCTCAGATAGAAAAAGTAAAACCCAAGACAATTTTCAGGGAAAAATGTTAAATGTTGAGTTTTTATGTCATATGTCAGGATGAGATCCAGGGAGTGATAAAAACAATGAGAGAAGCCTCACATTTACTGAGTCTAATAATCCATTAAATGCATTTTTGAGGCTGTCATTTTCTATATCTATATGTATGTTAAAATCACAATAATTATTTTATCAGAACTGAGCAGATAAAAAGTCTGAGAAATCAGACACAGTAAAAACTGAGTAAGAGCCAAGATGACAAAAGATAACAACTAAAACTGCTTGTTGACTTTTCTAATTGGCTAAGAGCCAGGCTTTCAAATGAATTAAAACTTTGGCTGGGTTTGGTTAATTAATAAGCTGGAGTGGAAGACTGTTGAGGTCAAAAGTCTTCTCTGAACACGGTGGGATCTCTCCTCAGTAGTATTACCCAGTATTACCTCGAACCCAGATGCTGAGTTTGCTTAATCCACTGCATCCTGGTTGTCTCCAGAGTCCCACAAGCAAACCAAGCTTCTTATGTTTTATGGCTCTCTTAAAGTTAAGATTAAGCTTGTCTAATTTGTCATTGTGAAACATATGTGATATTTATTGAAAACCAATAGTCTCCTTTTAAGACTAAGAGAATAAAAAAAGAAATAAACTCAAGACAGAAACCAAAACACATGAAAACAGAAAAACAAACTGTTGTCCAGGGCAGGAATAATGAGAATGAGTAAGGGAACTAACTAGAAATACAAACTCAATAAGCTAAACAGCAGCTTGAACCTAAATAAAAAGAAAGTAATAAGCACTCAGTATTTAAAACAATGAAACCAATAGAATGGTTGAAAGGAACAATGGCCCTTAGGAATGCACTAAAAGAAGCCAAGCCAACATAGTCGTTGATGTACTCTCAGTGCATCAGCAACAACAAAACTTAGGTTTTTGTTGTGTCTCTGCTTCCTGCACCAAAAATGGTGAAAGTGAAACATGAATTATGTCTCAGCTTTGATTTATACACTTTTATTTATAAACACCAACAATCATAGGACCCCCTAGTAAGCATTTGGTGTCTTTGCTTTGCCTGTGAGTGTAACGATGCTCTGATCGTTTTCTACGATATTTAGAAAACGTGGCTTTCAGATATGACAGCTGCTGATGTATAGTGTTTGTGAAAGCTGTGACATGCTAGTTATCAGATCATCATTGGTTTTAATCAGGAAGTAACAGAGTTTGAGGAAATCCTGATAAAGACTTAGGCACCGGTTCGCTGCTATTTTTGCTGTCAGCTTTGGCAATAAATTAGTTTGATGGTTTGAAAGCTGGCAATTATCATTTAAATCTGACTTTCCTTTGACTCAGTGTATGTGCCTATATTCTGTTTTCTTGGATGATTATGCTTTCAGAGACCAAAATTATTGTTACTAAAATACTTGACATCATTGTAAAGAACACCATCTTATTTGAAGACTTGTATATTTCACAGCATTTTATCATTTATGCAGCTTTAATTTATAAAAGTGCTAAGGGTACTAACTAACTTCAAGTGCCATCCTACAGTCCAGTGGCACAAAGTTTTTTCAGTGTCAGTTCATTTGTTTTGCTAAAGAAAAAGTGATGCAACATATTCATGAGCATGTTTTTTAGAAACAAAACAGAATGTGAGCGTGAAAGAGAGGGAAAAGAGTGAAGATACAAGGAGTGGTGGTAATAAAGGTGGACAAGTTTACATCCACATGTTTTCTCGTTACACATGCAACACAACATGAATCCTGAAGGTGTTAAATTTGACAGTAAATTTTGATTTCGTTTTAGTCTTGACTAAAACATTTCTTTTTGTTACTATTTAGGCATCTAAATAATTTTAGTTTTGGTCAACTACATATCACATGAATATAGTAGATTAAATCTGAAGTTGATTCAGTGACTAAAACATTAAGTGTAAAAGTTTGTTTGTATTACCGATGCGAGTTGCTGCACACGGTTTACAAACCACTTAATAATTAATAAACCACTGCAATAATTTAACTACGGACAGATATCAAACATAATAAGATTTCCCTGATAATGCATTATTAGGGATCGTAACATCTAGTCCTTTCATTGAATCATATGCATTTCACTTATGTTCTTCTTGTCTGCCATTTCACAGGCTGTGAATTGTGAGAATCTTCAAAACGGTGAACTAGAGTTAGCTGTAAAAAACAAGAACCCACCGTTTGATGGAGGTTTTAGAAGTGGAGCAAGTGATGCCAGGGGGTCAAGAGATGCAGGACCTGGTTCTGGAGTAAAATTTAAAATCTATCCCATCAAAATCAGTGTGAAGAACCAGCTTGAGGGGCCACGTTTTAAACCCAAGGTCAAAGCTATTCCCATCTCAGAGGGAGGAACCTTCTACAACAATGAGGTTATTGGTAGCTATCCTGCAATAGATGAAGATACTAGAAAAGTAGCTGAGAATGTCAGGTCAGTGCTTACATAAGAAACATGAACTATATTGTCATCTCCTCTTCCTATGTACAATGATAACTGGCTTGTGGGCTCTTTCTGATGTAGGTATGCCAAAGTCTCAGACCCTGAAAACTGGCTGACTATTGACCCAGAGACAGCTGAGATCAAACTCAACAAGAGACCTGATAGGGAGTCTCCATACCTGGTCAATGGGACATATTTTGCCAAAGTTATCTGCATTACAGAAGGTACAGAATAAAAGTGTCGAGGTCCTGAGTCTGGTGACTCAGTATTTTGTGTTTCTTTATTATGATCTTGTTTATTCTGATTGTGTTTTCCATTAAGATTTGCCATCTGTTAGGTTTCTGTTCTGTGTCTGCCCTGGTCCCACTTTTCTGTGTTCCCTCTGTCTGTCCATGATGTTATTATGTCTGCTCATGAGTCTGCGTCTGTTAAGTTCTGTCTCGTCTGGATCTCTGTGTCTGTCGTGTACTTCCTGTTTTACTTTGTAGGTCTATGCCTTATGTCAGTGCGTTCAGCTTTGTGCTCTCCCTGTCCCGTCAGTGTAATCAGCGTCAGCCGTGTCTCCCAGCTGTTTCCTCTTAGTTCTGTTCACCTCTTGTATTTAGTGTCTGCGTCTTCTCCTGCTCGTTGTTGCGTCGTACCCTCACTTTCACTGTGTGTTCTGTTTTCCAGCCTGCCTGCCTGTTTCGTTTGTTCCATATTCCCAGTTTAGTTAGTTTTTTGTTCAGTTTCTTTCCAGCAATAAAGCTGAGTATTTTGAGTTACGTTTGCCTCTGTGAGTCCTGCATTTTGGGTCCTCTCTTCCTGCCTGCCTGCACACAGTCATGATAGAAAGTCCCGGAACTTGTCTCTGAAGAAAGGAAAGATCAGTGGAAATGAGGATAAACTGGTGACTAATATATTAACATCTCTGTTTTCACATCACAGACATGTCTAGTAAAACAGCCACTGGTACCATAGCCATCCAGGTTGAAGATTTGAATGACCACTGTCCCATCCTGACCAGTAATACCTATATTATATGCACCAGAGAGAATACTGTCATTCTGAATGCCAATGATGAGGACGCATTTCCTAATGGGCCTCCTTTTGATTTTGAGATCATCCCAGAAGGCACCAAAGGACAATGGTGAGTGGAGCATCTCAGTGGTGAGGAGATGACTTCCAATCATTTAAAATATATCTAGTTAAAAAATACAATTTAATAAATAAATACAAAAAAAGCATAGAAAATTTGGAGCTAGTTGTGTGAACTTTGTTTTTGTCTTTCAGAATTCATTTTATTACTGAGTAATAGGTCGTGTTTTTAAACTAGCAGCAAGCTAGTCAAACTTGAGAAAGTTCAGAATCTGTCATAAATCAGAGAAATTTCAAATTTGCACCCAGGTGCAGACGCATGAAGATAGGCAAAGTAAACTGAAAACAGATCTTCATTTTGGCTGATGAAAAGTCCAAAGTCACTCGAGTAATTAAACAAAATCACAAACTTGCTAGAAACATGCAGGAAAGGTTAACAGACACTGGGACAAACACTGAGGGGGAGAACTTGTATTGTGCACTATATATACACGAGGATAAAACTAGGTACAGGGAGAGGTAATAAAGGCTCAAGACACTCGGAAACATTGACTATCAAAATAAAACAGGAAGTGAGAACCATAACTAAATGAGGAAAACACAGACACATGAATCAACTTAATATATGGGAGGATACACAAGAGGATCAAACAAGAGCCCGAGGATGTAAACTAAAGTGCTAGGGTGCAATTATGAGAAGAACTAAGTCTCAAAACTACTCAAAAAAGATGAATAAACAAAACTAGAAAACTAAAAAAAAAAACAAAAAAAAAACTCATCCACAAATCTCCAAAACCCACCCCCAGACCTGAGATTTTGACACAAATTTATTTCCACACAAGAATGTGTGTTTGAAGTGTTCATTCCACAACACTTTCCACAATTTTCAAAAGTCAGGATAAAGAGTAAAGAGCTCATCCAGTTCAAAATGAAGTAACATTTTTTACAAAATAATAAAATATCTTAGTTTACTGTGAATAAAATGAGTCCATGAGATTTGGAATCCATTTGCATTTTGTTTTTGTTTTTTTATCAGCATTTTACTTGTATATTTTGAGCTGTACTTTAAGAGTGGTGCGCATTAATTCTGTACATGTTCCACATTTCTGTTTGATTTCTGACAGACACTGCAGCTATTTTGCGGGCTCAGGAGTCCGTGGGGCCTGGTATCTACACGGTGGAATTAGTGGTAAAAGATCAGCAGGGACATTTCTGTCCAGAACCACAAAAAATTACGGTTCGAATTTGCAGCTGTGAGGATGGAGTCATGTGTGGAAACACTCAGCCAATCAAAGGAGCACGATTAGGATCTGCAGGGATTGGGACACTAGTACAGGGACCATTGCTGGTGCTGCTACGTAAGTAAGATAATTTTAGTGGATAATTTTGATGAAGCAAAAATTTTAGGTGAGTTTTTGAAATTTCAGATCCACTGACTGGATTATACATTTAAATGTAAACGTGAGAGTCCATGCTTGTTTTTTAGTAATTAAAAGCAATCCTGGCATTCCTTTCAAATTCATAAAGAACCATTCCGAGACCAGAATATTTAAAAAAAACAACTAATTATTTATCAGTAATAGCTAAAATTTAAACACTGGTGTTATTTCACTCTTACTCTAAAAATCTTAATGGAGTCAGTGTTAGTCAAAGTCTTGTTTGAAGCATCAGTGCAGTTGTCCCCACATTTTCGAAGCTTTAAGTCTGACTAAAACTTTTTTTTTGCAGTTGGTTCTCTGCTGCTGATCTCCTGTCACTGTAGACGTGCTGCAAGAGATTTGCCCACAACAAATACTGTCAAGGTTAAAAATCGAGCTGAGGCTCAACAAGAGGTGGAGGAATTGACGCTGGAATAAGTCTGCCTGACAACTTTCTTGTACAGTGTTAAACTCAGGTCAGTAATCTGAAGGTTCTGAGGTGACAGGCAGTAGCTAACCTTGTGATGCTGAATTTTTTACAGTTTAGTATAAAATTGAAATCCAGTTTGAGTTTTTAAAGGTATCTTTAAAAAGATGACTCTGTTTATGATTTTTTTTTTTTAAAAGACTTGTTTCAATATGACCATGCTGACCATGTTAGTGGAGGCAAGAAAATCCTTTATAACAACAATGAGCTGACTCCTCTTTTTCAGTTTTAGCCCTTGATTCCTGTTTTGAATTTTTAGTTATTATATTCAACTTTGTGTTTCTGTTGAGGTTTTTCCTCTTTTTCCAATGTTTTAAGTTTTGTGTTTATTGTGTTTTATTTCTGTATTTTTTATTCCTGTTTTGTTCATGGTTCATTGTTTCTAGTTAAAAGTTTATGTTTGAAAAGAGTAGTAGTAGTGACTGTCTTCACCATGTTTCTGTTTGTGCTTCCATTTGTCTTGTTTGTGTGTTTGGATCTTGGTCCTTTTGTGTTTCCTTGTCTTGCACATCATGTTAAGTTTTCTGTAATTGTCTCCTTTGGTTATTTCCAGTTTTACTTTGAAGGGATCTGTTTTCTTTCATGTCTCACCCTGACTATCCTGTTTGTCTGCATCTGTGTGCTGTTCCCTCAACTGTGTGTTACTTTTATGTACATTTTATTAAAACAAAACCTTCTATGGTTTACTTTTTTGGACTTATTGTCTGCAATTAAAGTTTGGTTTTTAATTTAATCTTCTCTTTTGCATCCTGAATTTTGGGTCCTCGAAGCTTACAATCCACATGACAGCCTGCAGAGCATGTCTCTTATCACCTCATTCTTGTGTTAGTAATCAGACCTCAGCATCAAGTTTAGTGAGTTTCCTTCACACAAACTGTCAAATGGAATATAAACTACACTTAAGACGACACAAAACAAGGCTATACAACAGTATATCAGAACCAGCAGATGCCCTCAGTACAACAGCCACACAATGTGACTCATTATTCAGTTTATTAACTTGGTATACACAGTTCTCATATATACACAACATGATGTTCAGCACAGTTAATTTCTTCTACTTTCATCTATTGCAGTCAATATCTCATCAAAGCAAATCTTTTAACTCCTAAATTATTGTTAGTGCAGCCTGAGTTTCATCCAGATTATCAAACAAACACACTCTGCTTTAATGTCAAGGCAAAATCAAGACTGATTTTGGTATTTGTTGATAATCATTAAGTAAAGCTGTGCATGTAGGTAAAGCTGATGTACCTAAAGAAAAAAGTGAAAAACAAATCCATGAAATAAAACTCATATTTACTGCGCAAAAATAAATAAATAAATAAAATGTGATCAAACCAATAAATATCATCATGAATATGCTTTTTTTTTGTAAAGTCTTATTGTCCAATTATGTCAGGGCTCAATGGCCCGTGAAAAAGGATCGGACTTGCGCACAGAACAAAAAAACAGAGGCTGAGTGACTTTTAACAGAAATTTTATTTTATAAGAGTCTTTGACAGAGAAAGCTGAGCTACAACTAAATGCAACAGCGAGCAATGACAAGGTAATATGAGAAAGGCCAGAACACAAGCTGAGTCAGGTCACAGGAACAGCAGGGACAGGAATGGGGCGATGGAAGCTATAGTGGACAGGAACACTGAAACAGAGGAGATAATAATCAGAGTGGCCTGCGGTGTAGTGAATGAATCCAAGATTCCAAAGCTAAGAGGTGTTACATGGCACAGGTGGAGATTAACTGGAGAAGGAAGTGAACTAGATCTGGGTGAGTACAGAGTGTGATGTGGGTGCGCAACGAGACAGGTAGGTGAGAATGGCAGTTTGTGAAAGCGAGTTTTACCAGCAGCAGCAGCAGCAGACCAGAATCCTGAGGCGTGACTACCGCGAGAGTTGGAAGATGTATCCAGGTGCCGACTAGAGAAAAGGAAGAGAGGGTTAAGCAAAACACGCTGAAGAACACAAGACAAAAATGTGAGGCAAAGAACTGACTATTGTAAGCAGACAATCTGGCAAAGGTTCATTGTGAGCGCTGGTCATAAATACTGCTGGAGTATTTGCCACAGGTGAGGAGCAGGGAGGAGTGAGGAGGACTCCACCCAGGGGAGGAGAGACGATGCTGTGGAAAATTACTCAGACTCACCCAGATCATGACAAATTATTAAGTAAGCTCTTCTTCAGTTATACTTTAACTACACAACCACTATTACAACAATATCAGAACATTTATTCACTTTGGCTGTGGTGAGCCAGCATTTCTTCCATTTCTACAAACATATCACTTGAATCATAAAATACAATGTACTGTAAATTAACCATTCATATAAAGCCTGTGGCATAATCTGTATTGATTATATATGCATGCGCCACTAGGCGGCAGTACTTGCCCACAAAATAGAAAATGGTTTGGCATGGAAACAGCCACGAAGAACGTTGTTAAAAATATGTTGCTCGCTTGAGCAGGAGTCTTCATTCAAGAACCCAACACAACAAAGCCCATTACTGAACCACAGACAGACTGAAAGTGTCCATAAGCCTGATTAACTTACTGTCACAAACACGATTTGGGCTTCATTAGAATAGCTATTATAACTGAAACTCACTTTACCCACTGGCAACATCATGAGCTGTTTATTAGTAGGATTTATTCTGCAGAACTTGCCTCTACAGCGGTTTACATTGCTCCTGAGCACTATGAGCCAGCTAGTGGCATGGAATGGTACATATAAATAACCACTGAATTAGTGATGAAAAACATGGTTGGCAGTCCCATTATCTGCTGGAGGTTTCTTTCTGCTAAACGGGAGTTTTCCTTCCCACTTCCCACAAAGTGGGAATATGATTGTTGGGGTTTTCTTTGTATTATTATATGGTCTTTCTCTTACAATATAAAGCGCCTTGAGGTGACTGTTGTTGTGTTTTGGCGCTATATAAATAAAATTAATGGAAATTGAATTGAAAAAATTTAATTAAAGTTTTATGTTAAACTTATTTAACATAAAAGTCCCCACAACCTACAAGTTGTCTCTCTATTCTCTTGAGTTTTTAACTATGATTATAATCCACGTTTTTCTCTTAAACACACATTTCCAGCCTCTAAAATCTGCATATGCACAAATCATCTCAGTCTCGCCTCTTCGGGTGAGGTTTGCTTTGCTAATGCTTTGCGCCGCAAACTGCTTCTCTAATACTTGCGACATACAATTTGCTCTCAATTGTGCTATTTAATGTTGGTGGGGGAGGGGGCAGGTCTTTTTTTGCTTCATATGGCAGCCATTATTGCTGCATTGCAGAATGCAGATATTTAAGATAGTTATAAGAGTGAGATATTTGTGGTATTTCTCCGCTCCTGTCAGTTTATTTGGAATGCCAGATGATGATGTGATCAAAATGTACAGATTTTCAAGCCTGTGTGCGATCTCACCAGTGGCGGTCCTAGCGCACCCCCCACCCACACATAAAACATATTAAGGATTGTACATTAACATATTTTATTGTAAGAACTGAACCATACTGAATTTAACAAGAGAAACACACACACACACACACACACACACACACACACATATATGAAGAGAGAGAGAGAGTATTCATAGTATGCAAACGGCTAACAAACAGCCATCATAATTTGTCATACAATGAGAATAGCACAAATCAACAACTGACAATGATTAATTAATATTGTGCTGAACACAGTCCAAAAGATTCAATAAGCTACATCAGTGTCTACTGTTTAACAAACGTTCTAACAAATATAAACTTAAGTTTTCACTATCCCTACTAATTAATGTTATCTTGTTGTGTCTGTTGTGTCCACTGCTATCCTCTATGCTGTTGCATGCTGGGGCAACAGGTCGAGGGTCATAGATGCCAACAGACTAAATAAACTGATCCACAAGGCCAGTAATGGTGTGGGGATGGTGAGAGTGAGATTATCAAAAAGCACCACTGAACGACACAGGAAATCATTCCTGCCTGTGGCCATCTCCCTGTACGACTCCTCCATCTAACACAATGTAATAGTTACACCCTTTTTACACACGCTCTTTTCTACTCTGTAATATTCTTGTCCGTTTTCTTAATATTTCTTTATAATCACCTCTGTTAATCCTTGATATTTATAACTGAGTGACCTGTATATATTAGTGCTATTTCTTAAATGTGTAAAATCTGTAACATAATGTATTGTTTGGAGTTTAGTCTGTTACTGTTATTTTTACAATTTCTTCTTGGAGCAACTGTAACCCACATTATTTCCTTTGGGATTAATAAAGTATTCTGATTCTGATTGTTTCAGGATGACCTGCCATTATCCAATGACAGATCTGCTTACCTGTATCTTTTGCTCTTTTCTCCTCCTCTTCTTTTCTCTTTTTTCTAAACTGAGCACCTGATGGCTTTGAACTTTTCTTGTCCATCTTCCATTGGTTTTTTGCACTACAGTATTTGCACTACAGTATGAACACCCATCCCCCAACCGGAGGATCACCACAACATAACATAAAGTTCACAGATTCACTTTGTCTTGGGTGTATTTCTGGGATTTCGCACAAAACAGGATTCAAATCATGAATACTTAGTCGGCTTGGATTTACAACATTATGAATGAAATGTGCTCTATTTGGAAGCAGCCAATTTAAAATTATAAATTTTAAATTGTTATTGATCCCTTTACCCCTAGTCATAAAGTGTATATTTATTTTCTTACTCTTCTTATTTTTATTGTTTGTTTACTTGCACTGCTGTAACTGGAGCCTCGTCGTTTCGTCTCTCTATATACTGTACTGTATGTAGCGGAGATGACAATAAAGTTTACTTTGACTTCAGCAGCGAGCAGGTGCACCGAGGGCTCTCGCCCTCACTTTTTGTGTATAATAGGGTGACCATATTTTGATTTCCAAAAAAGAGGACACTTGGCTCAGTCATGAAGAACTTGCTTAAAGAAACATAAAATCAGCCCGGGCATTTTGACTAGAGACCAGCCCACCAGGTATTATAGGAAAAACCATGAAGCCTTTGAATGAAAACAAATGCAGTTGTAATGTACACTGTCTTGTTGGTATATGTATGATGTCTATACATTTTACATCAGATAAAAACTGGTTGTAAGATTCAGATAATTATTTATTAAAAGCGAGACATTTTAAATGAGAATAAGAAAGAAAAGTATTTCTTTGTGCCCCCCTTTCCCTTTTAATGCCCTACCTGGCCCCCCAGCAAAACTTTGCTAGACCCGCCCCTGCACAGTTACCAGCTGTCAGCTACGTAGAAAAGGATCCTGGTGTTATTTGTCTCTCAGAAACTGTTCATAACTTCCCTTCAACTCATTCATGTCACCTAAAAGTTAAACCTCTTTCTCCATCACCAGTTCAGCTCTGATGATTCAGTAAGGACATCTCCTGGTTTCATCTGCATGTTTCCCTCTCACCAGATAACCAAACCGACATCATGACCAGCAGCTTTTACATCTGCTGGCATCAGTCCAGCTATGGTTGGCAGGAGGGAAATTTCTTTTGCAGTTCGTCTGAAAGAAGGACTTGCGTTTTGGGATCTTTTACACCGCAGTCAGCTGAGACTGAAGAAGTCACTTGGATGAGTGAAGTCACTTATTGGATGAGTGACTAAACGTTTCTCCCACAAAACAATACGTCCAGATGAACAGAATCAACTTTTGGAGATAAGGAGAAAAGGCACTGCCGTAAATGCCGGTGTAGAAAATTAATTGCCACTGAAAAGAGGCGGCTGGCTTGACTGCGGTTCACAACTGACGGCTCACTTGACCGCGGTCCAAATGCTCTGGCATGACATCAGGGCAGCATGAGTACGAGCAACTTTTTGTTGCAGATGCCCGTGATGCCGCCCCCACCACGATGCCGCCCTGGGCAACCGCCCATCTCGCCCCTTTAAAAAACCGCTACTGGATCTCACTAAGTGTGACCTCCTGCAAGGGTGTGTGTGTGTGTGTGTCTCCTCCTCGTTTAGCACTAATCCTCATTTCAATCAGCTCAGCCATCCATGCAAGAAGTCACGCTACAGTTTCTTTGATCCGGATTGTTTCCTCCAGCCATGATTCGGGTTTCTGCACCGATGTTTGTGCTGCTGCTGTTTGTGGTGAGTCCTTCTGAGCGGCTGCACACTGGCGTGGAAACACGTTTGTGGAGTTTTTTTTTTGTCTTTTTTTGCACTCATAGCTGTATACGTAGCTTCTTTAACATAGCTGCTGTAACCTCCTTTTAACTTATTAATATTTAGTTAACAAATGATACTTTGTTAACACTTTCATTTTGTGGAGTCAATTGTAAAATTCCGTCATTGAGTAAACTGAGCTAGGTCGAGTTTTCACTTGCTATGTTTCGAGGGATTATGGACTGCTCTGCTTCTAACTCTCAGGGGTCAAACCCTGTTCGATCTGCACTCCAAAACACTAATATTATTTAAACTACTTTTTCTAATCCACATGTAACAGCTGTAGGCTATGTTGGTTTTCACAGGCCGAAAAACGGCGGTCACTGAACTGACTGGTGTAGTTAACAGTGTAGTTAAGACTAACTAACACCTCAGAACAAAACCTGTTTTTCTGTTTCTGTGAGAATGTTTACTAGTACTTTAAGGACTGCAGTAACTGAAGCTGCAACAGCTCAGCTGCAACTTTTAGAGAAAAAATAAAATTGTTCACGAGCTGGTTGAAACAATAATTCAGGCCAGTATTTTAACACTGTGGGGCTATATCAGGTTTTAATTGAAATAGTATTAATTTAAAAAAGAATTAATAGATTAGGATAGAATGGAATGGAAGATATTGATATTTCTGGATGTCTACTACAGAAAATAAATAAATGAACAATGCGGTCAGCATGTCTGCACCTGTTTGTTCAAGGTCTGCTGTAGTCAAACTTTCAAGCAGTGTTTTAAATTCAAGCATGAAGCTAAGTTATTTAACTAAAAATACACTAACTTTGTGTGTTTAGTGCTTTTCACTAACTTGCCCTTTGACTGGGATGTCAACATTCAGCTCTATTTCTTTGAATGTCCATTACATCGGCCGACTGTCTCACATTAAGTGGAGAAAAGCAGTGAGGAATGAATGCCTTACAAGAGAGGAAGTGGGGGCAGGCTGTAAGCAAACATTCATGTTGATCTTTGATGTGCAGACCTGCAACTGAAAACCTCTCGTGGACTTAACAGAAGTAACAATTTCTTTACCAACCAAAACTCAATCTATGCGTCAAACATGTTGACCTGGGAGGGAGAGGGGGGGGGGAGTGAGTGTGTGAGAGAGAGAGAGAGAACAACACATCTAAGAGCACAGAAGCAGGTACAACAGGCAAATTAAAACCTCACAGAATCTCAGACGATATAATGACAGTGACTCATCGACACAAGTTAGAGCAGGTTATAGGCTGTGACTGCGTTACATTCACACAGGTGTCTGCTTCTTCTCACTTCTGTGTGTTTGAACCTCTGATCACTTTAAGAGGGTGTGATGATGGGCTATTTTAAAAAAACGTTAATGTAGCATCGCTGCACCTATAAACAGGTGCAAACTGCACAAGAATATGTGAATTTTGGATTTCTAAAGGACACACTGAAAAATAGAAAAATCTGCAGATCATAAATCAGTCCATAAACTCTCCCTACAGTTCTTATGATGTCAGTCAATCTATTGTCATGAGTACTCCAATTACCTGTTTCTCTGTTTGTCATTTAAGAAACTCACAGTTGAATCTTAGTTAATGTCATGGGGAAAACTTTCAGAGGGAATCCTGAAAACAGACTTTTGAGCTATCATCAATAAAACCAGTTTTTCATGCTCTGCTTACAGTCAGCATACATGACTGTTAACCTGTTATTAAATTTTACGTGACACTTAAATAAAGCAGTCACTGCTTGCCTTGCTTGTCCTGACCCAACATCTTTGATTAAAACACTTGCTGATTGTTAAAGGTAGTGAATTGTGATTATGTTCCTGTCACAACTTTTTTGAAAAATGCTGCTGGCATCAAATTTAAAAGGAATTCATCTAATAATGAATTAGAAAACTGAAAAAAAAAAAAAGATTTCTCCCATGATGAGAGATAATTAATAAACCAGTTAACTGTATGTAGCTGAGATTCTGTTAAAAAATTCTTCATATAAACATCTGTTTTGTTACAGCTGCAGGCTGTCGCTGTGCTGATGGCCAACTCTGAACACAGTTCACCTAAAAAGCGAAGAATGTGCATTTTCCCTACGATGGTGATGGAAAATAGAGATTACACTAATTTAGACTACATTACCAAAGTAAGTTACTGTTTCCCAACTTTAATTTTTTGTGCTAACTCTAAAGCAAAATAAAGCAGGAAGAAGCAGCTCATTGTAGTAAGTAATTTCCATGTTGTACTATATATGAAAACAGTCATTTTGAAGTTCTTCTTCTTCTCTGTGCCCTTCCTAAATGACCAATCTCCTCGCTCTATATCTAAGAGAGAGTCTAGATACCCTATAGGGGAAGATCATTTCAGTCCCTTGTATCAACAAGTGCCTTCTTTGTGTCAGTTCTCAGAGCTCAGCTGGCCATAGGTGAGGTTTGTGAAATCGCAATAATAATTGGAAAATGTGGTGTGCCATTTTTTCTTTTTTTTTTCTAGTTAGCTGCCATAAACTGATTGACTGTACTAACTTTTTGATTTTCAAAAACAAATAATGTTTAATAGCCATTAGATGGACAAATAGATGGTGGTCTGCCAACCCTGAAGCATTTATCTATGCGCTATTCTGTGTGTTTCAGGTTTACTCAGAATATGAAAATGTTACCTACTCCCTGACAGGTGTTGGGGCAGACAAGTACCCCTTCAATGTGTTTGTGAGCAACCCTCATACTGGAGACATACGTTTGACCCAAGTTCTCGACAGGGAATTCATCGACTATTATTCTGTTAGTGATTCTGTTCTATTGTACCTTGTTATTGCATTCATAAGATTTAACACTTTTTCCTTTATGTGTTAAATGTTGAAATATTTAGCAACAATTTGCTAAACTCTTTAATAAACTTTAATTTATTGCCACTTTACTATCAAATGTAACTCTTGATTTTAATTTGTTTGGAAGACACAAACACAAACTCTGACACAAACTTTTACTTGAACTCAAGGATCAACTACCTTCACAGAGCATGATTATAATGTATGAATTCCTAAATATGTATTACATTCAATACATTTTTTTATTCTGATGAAATGATAAAAAAACAAAAACAGGATAAGGTCAATTTATATTGAAATGGTCAAAGGTAAAGTTCACAATACCATCACATCAGAACTGTACCCCCCCCCCAAACATGTTTACACTGAGTAGGAGATGCTCTGTATCTCATTGTACAGCTGTATAATGACAATAAAGGCATTCTATTCTATTCTATTCTAATATTCTGCAAGTTTTTTTTAACTGACCATTGATCCACTCCATAACTCATGTGTCTCATATGTGACCATATCTCACATTTAGTCTCATAGTTGGTTTCACTAATATTTGATGCTCACCAAAGCAGCTCCTTCAAAGTCTACACTATATTTGTTCTATGAGTCTGAAAAGACATGGATATAAACTGCAGTTTCGCTGGTGGTAGAAACCCCTACTACAGACACTTTTTTGTTTTAGTTTATGATAGGATATATGAGAAAGACAAGATAGTTTAAGTTGTTTTCTTCCACATTTCAGCTAACGCTTGTAATTAAGTTTGCTAATGGCACGATTACAGAAGAAAGGGATTGGTACCGTTACCGGATTATAGATGAGAATGACAACGCTCCAGTGTTTGGGCAAATAAACCCTGGTGAAGTTGATGAGCTCAGTCCTGCAGGTCAGTGGTATAAATCCCATCATAAAATGCATGGAGATGTAATACTACATGATTTCTTAATGAATTAAAGAAAGCATTGTGGCTTTGTATTTGCAGGGTGATCAAATTTTTACAATGACCTGCTAAAGGTGATAGCATAAAAAACATTGAGTTATCATGTAAGGGTAAATGCAGTCTAGAGTTAACAAATGTGTCTGAATTCTTATATAGTTAATTTTATATTTGTAAGAATCTATAAAAGCCTCTAAAAGTTTGTCCAGTATATTGAGTAAATAGTGTTACAGATGACTTAAACTTTTACAAGTTAAAGCTCTAGTGGAAAGTAAGTCATTGTTTTACATCACAAGAAAACAAACAATGCCATTTAATGCCATTCTTTTTGTTTGTTTTAAGTTTTATGACTGTTTCATTTCATGCTGTTTTTGAGGTAGTTTTGTGATGAAAGTAACAGCAACTGATGCTGATGAACCATGGAATTTAAATTCTATGATTTCCTACACCATCATAAATCTGAATCCACCTGATGATATGTTTTACATTAACAGAGATGATGGTTCCATCTTTGTTAAAAAGCCTCTTCTGGAGAGAGAGGTATGATTAGATAAAAAAAAATGTAATGCATCTCTTTCATTCAACAAGGTGTTAGAGCAAAGTGGTTGCAGCACATTCTGTTCAATCTATTTATGTAGCACCAAATTAAGTATCACAAGCACTCAAGTTAATGTGCAGGGTCAGCAATAATATGCAACTCTGTTGATGATAGAGAATGAGTTAACCTTTTGATCAGCAAACCGCAACCATAACAGTGAATTCACCCCAATGTGTCCCTTTTACAAATTTGTCTGAGAGTCTAACTTTGGACAGCCCACACATTTCTTCAGTTGCTCTTATGGTCTTGTAATATACAGCATACAATCTTCTGATTTCAGAAATGTGGTCAGTACAATCTGACTGTAAGAGGCCAAGACCTAAAAGGTTTTCCAGAAGGAAACACTGGAACAGGCAATGTTACTATAAACATCCGTGATGTGAACAACAACCTCCCCACACTGGAAAAAGAGCAGGTACTTCTCTTCCTCAGAGTCTTCTATATTAACATGATATACTTTGTGTTCAATATGTTAGAATATGTTTCCAAAGGCCTTTTTATATGATTTCAGTGATTTGAAGAAATAACACGTTAAGTGTCATAAAAAATGTTGAAATAATTATTAAGTGTTCCACTGCAGTATGAAGGAAGCATTGAGGAGAACATACAAGGTGTGGAGGTGATGAGGATCCAAGCAGAGGACCTAGATCTGAAGGCCACAGACAACTGGGAAGCTGTCTTTAATATTGTCAGAGGCAATGAAGGCGGGTATTTCAGCATTAAAACAGACCCCAACACCAACGAGGGCATCTTAATGCTTGATGAGGTACAGCAGACTAAATTTCAAAGAAATTATGTGTTGTTATGCAGTCTGTTGTGGGATGCATTTAGTAAATGCTGGCAGGATGCCCCTTACATGAGGACATATACACTCATAATACATGACATACTTATATTTACACGATCCACCATTTCAGTTTTATTCTTTATGTCTGCCATTTCACAGCCTGTGGATTATGAGAATGTGAAGAACTTTGTATTGGGGTTAACTGTAAGGAACAAGGCCCCACCTTTTTCTGGAGGATCATCATGGCAATGGGGGGGAGAATATAAAATCTATCCCATCAAAATCAATGTAAAGAATCAGCCCGAGGGGCCACATTTTGATCCCAAAGTCAAAGCTATAGCCATCTTCAAAAAAGACAACTCCTTCAACATTACAGATGTTGTTGCTAGCAATCCTGCAATAGATCAAGATACTGGAGAACTGGCTGAGAATGTCAGGTCAGTGCATACACATGAAACAAGAATTACATGTTATCTTCTCTTCCTAGGTACAATAATAACTGGTTTGTGGCCTATCTCTGATGTAGGTATGCCAAAGGCTCAGACCCAGATAACTGGTTGACTATTGACCCAGAGACAGCTGAGATCAAACTCAACAGGATACCTGACAGGGAGTCTCCATACCTGGTCAATGGGACATATTTTGCTAAAATACTCTGCATTACAAAAGGTACAGCATGAATGCTATTAGCCTGTCTCTGAAGAAAGGAAAAACCAAAAAAACTCAAAAGAAAGTGATGAATTATATATTATTATTTCTGTTTTTACATCACAGACACACCTGCTAAAACAGCTACTGGTACCATAGCCATCCGGTTGGACAATTTTAATGACCACTGCCCTATCGTGACCAGTGACATCAAGACTATGTGCACCACTGAGAATTCTGTTATTGTGAATGCTAACAATGAGGATGCATATCCTAATGGACCTCCTTTTAAGTTTGAGATTATCCCAGAAAATACTAAAGGAAAATGGCACATGGAGAATCTAAATGGTGAGGAAATGACTTCCAATCATTTCAAATGTATCTAATTAAATATACAATAGAATAAATACAATAAAAAAATCTAATACATGTATACATAAATGCATGATATGTTGGAATTTAGTTTATCAACTTATATTTCTGTTTTCCACATTTTGTAAAGCAAATTTACTTCAGTTATTTTTACAAATAAGAGGTTATATTCTTAAACTACCAGTAGACTACCAAAAAGTCGTGGTATTTCCTCTTTGTGTTTTGTTCTGTTCTGATTTAATGCACAATGGTGTCCCACCAGTTGGTCTTGTTAAGCTTACACTATTTTACAGAGTGACATATTTCCTATAATGAACTACATGTGCCTTCTCAAATCCCCATTTTGCTCAATGACCTGCAAATTGTATGCGTAGCATTCTCTACCTTAGAGTCCTGTTGAAAAAAGTTGCCAAAAAAAGAAGAAATCCACATAGCTGATGTGGGCCAGAGTAACTTAGCCCTGATTAGCTATCCTCCTGCAGGTCTGCCTGAATATTAAAAACAGAACCAATAACATCTTGTCTAGCATGCAAACTACACCAGTCTGTTGTCAAAAACCAGAAGTTCATCCACAATATTAATGCAAACAATATGAAAATGCTGCCAGCTGCACCGGTTAGCGGATGCAAACAAACGATGATAGAAGCTTTATCACAAAGAATGCCTATTGATATATAAGGAGAGATTGCCTTTACTTTGGCTGGTGTTAGTTGGTGTCTGTTTTTAGATTTCACTTGGTAAGCACTGCTTACCTTGCTTGCTCAGATAATAATTCCCTATTATCAGGCTGAACCATTGCTAATGTTGTGCTGTTAAAGGGTGGGGGTTTTCCCATGATGAGCATTTCTTCCTTACACTCTCTTTTCACTTCCCATGTGCCCCCAACAAGCGGGATGATAACTTTTGTGTTTTCTTCCTCCCCACCATCACCATGTGCTGCTCATAGGCGATCATCCGATTGCTGGCGTTCTCTCTAATACTGTAGGCTCTTTGCTGTAGAATTTCAAACATCCTGAGACCCTGTGAATTTGTGTTATGTAAATAAAACTGATTTCAAATGAATTTAATTCTATTTAATTTAATCTGTAAGATTGTCATTTCAGGAATAATATGTATTCATTCTGTACATGTGTAACATCTCTGTGTGGTTTCTGACAGATACTGCAGCTATCTTGCAGGCTCAGGACTCCATGTGGCCGGGTATCTATGAGGTGGAACTGGTGATTAAAGATCAGCAGGGAAAGGCCTGCCCAGAACCACAGAGAGTCTGGGTTCGAGTATGCACGTGTGAGGATGGAGTCGTGTGTGGAAAATGGGATGGCAATAATCAGCCAGTCAAAAGAGTGCAATTAGGACCTGCAAGTATTGGGATAATGGTGGTGCTGCCACTGCTGTGTAAGTGTTACATGATTATTCTATTTCACAAAAGAAACAATTGAGTTTTTGTTAAACCTCAGATCCACTGACCAATGTGATGCTTCAGTCAGTGAAAAACTGCAGTAAGAACACTAGCAATACTGGAAGGAGAGATAATGTTTCCCCTATATTAGCTTCTTTTCATCAGCTCCCTGTTAAATCCAGATTTTTATTTCAAATCTTTCTCACATACAAGGTCTTGAATATTTCGCTATTAGGTGATAGGGCATCACCTAATAGCATCATATTAACCTAACAGATGACTTTGCTCTCAGACTGCAAGTTTACTTGTTGTTACTAGAATTTCTTAAAGTAGAATGGTGAGACAACTTTCAGCTTTCTGTTGTCTAACCACCTAACTGTTTGGCTTGGGGAAGCATACACTGTAAAAAAAAAAAATCCTAAAAAAACAGTAAAATTCCGGCAGCTGGGGCGCCAAAATAATACCAGAAAATAACAGAAAATAACTTACAGTTATAATACGGTTATTTTCAGTAATGACAATACAGTTTGTTGCCCTAATTTTACATGAGACTTTACGTTTTTCAAGTGCTTTTAAACATTAAATTAGGAACATTTTAATGTGATTAAACAATGAAATTACCTATAAACAAGGTCAATGAATGCGGCAATATGAATAATAATACTTAAATTAAATGTTTCTATTTCACAAAAGAAACAATTGACTTTTTGTTAAACCTCAGATCCACTGACCAATGTGATGCTACACTTTTGACAGTAAATACCAAATGTGTTAGCACATCTTAATTACTGGTAAAGAAATGTAGCACCCAACTCAAGTAGCTCTGGATTAACCCTCGGTTAAAGTGGTGATAGTACTATGAGTGGGGCCCTGGGTACGTTACTTAAATTTATTGGTAAACAGGAGAAACGATAACTAACCAGTTTTAACCTTTTTACTTAGAAATCTTAATGTTGGCGGTGCCTCCACTTAGTGAAAATAATGAGTTCTGTTTAATCTTCACCAAGAATAATGAATTTATCTAACATGTTAAACCTCTTTTTTACCTTTTTAGTAACCCTTATCACTTATAAACTCTGTAAATAATAATTATGACACACACAAAACTTTAAATTCAAATTGTAAGATTTAGTCAAAATAAAATATGATTTAAATAAATAAAAAAATACAATATTCCAAGTATTGAAGTGTTTCCTTACAATTCAATTGAAGGTTTTTTCCCTCTTCACAATTCACAGTCAATGTTTCAGAAACAACACATTTATCCAAAATATTCCCATGGAGTTCAGTTCAATTTTTGTAACCTTTGTGAACTCATTCACTGAAACCGTTGCAGGCCTGATCGTTGCTCGGGCTCGTTGGACCAGAAAACACACAAATGGCCGCTTCACTTGATAAACAAGCAAAAACAAACGCACGTGCTCAGGTCTACTCACAAATCCTTTGGGCTAAGTGCAAGGGCAAGCTGAGGGGCAGGCTCGGTTGGTGACCATGCGGCCTCCACTCGGCAACGTGGTTGGAATTAGCGGCATACCCGGGCTGCTGAGTACACTGGGACAAACACACGGAAATCCTATCCACAGCAGAAGGGTCCAGAGAATTCCTCTCGGTCCACTGTGCATTAGAAATTACTATTTAGTTCCATAGAGTAATCTGTAGCTTACATACTCGGCATACATAGCTATTACAGGCGCTAAAATGCTAACATGCTAACTCGCGATTAGCATCATACATTTTAAGTACTTATACATTCCGTTTAAGCTCAATGCTAACTCCATATTCAGTACTCACTCATCACAGGGTAAAACAGTCCATAACAGGAACGTAGACTCTGCATCCACGGCTATTATTTTACTTTTCTCCTGTTAGCTCTGGTACACAACCTCCTCCGGTAGCGTGCTGCTGCCGACTCTCACTAGCTTAGTGTTTTTTTTCCTTCCACCTCGCTTAGATCCCGCCTTCCTTACGTCTGATTGGACAATAGGTTTACATCAACCAATGGGATAAAAGAAAATACAAGATTGACAACCCAAAATGAACTTGTAAAAGAACTTGCAGCAAATACAAAGTTTTCCTTGTTTCACATTAGATAACAACCCTTTGGTTTTCTTGTAACTTATAACTCCATGAACACTTAAATTATGATTGACTTCTATTTATTGTGATTTTAAACACGTTTTTAATGCATTTGAACTCTTTTTTTGTCTTTTAAACACATATGAAATATTTACAATAAAGTCTCTACATGACAATATTTATATCCTTTTAACCTGTAGGGTCTAAAATAGATATTTGAGACCAGGTTACACCCTCCCCGTCTAAAACATTTAGATGTCCTCATCTAACTCGGGATTTTAGACTTAGGCTCAGAGTAATGCCTTAGGTGTTTAGAGCGTTTTACATGATGGTTTTTATCTCTGGTGCTACTGAGGTTCAACTGTATAACCATGCCTTGGTGTACAATAGTCACAGGTTCCTCAGACTGCGTTCCAGGTTTGTCATAGGTCAAACGGATTACTGGTTTCACCTCTCGCTTTGACTTTCGAGTTTTAGGTCTTGTGGGAGTCCTCAACTCGACCTCGGTGTCTGCAGCCGTATCACTGGTATCTCCTTCCACATTTGATGGCTGGCATTCCTCTTCATGATAACTTTCAGAAGGTCCTTCCTCCAATTCCGGTTCACTTTCAGATGAGAGGGAATTATCAGAGGGAAGAGGTTTTGTGTTAGGTCTGTCGGGTCTAAATTCATGTCTCTGAATATGGTCACTGGTAATGGTGGGGTACTTGTAGACATACTCATTCTCAGATTCGGAGTCTGGCAAGACATCAGATAATCGATCTCCTTGGTCCCGTATCTGACGTCTGCTGGCATGACGTCGTCTGGTAACTGGTGTTCTTACTCTTTCAGGTGAAACTGAGTTATCTGCGATTCTGACAAGATAACCGATTGGTAGCAGATGGTCTCTGTGTAGAGTTTTGACACCTCCAGATCCTTGTTCCGGTTTTACCTTGTACACAGGTAGGTTCGGCAGTTGTGCGATGACAATGTAAGGTATTGACTTCCATCGGTCTTTCAGTTTGTGTTTACCAGTAAGGCCAACATTTCTTATCAGGACTCTGTCTCCTTCTTGTAATGGCTGATCTCTTACTCTTTGGTCATAACGTGACTTGTTCCTCAAATGATTCTTTGTTGCATTCTCAGTAGCTAGATGGTATGCTTGCTTGAGTTCTTTCCTCATCTTGTCGACGTACTGCAGGTGAGTCATCTCCGCGTCATCTTCAAGAACAGCACCAAAGCAGATGTCAATGGGTAATCTGGCATTACGTCCAAACATTAAATAGTATGGCGAATATCCAGTAGACTCATTTTTTGAGCAGTTATAGGCATGTACTAACTGGCTGATGTGCTGACTCCAGTTTTGTTTCTGTACATTTTCAAGAGTTCCAAGCATTGATAGCAAGGTTCTGTTGAAACGTTCTGGCTGGGCATCTCCTTGCGGATGATATGGTGAAGTACGTGATTTTCGGATACCTAACATAGACAAGAGCTCTTTGATAAGGCGGCTTTCAAAGTCTCGACCTTGATCTGAGTGTATCCGGGCAGGTAATCCGTAATGCACAAAGTATTTCTCCCATAATACTTTCGCAACTGTGACTGACTTTTGGTCTTTTGTAGGGAAGGCTTGGGCGTACCTTGTGTAATGATCAGTCACTACTAATACATTAGCAACTCCTTTGTTATCTGGTTCAATCTGAAGAAAGTCAATACAGACTAGATCTAAAGGACCGTTGCTAGTGATTTGACTGAGTGGAGACGACCGTTGTGGGAGAGTTTTGCGAGAGACACAACGTCCACACGTTTTGATGTACTGGTCCACATCAGCATTCATGCGTGGCCAATAGAAACGGTCTTTGAGGAGTTCTGTTGTCTTCTCAACTCCTAGATGTCCACATTCATCATGTAGTGATCTCATTACACTTGTTCTGTATCGATCTGGTAAAACCAGTTGTTTGTGAACTGTGCCATTGGCCAGTTTTCTCTGTCGATATAGTATTTTGTCTCTCAGTTCAAGTTTCCTGCTCTCACGACTTAACAAAGACATGTCAGGTGGTGCATTTTTGGTTGTGATAAGTTGCTTTCCAGTTTGGATGGCTTGTTTGACTGGTCCAATGACCGGGTCCAGATCTTGAGCAACTTGTAAGTCTGTAGGAGTCAACTGATCTTCCAAAGTTGCTTTTAGGCTTACTGGAAGGACATAAGCTTCTGGAATCACCGATGTAGGAACTCCAAGTTGGTCTACTAGCCTGACAGGGGACTTAGTAGCTTCATAGATAGATTCCTTTTTACAGATGGCTTTTATGGCAGATTGTGGAACATCTGTCCATTCAGTGTCATTGGTGTGTTGTCGGGACAATAGATCTGCGTCTATGTTGTGACGACCAGGACGATATTGGATGTTGAAATCGTACGTGGCTAAAGCTGCAAGCCAACGATGTCCAACAGCATTTAGCTTTGCAGTTGTCAACACGTAGGTTAGGGGATTGTTGTCGGTTCTAACCGTGAACTTAGCTCCATAAAGATAGTCATGAAATTTATCCACGACTGCCCACTTTAGTGCTAAGAACTCAAGTTGATGGACCGGATAGTTTCGTTCTGAGTCACTGATCCTTCGGCTAGCAAAAGCAACAGGCTTAAGGCCCTCAGGGTACTCTTGATTGAGCACGGCCCCTAAACCGTTCAGGCTAGCGTCCACATGTAGGACATAAGGTTTGGTGGAATCTGCAAATGCCAAAACAGGGGCATTGGTCAGACATTCAATGATTTTTCTGAATGCGTCTTGACAGGACTGGTCCCATCGCTCTTTGAACGGCTCAGAAGGTTTGAGGTAGGTTTTGGTTGGGTCTTTGGTTTGAGCTCGCTTGTTTTTCTGAGTAGGTGGATAACCTTTGGTAAGCTCAGTTAATGGGCGGACAATGCTTGAATAATTTGCAATAAATCTGCGATAATACCCACAGAAACCAAGGAATGAGCGAAGGGTTTTCAGATCTGTTGGCTCTGGCCAGTTCCTGACAACCTCTACTTTTTCGGGATCGGTGGCTATACCATCTTTTGAGACAATATGACCAACATATTTGACTTGGGACTGACAGAACTGACATTTGTCAAGCGACAATTTCAGACCAAACTCCTCAAGGCGATCTAAGACTTTAAGGAGACGTTGCTCATGCTCTTCAAGTGTTCTACCAAAGACGATTATGTCATCAAGGTACACTAGGACTTGGAGAAGGTGCATATCACCCACTGCCTTTTCCATGAGCCGCTGAAAAGTGGCTGGGGCTCCTGTGATGCCTTGTGGCATTCGTTCAAATTGATAGAACCCCAGAGGGCAGATAAATGCAGTCTTTTCCTTATCTTGCTCGGACATGGCAATTTGGTAGTACCCACTCCTAAGATCGAGGACAGAGAACCATTTGCTGCCTGTAAGACAATCTAAGGCGTCATCAATACGAGGGATGGTATACTGGTCGGGGATCGTACGACTGTTCAAAGTTCTGTAGTCGATGCAGATTCTGATGGAACCATTCTTTTTGCGCACTACAACAATAGGTGATGCGAATGGGCTTCGAGACTCTTTGATAATGCCTGCAGCTAACAACTGCTGTAGGTGTTGTCGTACATCATCAATATCAGCCGGAGCTAAACGACGTGAACGCTCTCTGAAGGGGGTAGAGTTGCTAAGGCGGATGTTATGTTCTACGTCTTTAGCTAATCCAACATCCCATTCATCTAGAGAGAAAACATTACGTCTCTGAGCTAGCTTTTGCTGTAGTCTTTTCTTCCACTCTGTCGGAGCAGGAGAGTCACCAAAATCAAAGAGTTCGGGAGCTACGGGACTAGCTTCAGACTCTAAAACTTTAGGATCGGTGACTACGTCTACTGCATGCATCTCGGCAATGACTGTGCCGACTTGGATAGAGGTAGGTTTCTCTGACTCATTCTGTAATAGAACGATGAAACTGTTCTCATCCATGTCACTTTCACGGAGAACACCTGGCTGGACCAACACGCCGGATGGGAGTTGGGGCATGGCAGGTGCTTCAACCAAAACAACATCTTGGGGTTTAGTTCTTTTCTGCTCTACTTTACACGTGGCATAACATTTTTTCCCGGGAGCAATGGTAAGTGGCCCTGGACCTTGCCATTTCACTTGCCCTATGGGATCGTTGGCTGCATGGGACGTTAAGGACTGAGTTTGGATTTTGTCATAAACTGCCTGTATTCTCATGGAGCTGACTTTGTTTTCACTACCGCTATCTCTGCACAGCTGAAATAGGCGGCTGAACAGAAAAGCGTTGGTACCAACCACTACAGGGGTTTCATGACCTTGTGGGGGCTCAGGACAGACGAGAGCGAGGACGTTAAGAGGACCCTTGACACCTGCTACATCCTCAGGGAACTCTATCTCTACCACTACATACCCATGGTAAGGATAGGACTCAGCTGATAGGCCCCAGATGGCTAGATTGGAAATGGGCTGTATAGGGACTGTTGGTATGTTGGCTCTATACCAATCCTCAAAGATAATGGTCACTGTTGACCCTGAATCCATAAGACCATGGCATGAGATGTTATTGACCTTGATAGGAGCTATGGATGATGGACCAATAAGACCTTCCGGTATGTTGACACTTTGAGTTGGAACATTGGTAGTATTAACTCGAGCAACACACTGATCTTGAGTGTCTGTACTTTGACTTTGTCCATGTGGGCTTCCATGCACTTGATGAATAAGCTTTTTGATCACCTTTTGAGCATTCTCCGGAGCTGTACATTTGTTTGCAAAATGGCCATTTTCTCCACATCTGTAGCAGAAATTTTCTGACTCTTTACTACTCTTTGGCTTAAAGGTAGATGATTTTGGACTGAAGTCTGCTTTGAACTTAGAATAGTGGCCTCTCTCTTTTGCATAATGTTGTGGCTTTACTGACATTACACTTAACTGGGTTTTCAGCTCTTTGACTTCTTTTCTTAACTGTTGCACTTCGTTGCTTGTGTCTGATTTCTCTTTTTTCTTTTCTCTGGACATCTTTTTGTGGCTTGACTCTGTAGAATGAGACTGCTTGTTCAGCTCTTTCAGCTTTTCTTTTAGCTCTTGAATTTCGGACTGAAAATCATGTTGCTGACAGTCTTTGGAGTCTGTTTCACTTGCTACTTGCACTGCATGCACGTGCTGTCTCTGTGCTGGTTTTTTGAGTTTTTGTCTTGCAGCTTCACGCTCCTCTTCTTCTCGAATTTCTTTCAGTAGGCTTAAAAATGTTGGAGGATCACTTCGCTTATCTCTTAGACCTAGCTGAAGCAGCATTAAGTCTGATTCAGTGGCACCTTTAATGAGTTGCTCTAGCCTTGCTTTGTTGGCTTCGTCCACTTGTAGGCCTCCTTTTTGCACTACTTTGTTCAGTAATCTTTCCAGTCTCAGTAAAAAGTTAGACAAGCACTCACCTTGTCTTTGATGCATAGCTCTGAATGTGAGATACAATTCCTCACCGGATTCTGAGGTTCCAAAGGTACTTTCCAATGCCTGTAAGTAATCCATATGGTTTGCCATGGGATTAGACATGCGTACTGCTTGAATGATCTCCAGCGCTGGCCCTTTGAGACTCTCAATAATCCTTCTGCGTTTCTCCTTATCTGAGCACTCATACTCATCAGTCATGAACTTTACTTGTTCTAACCAGCTGTCCAAATTGTCTTCACCAGGTGGAGTAGGGTGGACTCCAGAGAAGATTCTAAAACGACGGTATAAATTGCTTTCATTGGGCTTGGACTGCAAAACATCACCTACCGCCCGAATGATTGACTCAGGGTTGCTGTTCCATGAGGTGCTAGGATCACATAATCTTTTAACATCCTCCAATGTTTTCCCTTCATCGCGTAGAAATCTGTCCAACTTCTCTGTGAATAGATTGGAGATTGTTTCTTGTTCTGCAACAACTATTTTCCATTTACGGCCTTCTTTAAGGTTGATCACCTCTGGCGGAACTTTGGTAGGATCGACTACCTCACGGCATTCACATAACATGGTCAGGGTTTGATTATTGGCATCAAACATTTTTCCTCTTACTCTTACCTTGCCCAAGGTTTTTACTTGTTCGAGTGTTTCTTCTACTGTGGATATTTCCTCCTCTTCAGACACTCCAATAACTAGAATGGCATGTGCCTGATCAAGCCCTTCACCTCTGCACCAATTTGCAAGATTTGGTTGTGAAACATTACTTTTAGTGGCCATAGTTTTAACAAGTTACTTTGTAGGGGGAAGAAAAGAAATTAATTGAAGTTACTTTTTAGGACCAGTGTTACTCTTAGATACTTTTGAGATTACAGCAGATTTACTTATAACTTAAAATTGATATAAAACAACAAAACAATCCCAGCGGTGCCTCCAAATGTGTAGCACCCAACTCAAGTAGCTCTGGATTAACCCTCGGTTAAAGTGGTGATAGTACTATGAGTGGGGCCCTGGGTACGTTACTTAAATTTATTGGTAAACAGGAGAAACGATAACTAACCAGTTTTAACCTTTTTACTTAGAAATCTTAATGTTGGCGGTGCCTCCACTTAGTGAAAATAATGAGTTCTGTTTAATCTTCACCAAGAATAATGAATTTATCTAACATGTTAAACCTCTTTTTTACCTTTTTAGTAACCCTTATCACTTATAAACTCTGTAAATAATAATTATGACACACACAAAACTTTAAATTCAAATTGTAAGATTTAGTCAAAATAAAATATGATTTAAATAAATAAAAAAATACAATATTCCAAGTATTGAAGTGTTTCCTTACAATTCAATTGAAGGTTTTTTCCCTCTTCACAATTCACAGTCAAATGTTCAGAAACAACACATTTATCCAAAATATTCCCATGGAGTTCAGTTCAATTTTTGTAACCTTTGTGAACTCATTCACTGAAACCGTTGCAGGCCTGATCGTTGCTCGGGCTCGTTGGACCAGAAAACACACAAATGGCCGCTTCACTTGATAAACAAGCAAAAACAAACGCACGTGCTCAGGTCTACTCACAAATCCTTTGGGCTAAGTGCAAGGGCAAGCTGAGGGGCAGGCTCGGTTGGTGACCATGCGGCCTCCACTCGGCAACGTGGTTGGAATTAGCGGCATACCCGGGCTGCTGAGTACACTGGGACAAACACACGGAAATCCTATCCACAGCAGAAGGGTCCAGAGAATTCCTCTCGGTCCACTGTGCATTAGAAATTACTATTTAGTTCCATAGAGTAATCTGTAGCTTACATACTCGGCATACATAGCTATTACAGGCGCTAAAATGCTAACATGCTAACTCGCGATTAGCATCATACATTTTAAGTACTTATACATTCCGTTTAAGCTCAATGCTAACTCCATATTCAGTACTCACTCATCACAGGGTAAAACAGTCCATAACAGGAACGTAGACTCTGCATCCACGGCTATTATTTTACTTTTCTCCTGTTAGCTCTGGTACACAACCTCCTCCGGTAGCGTGCTGCTGCCGACTCTCACTAGCTTAGTGTTTTTTTTCCTTCCACCTCGCTTAGATCCCGCCTTCCTTACGTCTGATTGGACAATAGGTTTACATCAACCAATGGGATAAAAGAAAATACAAGATTGACAACCCAAAATGAACTTGTAAAAGAACTTGCAGCAAATACAAAGTTTTCCTTGTTTCACATTAGATAACAACCCTTTGGTTTTCTTGTAACTTATAACTCCATGAACACTTAAATTATGATTGACTTCTATTTATTGTGATTTTAAACACGTTTTTAATGCATTTGAACTCTTTTTTTGTCTTTTAAACACATATGAAATATTTACAATAAAGTCTCTACATGACAATATTTATATCCTTTTAACCTGTAGGGTCTAAAATAGATATTTGAGACCAGGTTACAGAAATTTTTAGGTTCCACCCTTTCCTTGTTGTAAGAAACCCATCGATCCATCCATCTTCTGTCAGATGCCCGAACCACCTCAACTGGCTCCTTTCGATGTGGAGGAGAAGCGGCTGTATTCTGAGCCCCTCCCGGATGACTGAACTCACCCAAACTCTAAGGGAGAGGCCAGCAACCCTTTGGAGGAAGCCCATTTCTGCTTGTATCCACAATCTCGTTCTTTTGGTCACTACCCCACAGCTTGTGACCATAGGTGAGGGTAGAGACATAGACTGACCGGTAAATTGAGAGCTTCGCTTTTTCACGCAGCTCTCTCTTCACCACAACAAACAGGTCCGCATCACTGGAGTTGGAGCACCAATTTGTCCCTTCTCCTGTCACTCATGAATAAGACTCCAAGGCTACGTTCACACTGCAAGTCTTAATGCTCAGTTCCCATTTTTTGATCAAATCCGATTTTTTTTGTCTGCTTGTTCACATTACAAATAAAATGTGACAGCAAACGCGCTCTAGTGTGAACCCTCAAAGCGGCCCGCATGCACAAAAGAAGACGTCACACACAACGCGCTCTGTTTAGATCCAGATCAAACAATATTGCTTGACTGTTGGCCCTTAATATAAAGACTTGTTTCAGACTTTACGTTTCCCAATTTTGCTTTAAGTTATAAAGTTATTTTGTTATTTACATATGGCCTAATAATGATCCTTATTGCTGTTTTAGAGAGGAGCGGTGCTTCAAAGGATAGTTGCAGATTTCTGTCAGAATCTGCAGATTATACAGTACAAATAAAATGTTCACGTTTCTCCAATGCTGTCTTCCCAACAGTTTCACTAACATCTACACTGGATGGCCAGGAAGCGTTCGCGATGTCTTCTCGGGCGCTGATAATTGGCGTCTGTCTTGTGTCAGTGACATAAAAGACTGATTTAATGTGACATGACCATTCAAACAACAGTCGCTTTCTAAAACATCAGATATGTATCGGATTCAGTACCACATACCAAAGTGACCCAGATCGAATTTGAAAATATCGGATTTGTGCCGTTCACACTGTCATACCATGAACGGATATGGGTCGCACAGGGTCAAAAAAGTCGGATTTGATGCGCTTTTGCCTGCAGTGTGAACGTAGCCCAAGATACTTAAACTCCTCCACTTGGGGCAGGAACTCGTCCCCGACCCAGAGTGGGCGCTTTTCCTGCTGAGGACCATGGCCTCAGATTTGGAGGTGCTAATTCTCATTCCCACTGCTTCACACTCAGCTGCGAACCGTTCCAGTGCGAGCTGGAGGCCATCACCCGATGAAGCCAACAGAACCACATCATCCGCGAAAATGCAGAGATGAGATTCTGAGACCACCGAAGTGAAAGCCTTCCGCCACTTGGCTGTGCCTAGAAATTCTGTCCATAAAAATTATGAACAGAATCGGTGACAAAGGGCAGCCCTGGCAGAGCCCACCACCCACCAGGAACTAGTCCGACTTATTGCCCGCTATGTGGACCAAGCTCTTGCAATGGTTGTATAAGGGTTGAATGGCCCGTAGCAATGGGCCACACACCCCATACTCCTGGAGCATCCCCCACAGGACACTCCGAGGGACACGGTCGAATGACTTCTCCAAGTCCACAAAACACATGTAGACTCCCATGCACCTTCAAGGCAAACTCCCATGCACCCTCAAGTATCCTTGAGAGGGTAAAGAGCTGGTCCAGTGTTCCACGACCAGGACGAAAACCGCATTGTTCCTCCTGTATCCGAGGTTTGACTAACGGATGGACTCTCCTTTCCAGCACCCTGGCATAGACTTTCCCAGGGAGGCCAAGGAGTGTGATCCCCCTATAATTGGAACACACCCTCCGGTTCCCTTTCTTAAAGATGGGAACCGCCACCCTGGTCTGCCACTCCCGAGGTACCACCCCTGATTTCCATGCAACATTGTAGAGGCGTGTCAAACAGGACACCCCTACAACATCCAGACCCTTCATCAACTCAGTGCAGACCTCATCTACCCCAGGGGCTCTGCCACCAAGGAGTTGTTTAACTGCCTCAGTGACCTCGCCCCCGGAGATAGGCTGGTCATCCCCTTTGTCCCCAGACTCTGCTTCCTCCACGGAAGACGTGCCAGTGGGATTAAGGAGGTCCTCGAAGTATTCCTTCCACCGCCCCACAATTTTCTCAGTCGAAGTCAGCAGCGCTCCACCCGCCCTATATACAGTGCAGGTAGAGCACCGCTTTCCCTTCCTGAGTCGCCTGACAGTTTGCCAGAATTTCCATGAGGCAGTCTGAAATTCTTTGGCCTCTCCAAACTCTTTCCAAACCCAAGTTTTCCCTTCAGCCACTGCTTGAGCCGCGTTCTGCTTGGCCTGTCGGTACTTATCAGCTGCCTCAGAAGTCCCACAGGCTAACCAAGCCCGACAGGAGTCCTTCTTCAGTTTGGTAGATCCCTTCACCTCTGGTGTCTACCATCAGTTTCGGGGGGTTACTACCACGACAGGCACCAACCACACTGTGGCCGTAGCTCAGCTTGGCGGCTTCGGCAATGGAGGTGCTGAACATGGTCCATTCGCACTCAATGTCCCCAGTCTCCCTCAGAATCCTGTTGAAGCTCTGCCAGAGGTGTGCGTTGAAGATCTCGGGGACTGGGGCCTCTGCTAGGTGTTCCCAGCACACCCTCACTATACTTATAGGTGTGCCAGATCTGTCCAGTGTTCTTCCCTGCCACCTGATCCAACTCACCACCGGGTGGTGATCATTTGACAGCTCAGCCCTGCAGGTCTGGTGATGTGATTACAAAATCGACCTGCGGACTAGAGCGTCCTGGTGCCATTTGCACTTATGGACACTCTTATTTTCAAACATGGTGTTCATTATGGCCAAACTGTGGTTTGCACAGAAATCCAACAACAAAACACTGCTTGGGTTCAGATCCGGGGGGCCGTTCCTCCCAGTCACTCCCCTCCAGGTCTCACTGCCAATGCCCACATGAGCATTGAAGTCTCCCAGTATGACAACATAGTCCCCAGGCAGAGCATCCTCCAGCACCCCACCCAGGGAATCCAAGAAGGCTGAGTACTCTGAACTGTCACTCGGCGCATAAGCACAGGACCGGTTCCTCGACCCAAAGGCTCAGGGAACAAACCCTTTTGTCCACTGGGAGAAACCCTAACAGGCAGGCAGCAAGCTGAGTAGATGCTAGAATACCCACCCCAGCCTGCCGCCTCTCACCAGGGACAACTCCAGACTGAGACACAGTCTAGCCCCTCTCCAGGAGACTAGTTCCAGAGCCCAAGCCGTGCATTGACGTGAGCCCGACTATATCTAGCTGGTGCCTCTCAAAATCACTCACTAACTCAGGCTCCTTCCCCGCCATTGCATGCCCCAAATGCCAATCTTGGTAGCCGGGAATTGGTCCGCCAGGGCTTGTGCTCCTGGCCCGACACACAATGCACCTGACCCCTATGATGCCTCATGCGGGTGGTGGACCTGCAGGAAGATGGGCCCATGTCCCTTTTTCGGGCTGTGCCTGGCCAGGCCCCATGGACTAAGGCCCGGTCATCAGACGCTCGTCCTCGGGCACCCTCCTGGGGCCTGGCTCCGGGGGGGTCCCGGTAACCCTATCCCGGGCAGGGTGAACTGTTTCCTAGGTGTTTTTCTCATAGGGCTCTTCTGAATCGCTTTTTGTCTGGTCCGTCAACCAGGACCATTTTCCCATGGGAGGCAGGGGGGCAGGGGGCAGAAGCCCAACATAGCCCCTGAGATCCATGGGACACACAAACCCTTCCACCACAATAAGGTAGCAATTCGCGGAAGGGGTCCTGAGAAACCTCCGCAAGTCCTGAGAAAGCTTAGCAATAAAGTTTGCCATTCCAACATTCTGCTAAAAAATCCTTTGTAAATTTATGTCTTTAATTTTTTAATTAGAAGAAACATAACAAGTTGGTCATCCAACACCCAGCAAAAAATGGCGATCACATGTCTGTAGGGAGATGAACAACATGCAATATAAATCAAGGCATGGACAAAGGCAGAGGCACAGCCAAGCACAGGCCAATCAATCAAGGTTCAAGGTTCAAGGTTCTTTATTTGTCACATGCATAGTTATACAAGTATAACACACAGTGAAATGTATCCTGACACGCTCCTCGACATGTGCAAAAACATGGGGGGGGGGGGTAGAGGGATAACATTATAAATATATATATATAGTGTATACATTGGGTGAATGTGCAGTAGAAGCAGCAGCAGGTGAATTCTGTACATTAATATGAATAGACATCTGACTATTTTACAGAATGGACAATATAAACATATTTAAAGTTAAAGGAAGTTAAAGGAATTGAGTGTCTGGAGGAGAGTCTCAGTCAATTATAGATGATGTGAGATGGCGTGTGTGTGTGTGTGTGTGTGTGTGGGGGGGGGGGGGTGTTGGTTTAGGGCCCGGATGGCTTGAGGATAAAAGCTCTTCTTGAGTCTCTCTGTCCTTGCCCGGATGATGCGGAACCTTCTACCAGATTGTAGAAGTTGGAACAGTTTGTTGCCAGGATGGGACGGGTCCTTCAGTATCTGCGTTGCTCTAGTCCGGCATCTCCTGGTGTAGGTGTCCTGAAGTGGGGGGAGAGCAATCCTGCAGCAGCGTTCTGCTGTACGGATCACTCTCTGGAGAGCTTTTTGGTCCTTCACACAACTGTTCCCGAACCACGCTGTCATGTTCTGTGTGAGGATACTCTCCACAGCGCCTGTATAGAAGATCCTGAGGATCTTTGGAGAGACCCTGAACTTCCTTAGTTGTCGGAGGTGATACAGGCGCTGCCTAGCCTTCTTGGTCTGGACCTGAATGTGGGCAGCCCATGTCAGGTCTGAGGAGATGTGGACACCAAGATATTTGAAGGACTGCACCCTCTCCACTGGAGCTCCATTGATGAAAATGGGTTTGTAGTCTCTGTGCTGACTCCTTCTGAAGTCCACCACCAGCTCCTTGGTCTTGCTGACGTTCAGCTGGAGGTGGTTGTCCTGGCACCATGATGCCAAATTCTTCACTTCGTCCATGTAGGCCGCCTCATCGCTGTTGGAGATGGCACCCAACACCACTGTGTCGTCAGCAAACTTCACAATGGTGTTGGAGCCGTGGGTGGCCACACAGTCCGAAGTGTAGAGGGAGTAGAGCAGTGGCGAGAGGACACACCCCTGTGGTGCTCCTGTGTTGATGGTGATGCTGTTGGAGACACACCCACCCACCCTCACCACCTGAGTTCTGCCGGTGAGGAAGTCCAACACCCATGCACACAGACGGCTGTTGAGTCCCAGGTCCCTCAGCTTTGTGAACAGTCTGCTGGGCACTATTGTGTTAAACGCTGAACTGTAATCAACAAACAGCATTCTCACATAGTTACCCTGTTTCTTGTCCACGTGGCTGAGGGTGGTGTGCAGGACATGGGCGATGGCGTCTTCAGTGGATCAGCCAGTCAAATAAAATATAATCAACTATATTGTGTTGTAAATTTGCTTTTGACACACAAATGTGAAATAGTTTGCATAAACTAATGACATTACTGTTTTACCACAAGACCAAACCAGGTATTAATCTTATGCAGTCTGGAGCCATTGTTCACTACACCCACTAGTAATTAATTAAATTAATTAAACATAATCACATTAACTTCTTGTAAGAATTGAAATGCCTCCAAAACATAAAGAAGTCTCTGGTAATAGATTCAATTTGTGCATCTTAAAAACTGTGAAATAATGCCTCTCCATTAAACCACATTTTGAAACTTAAACTCTGTCTAAAACTTGTTTGTTTTCCAGGTTTTTTTCTGTTTCTGATCTTCTGCCACTATAAAAAAGCACTGAGAGATTTGTCCCCTGCAAATATGGTCAGGTTTAAAAATCCTTCAGCAACAGCCCCAGAATACACCACCCTTGCTGTGGCTACAGAAAGTCTGAATTCTGGGACAGTATTACACTCAGGTGATTGGCAAAGGCTCAACTGATGTCCAATGGAAGGAACTACGCGAAGGACAATTTGTTAGTTATTGTATTGAGGACTCAGGTTACTCTGCTGACTCTTTGCCTTTTGGAGTCAGACCGTTACCTTTAGTTTCTCAAAGACCTCAGACCAACGTTCAAGATTCTTGCAGGGTTGTACAGGAGCAAAATAAATAAATAAATAAATAAATAAAAGTACAAATACATTAAATAAATAAATAAATAAATAACCCTTCTAATAGCAAATTAATGGTGCATTCTGCCATGACCCCTTGGTTTGGTGTTTGATTCCTGTTATGAATTCTTCCTTAATATTTTTAGCCTAGATTCCTGTTTACAAACTTTTCTGTTTTGCTGTTTTACAGTTTAAAAAGTTATTTTTAAAGTTTAATGCTGTTAAAGTTTTGGTTTTTATCCATTGTGTTTTGGGATCCTTGATTTTATGGTTTCATTATTCTTATAGATTATGAGTCTTAGTTTTGGTAATATTGAGGTGCTTATTATTTTTACTTGGTGATTTCCAATGATAACTTTTAATTTAGTGTCACCCTGATTGTCCTGTTCTTTGCACCTGTCTGGCTCCTCGTGTTTCCTTTTTCAGTACTGTAAACCTTTCATAACTTTGCACTTCTGTTACCTTATTTACTTTTTGGAACTTATTATTCACAGTTAAAGCTTGCTTTTCCATTTAATCCCCTGCCTTCCATTTTCCTGTGCACAAAACAGTATAGTAATGCCTCTATCAATGATCAGACCTTAGCTGCGGTAAAGCAAAGTATGATAACCATGAGGGAAGGGATGACCACTATGAATTCAAGATAGGCAAATTAGGCCACATGGTCCTGGTAAAGGAGTAGAAGCCTGTCATCTACAGCACTGCCGTGCAGCAAATGCACTGCTTTGTCCAGCTAGAGGTATAGAACACTCTACAGTTGGTTAAAGCACCAGCCATTTGTATCCCTGCAGTTTCATTGAAAATGCTGAAGGATAGTCAGTATTCCTTGTTCAGAGAGGTACAATCCATAGGGCTTTCGGGATCGAGGCCTGATTACGCTCTACAGGTCTAAAATTATAATGACTAATAAATTTGATATTAAATATAGTTGGTCTGTAGGGGTTTGGATACATGCTGCCACAACAGCTTGAAAACAAGAGGTCTCAAGTGTTCAAGTGAGCTGAGAACCTTTTGTTTGAGCACTCAGAAACTATTCAGTCACTCCCGATTTCGTATGGATGGCCACTTTCTTCAGGATGGAAATCATTCATCACAGGATTAAAGCAATAATTCAGATCAACTTACTGATTTACATCCTTCACTCTAAGGAGCAAAGCCAGTGGAATAAAACCAATGAAACTAGTCCCTCCACAGTAACAGAACCCACACCACAGGGGTTGGTGTGATTTTTCATTTAATAACTCACCTCTCCCAAGTTTTACTGGGTCTGCTCTTTCCTCATATATGCACTGCATTATGTTCAGTAAAGTGGGTATGATTGATGGTTTAGATCAATGTATTTAATGAAACTTTTGTACTATGTGTGTTTTGTACCAACAAAAGACATTAAAATCCACGAGTTCACGGGACTTTAGTGCTTATGTGTGTGTGTGTGTCTGTGTGTTTTAATGTCATTGGGTTTCTAAATCGTCCCAGATGGGTAGTGTTATTAAGTTTGTGCATTTTCTTTGTTCAGTACAGATAAAACAGTTGTGGGTGATTTTAGCCTTCACATGGATCCTGAAAATGACAGCCTCAACACTGTTTCTAATTCTCCATTAGGCTAACTTTACTTCTTGTCACGACAACCCAGCAGTTTCAGTTTTTAATGTTTTGTCATTTTGTATTATGGTTTGAGTCCACCTTGTTAGTTCAAAATTTAGTCCTAGTCCCTAGGTTTTTGGTTGTTAGTTTTCCCTGTGTCTTTGCTCCTGTGTTTCCCTCTGTGTATCTGTGTTCATATAGTTTTCACCCTCTTATTTGATCTTTGAAATTTTAAAAATATTTTTTTAATCAATCAAGCCGGCACTGCTGGCTGACTTCTAGCATGATAAGACGTATGTCATCCATACATAGGCCAGACCTGGCATAGACGCCACTGTTTATGCGATGGCATGCCATATCTGGCTCGATTGTGGTTTGGTTTATGTGGCCCAGACCCATAGAAAACAGGTCTTCCCTAGATCCGGCATCAAGCTGGCACTTCTGACTGACCGGTGTCATGGCAGAGTGTATGTGAACCAGATGTGGGCCAGGTCTGGCAGTGATGGCACTATTTATGTTCCTATTTTAGTTAGAAGACCCAAATGCCATGTTGCAATACTATACAGCTATGGGAGCCAACGTTTCAAATGCAGGTTTGACAGATTTGTGAGTGTACACTTTGTCCAAAGCCTAGTGAGGGTTTACTCATGTTTACCACTGGGTGGCTGTAGCTCAGGAGGTAGAGCAGGTCACCTACTGATCGGAAGGTTAGTGGTTCGATTCCTGGCTCCTCTAGTCTGCGTGTTCAGAATGTGTATGAATGTAGTTAGGAAGCACTCAGTTTAGAGAAAGTGTGTGATTTGGTAACTGTGGCATGTTGTATAGAGCACTTTCAGTAATCTGGGATAGTGAAAAGCCCTATTGTCATGTTACTTATGCACATGTTGTTATTACATGGCTCAGTTGAGGTACACATTAGTCTGACATCTGGGCCCTGTTTCAGAAAGCCGGTTTAGTGCAAACTCTAAGTATACCCTGAGTTAACGAAAACTCTGGGTTTTCGGTTTCACAAAACGAGTTTAGATTAAATCTGAGTGAGTTACTATGACGACACACTCCGTGAAGCTAACCTGCCCCCTAGCAGGTTTACTTCAACTAACCCTGACTGTCTCCGCCTCTTTGTCGGAAATCTGACTGTAGGAAGTGTCAGACATGGCGTGCCCCTTCCTTGAAGACCCAGTAGATGTTGAAGCCCAAATTCTCCGCAGAGCTCTCCGCCGGGAGAGAGTGATTAGAGCGCGTTTGGACATTTTATCATTTCCTGATGATTTTCTGTGTGAACGTTACAGTTTTTCAGCACAGTCTATAATTTATTTGAATAACATCCTCAGGCCTTATATTGCTCATGTGACACATCGCGGACATTCTCTCAGTTCTGTACATATTATTTGTATTGCACTTCGTTTTTTTGCAAACGGGAGCTTTCTGTATAATATTGGTGACGCTGAGCACGTTTCCAAGGCTACCGTCTGTCGGGCAGTCAGGAATGTTACAGTTGCACTGAAACGTCTCCTGTACTCGTTTGTGGTGTTCCCCGGTCATAGACCCACAAGATTTATCAAAGAGGGATTCCACAAAATTGCAGGTATCAGGATGAACAAAACTTAATTCATGATGTGGTGATACTTGAACTACTACTTAAATTTTACATTTATTTTCAGGGTTCCCAGGCGTGATTGGCTGTATAGATGGCACTCACATTCCAATCATTGCTCCTTCAGTAAATGAAGGAGACTATGTGAACAGGAAGTCTTTCCACAGCATTAATGTACAGGTACATAGTTCCCTGTAGCATTTCAAACTAACAAATTATTTCATTATAGTAATGGATGCTAATTTGTGTTCTCTGCACTGTGAAGATCATATGTGATGCTGCCAACATTATCACAAATGTGGAAGCCAAGTGGCCAGGCTCTGTTCATGACTCACGAATTTTTCGTGAATGTACACTGAGCACAAAATTTGGACATGGTGAGTTGAAAATACTTTAAAATATATAAAGACCAATTGCTACAGGGACATTTGAACTGAAGTGTATCCTTCTGTCTTAGGAGAGTTCACTGGCTACTTGCTTGGTGATAGGGGGTATCCATGTTTACCCTATTTGCTTACCCCTTACCCTGACCCTGAACCGGGCCCACAGCAGCGATATAATCTGGCTCATTGCAGGACAAGAGCCAGAGTTGAAATGACTATCGGAATGCTTAAGGCCCGGTTCCAGTGCCTTCAAAGACTCAGGGTCACCCCAGAAAGGGCATGTGACATTATTGTGGCATGTGTGATTCTGCACAACATTGCCACAATTAGAGGAGAACACTGTCCTTCTGAACCAAACATCCGCAGTGATCCAAACCATGAACATCCTGACCCTCCCACGGACATACAAGATGGAAGAGCAGTCAGAGACACCATATGTCACAATCATTTCCTTTGACCCATCACCTCAACATGTTGAAAGACGAATAAACAGATTTTTTGTTCAACTGGCTTTATTGGTCGCCTGTATTTCCTGTACACAAAGTATTAATAAGTATATTAGTATGTTGTTCAAACACTGAAATAATTCGTCCATCTCTGACCACTTCACCCACCCTTAACTGATGTTCCAGCAGTAAAATCTCAAGCTTGGTCTTTTGGATCTGCTGCTTGAAGTGTTCCATTTCCAAGTCGCATTTTTCTATTTTCTTGATCAAGTATTTCTTATACAGCTGCTTTACAGGGAGCTATGGAAACACAGGAAATAGCATTGACATTCATAGTACATGCCTACTTAGGTTGGTTGTAAATCAGTGCTGAACATCTTACTGAGGAAAGGTTTGTTGGAGAAGTGGCTGGACCCTCTTCCTCTGCATTTCCATCATCACTCTGTTAGAGACATAGAAAGTCCATGGTTTTATTATAGTACCACATTTTATTCAATTGTTATATTTTCCATTGTAAGATGTAAACCTCATAAAGTGTCTCTGTTGCTTCCTCCTCTGTAACAGCTGTCAATGTTTCTTCCTGTAGTAAAGAAATTAACAACATTGCTGTTCTACTGTAAACTCATATAATCTGTGGAGTATTAAGAGTACTCACAACTGCATGTTGGTCTGGCTCAACAGGAGGCTGCACCAGATGCAGTACACCATCACCATCAACTGATAGAATATGAGGTTTATACAGGTCACTTATAACTTACAAGGAACCAAGTGGCAATTAACAAACATATACCAATCACCTTACACTTCATTGTCATTATGCTCTCAAAGACAACCAAGACTGAGGGAAGGCAAAATCAGTAGGAAGATAACTTCACTACAAAATAATTCATTATGGTAAAGAGTTTATCAAATGAATGAGTAGCACTGCAAAGGTGACTGTGAAGAAAGGATGTATGCACATCATGTATTATTTTGAATTAACCTCTTATGTAGGCACTTGTGTCTTGCGGGGTTATTAACTCAGAGGATGTCCCCGCAGAGATGCCTTCAGCCACAGGGCGCCCACTGTTTTGGCTGAGGGCCAACTGCTCAGCCTCTGTGAGTGGTGGTGGTGGAGGACCCCCACCTGTTTTTCGGGCCTCCGCTTTTTTTCTGTTAGCTATAACGGGTCACATTTGAGCATACAGAGTAAGCAAATATGTACTTGTAATGTGCTCAGATAATTTCAATAAGTGCTTACAGAAAGAAAATGAATGTAGCCTCTAACTGCAATTGATTTACATAGGACAAACAGACCAAGCACTATGGCTCATAATACAATTACACCTTACCTGTTTGGACTATATTTTTATATTTCATTTTTACTTGCTGCCAGGAACGTTTGGGGCCTGTTGGGTTGCACCTGCGCTCACATCACATCACAAAATAAAATGTATAAAATAAAAAATAAAATGAAATATAATAAAATAACGTGTTAAATGGGTGGAAATCCCTAGATCAATGTTTAAATTAACACTCACGCATTGACTCTGTCGGCTATGTTTTGCCATGCATGCTCCCTTTCTTTTGCAGCTGAGGCTGTGTTACTTTTTTTCCGCAAAATATGCATAACATGCAAATTTTGCGGAAAAAAAGTAACACAGCCTCAGCTGCAAAAGAAAGGGAGCATGCATGGCATAGCCGACAGAGTCAATGCGTGAGTGTTAATTTAAACATTGATCTAGGGATTTCCACCCATTTAACACGTTATTTTATTATATTTCATTTTATTTTTTATTTTATACATTTTATTTTGTGATGTGATGTGAGCGCAGGTGCAACCCAACAGGCCCCAAACGTTCCTGGCAGCAAGTAAAAATGAAATATAAAAATATAGTCCAAACAGGTAAGGTGTAATTGTATTATGAGCCATAGTGCTTGGTCTGTTTGTCCTATGTAAATCAATTGCAGTTAGAGGCTACATTCATTTTCTTTCTGTAAGCACTTGAAATTATCTGAGCACATTACAAGTACATATTTGCTTACTCTGTATGCTCAAATGTGACCCGTTATAGCCAACAGAAAAAAAGCGGAGGCCCGAAAAACAGGTGGGGGCTGATGTTATTCAAATAAATCTATAATTTATTTGAATAACATCCTCAGGCCTTATATGAGCAATATAAGGCCTGAGGATGTTATTCAAATAAATTATAGATTTATTTGAATAACTGAAAAACGGTAACGTTCACACAGAAAATCATCAGGAAATGATAAAATGTCCAAACGCGCTCTAATCACTCTCTCCCGGCGGAGAGCTCTGCGGAGAATTTGGGCTTCAACATCTACTGGCTCTTCAAGGAAGGGGCACGCCATGTCTGACACTTCCTACAGTCAGGTTTCCGACAAAGAGGCGGAGAAAGTCAGGGTTAGTTGAAGTAAACCTGCTAGGGGGCAGGTTAGCTTCACGGAGTGTGTCGTCATAGTAACTCACCCAGAATTAATCTAAACTCGCTTTGTGAAACCGAAAACCCAGAGTTTTCGTTAACTCAGGGTATACTTACTCAGAGTTTGCACTAAATCAGCTTTCTGAAACAGGGCACTGGGGCCAGCACAGGGCCAACAGTGTGTTTGCAACTGGTCTTGTGCTGTGTGGGCCACCAAATGGCCAACATTCTTTGCAGCATTTGGACCGTGTGTAGGCACATTGTGTGGCCCAGATTCAATCCATACCAATTTTGCTATGTGGGTAAAGATCGTCAACTTTATTTTTAGAAGATAAAGTTACTAAAAGATGATGTGACCATCAGAGGCAATAACATTATGATTCATGCAGTTTCAGTTCATCTCACCTCACCATCTCCCTAAAGAACTTCTGGGGGAAGATGAACTTCAAATTTCCGCTCCTTACTGCCATTAATTTTATCAGGTTTGTGCATGCTTGAAAACTTCTTCAGCCAGCTTATTATAGAAAGGACAGAAATGAAAAAGAATTGAAGAAGAGCGGTGGATAGAGTCTTTGGACTCAAGCAACAGGTAAACTTATTGAAAACAACCCCCCCCCCCCCAAAAAAAAAAAAACCCAACCACATTATCTATAAGAATACAAATACAGTATGTTTGCATGTTTAGTACTTTTAACTAACCTGCCCTTTGACTGGCACTTCAGCATTTAGGTGCATTTCTTTTCAAATCTCTTTTTGAGCGTCCATTACACTGGCCTACTGTCTCACATTGTGTGCAGAGAAGCAGGTAAAAATTCAATGCCTTGCAGTGACTAAGTGGGGACAGGCTGTATGGACTATGAGTCCATACAGCCTATGAGTCAAGCAACTATTGTTTTTACTAATGAAAACAAAATAATCATATATCCATACATCAAAAATGTTAACCTGAGAGAGAACGACACATCTAAGCAGCTACAACAGGGGAATCAAAACTACATAGAAATCTCAGACGATATAAATACCACGAGAATGACTCATCTACACAAGTCAGAGCAGGTTATAGAATGTGACTGTTTTATATTATTTGTATTATATATAGTTCAGTTGATAGTTGAATGCCTCTGCACCGTCTGAGAGACACACCTGTCTGCTCCTTCTGACCTCTGTGTGCAGGATGGCCTAGTTAACCCAAGATAATGTAGAGTCACTACACCTGTAAACAGGTGCACAATGGCACAAGAATATGTGGAATTCTAAATTAATCCATCAACAAGGTGCTCCTAAAGTACTCATGATGATAACTTGACTGTGGTTGTTTCTTTGTTTTTCATTTATGGAGTTCACAGTTGGATATTAATTAATTAATTTCATGATTAAAATTTTAAAAGGGGAATCCTGAAAACAGACTTTGTGAACTATCCTCAGTAGATAAAACAAGTTTTTCATGCTCAGCTACCAAACAGTCAGCATAAATGACAGTGAACCTGTTATTAAGTGTTAGGTGATGATCTGATGGCTTTGATTTGCCTGTGGTTATAATGAATCTCTTTCAGGGCAGCCAGTGCAAACATGCTGGTGTACAGTGTTGTGACAAGATTGTTATCGAATCATCATTGATTCTGCAGTGCTGTTTTTCTGTTAGCTTTGCTTGTAATTTAGCGTTGATGGTTTGCAGTTTGATCATTGATGTTTATCAGGTAAGGCCGTCTGGTTGCCGGATGTGTTTCTAGCCTATGTGATGGATAGATTCATTTGCAGTTAGTTATAACTTAGATTCTCTACCACACACTTGGTAGCAGCACAAGTTTGTGGGCATATGCCTGAATAGAGCCTATTGTTAGCTATGTGGCCTGTTTATACTTCTTGATGTCCAATGACTTGAAAACTAAACAGGGTTTTTGGTTAGGACACACATGTTTGGGTCCAGATTGAGGAGCGCCAATTATTGTAACTACTGTTAGTGTCTTTAGTCTATGTAGTTTGTAGCTTCATTAAGTGAAGTTTGGGGAAAGATTTATAGTCCTCGTGTTACTGTAACAGTGATCCAAAGGGCTATTTCTGTGGTTGGGAAGTTGACAAACTGATGGAGTTTTGATAAAGTTTTCCAAAGATTGTAGAGATTAAAATCCCCTAAAACAACAGCAGCCTCTAAATACTTGTTCTCATATCTACGTATCATGTCATGGAGTTGTCTGAGGACATGGGGGTTAGACATTACCCTCAATACAATCCATTAGACTTATCTAGCTAAATAAGTAATAACCACCAGAGTCTCCTGGTGTAGTTCCAGGAAAGAGTCGAGCACTATAAGATTAAAATATTCTTTGTGACCCTTTCTAGGTAATCGTATTAAGGTTTCTCTATCATACTTAATATGAGCCTCAACTGACAGCAATGGGTTTGCTGAGGTGTTTAGAACAAAATTATTATTATTATTATAACTATTATAAGTACCTGAATTAATGTTCAAGGCCATCATTGTATTAGAAAATATATACAATCAATGTAGAATCTAAAGGATCTATATTATAACTTATGCACCTGCTATTTCATGAAAGAGCTAAGGGTGGTACCAATCCCCACAACTGCCAAAATGAACTGCCAACAGTCCAGCATCACCCACAGAAAACATCTGGCTCATTATACAGAGTGGGCCATTTATATGGATACACCGTAATAAAATTGGAATGGTTGGTGATATTAAAGTCCTGTTTGTGGCACATTAGTATATGTGAGGGGGCAAACTCCTCAAGATGGGTGGTGACCATGGTGGCCATTTAGAAGTCGGCCATCTTGGATACAACTTTTGTTTTTTCAATAGGAAGAGGGCCATGTGACACATCAAACTTATTGGTAATGTCACAAGAAAAACAATGGTGTGCTTGGTTTCAACGTAACTTTATTCTTTCATGAGTTATTTACAAGTTTCTGACCACTTATAAAATGTGTTCAATGTGCTGCCCATTGTGTTGGATTGTCAATGCAACCCTCTTCTCCCACTCTTCACACACTGATAGCAACACTGCAGGAGAAATGCCAGTACAGGCATCCAGTATCCGTAGTTTCAGGTGGTGCACATCTCGTATCTTCACACCATAGACAATTGCCTTCAGATGACCCCAAAGATAAAACTCTAAGGGGGTCAGATCGGGAGACCTTGGGGGCCATTCAACTGGCCCACGACGACCAATCCACTTTCCAGGAAACTGTTCATATAGGAATGCTCGGACCTGGCACCCATAATGTGGTGGTGCACCATCTTGCTGGAAAAACTCAGGGAACGTGCCAGCTTCAGTGCATAAAGAGGGAAACACATCATCATGTAGCAATTTCAAATATCCAGTGGCCTTGAGGTTTCCATTGATGAAGAATGGACCCACTATCGTTGTACCCCATATACCACACCAAACCATCACTTTTGTTGTTCCAACAGTCTTGGAGGGATCCATCCAATGTGGGTTAGTGTCAGACCAAAAGCGGTGGTTTTGTTTGTTAACTTCACCATTCACATAAAAGTTTGCCTCATCACTGAACAAAATCTTCTGCGTGAACTGAGGGTCCTGTTCCAATTTTTGTTTTGCCCATTCTGCAAATTCTGTGTGCCGATCTGGGTCATCCTCGTTGAGATGCTGCAGTAGCTGGAGTTTGTAAGGGTGCCATTTGTGAGTAGCTAATATCCGCCAAAGGGATGTTCGACTAATGCCACTCTCCAGTGACATGAGGCGAGTGCTACGCTGTGGGCTCTTGCTGAATGAAGCTAGGACAGCCACTGATGTTTCTTCATTAGTGACAGTTTTCTTGCGTCCACATTTTGGCAAATCCAACACTGAACCAGTTTCACGAAACTTAGCAAGCAGTTTGCTAACTGTAGCATGGGAGATGGGTGGTTTTCGTAGGGTGTCATGCATTGAAATCTGCTGCAATGACCCGGTTACTGCGTTCACCAGATATCAACACAATTTCGATCCGCTCCTCACGTGTTAACCTCTTTGACATGTCAATGGCTGTGAACAAAGAGAAACTTGTAAATAACTCATGAAAGAATAAAGTTACATTGAAACCAAGCACACCATTGCTTTTCTTGTGACATTACCAATAAGTTTGATGTGTCACATGGCCCTCTTCCTATTGAAAAAACAAAAGTTGTATCCAAGATGGCCGACTTCTAAATGGCCACCATGGTCACCACCCATCTTGAGGAGTTTGCCCCCTCACATATACTAATGTGCCACAAACAGGACTTTAATATCACCAACCATTCCCATTTTATTACGGTGTATCCATATAAACGGCCCACCCTGTATAAGCCCAAAAATGAAAAAAAAAAGAGGACATGAACTGCTTGGATTAAAATTCTGTCTAAATGGGAAAACATCTGACTTTCAAAATCCAAAATTTGATCTACTACATTTCCTGATCGTTAAAGAAAGAGTGGTGAGCATGCTCCTTTCAAATCTCTCATTTCTACCATGATGTCTCCATGTTGGGATAATTAACAAATCAACATTAAACCAATATAAAGGTGCGATTGTGTAAAGCTTCATTAAAAAAAACAACAAAACCCATTTGTTTTGGTACAGCTGCCGGCTGTTGCTATGCTGACTCCTAAATCTGAAGATAGTCTGGTAAATTTGGGAAAACAAAAATGGCTTGCTCTTTTGTATAATCGGGATTACACTAAAGAGAAATGAATCGCCAGGGTAAGTCGCTGTTTCCTTATTTATTTTAAATTGATACACTAACTTTGACATGGGGGCAGCACAGCGGTGCGTCGTTAGCACTTTTGCCTCACAGGAAGGTCTTGAGTTTGATTCTACCAGCTGGAACCTTCGCTGTAGTGTTTGCATGGGTTCTCTCCAGGCTCTCTTCAGCTTCCTCCCAGAGTTCAATGACATGCAATTAGTGGGGCTAGGCTATTGGAGAATGTTGTGTGTGAATGGTCGCCTGTCTCTGTATTACCCCTCAATAGACTGGAGACCTGTCCAGGGTTTACCTTGCCTTTCTCCATGGACAAACAGTCTGGCAAGTAACGTGGAGCAACGTTGGCAACGTGGAGCACTGTTGCTCCACGTTGCCAACATTGGAGATGCTAGTTCTCCACACTGGAGAACTGGCTGAAAATGTGTGGTCAGTGCTTACACATGAAACAAGAATTACATGTTATCTTCTCTTCCTATGAACAAGAATAACTGGCTTGCAGCCTATTTCTGACATAGGTCCTTCCACATTCCAAAGACATGCATTTAGTCATGATAGGTTAATTGGAAACTCTAAAATTGCCCATTGGTGTGAATGTGAGTGCAAATGGTTGTCTGTGTCTATATGTTAGCCCTGTGACAGACAGGTAACCTGTCCAGGGTGTACCCTGTCTCTCACCCTAAGACAGCTGGGATAAGCTCGCAACCTTGAAAAGGATGAATGGAGATTTTATATTTTAGCCGGTGTAGTATTTGTTTTGTCAAAAAATGTGTTTAAAAACAAGTTTTGTTGTGAAAGCTATAATGCAGATTAGTGGCTTGTTAAATGGTTAAAGTCTAGGTTGGCTTTATAATTGAGAATAAAGTAATATAGCTTGTCCTTCTAAAGAATTAAGTTAAATTCCACAGTTGAATCATAAGAAACATTATGTTACATATAAACCCTGCCATATGTTAGATCTGGCCATTTTGCTTATTAGAAACTTTATATATTGGAAGTTAACTTTTAACAAGCATGTAATGATTATATTTAAATTAGGTGGTCTTTTTTTTAAACAAAACTGCCCAAAACTGACAGTGCCAATACCAGTAGATTGTGTTTTTAATACTATATGTGTTAGTCTAATTTGGTTGTATGGGGTCTACATTGACCTTCTGTGTTGTAAGTTATAATGATTGCACAGCCGTTAAGGATCAAATCAGTTTCTGAAAAATGTTCTGTTTTTTCTCCCTCTGCTTGCTTCTTACTGTCTTTGAGGCTCAGGACCAGCACTCCTGCTGTTGGACAGAAAGACATCAACTCAGTGGTAAGTATTTTGGTTTTCCAATATATTAGCAACTGTCAGTGACATTTATTTTAATCAGGCTGAACTTTAATCATACTTTAGATCCGCCTGTTTTACTTATTGTTTTATTTGTGCTTTGGTTTGGGGAAGTTGTTTCTTTACTGATCTTTTCCTGTCTTCTGTTATTAGACTTGAGATGTGACTGCACTATGCTGTTGCTGGTGACCACAGTTAATTCTACAAGACATGCTGTGTAAGTAAACAAACAACAACAGTTTGGTCTGCATTTCTTGAAAGATCACATCCCCCAAACTTAGTTTAGAGGGTCTACACTGTATATAGTGAAGTCTGCAAGTTTTCTAACAGCAAAATCTGTTTTGTGCCCAAATCATTTTGCACATCATTAGAATGAAAGTTATTGGCCATGTTTGCATAGCCCTTTTCAAAATGATGCTTTCGTGACATTATTGTGTGTCGGGTGGTGGTCAGGGCAATCCAGACTGACAAGTGGGACATTGAATGTCACCTCTCGGTGGGGAGGGAGCCTGAGATCGTCTGAATTGGAGTCTGTTCTATACAAAATGCAGAAAAAAATGTTTTAAGAAAGCAAATAAGTTTGTGTTCCAAAAAATATGATTGCTTGCTTGCAGGACAACAGGAGAGACGAGTCCTCCGTCACAGATGGTGTAGTCAGTGAAGATGGTCGCCTGCAGGTTCAAGCTCATTGCATCTCCAACCCACATCCACTGCCACTGTACTTAAGGGAAGTTAAAGACTTTCTTCTGCACCTACATTTGGATCACCTCGATCCATGATAGTCATTCAGGCAGTAATGCCTGGACTGGAAACAAGCATCCTTAAAATAATACAACATTCCAGCTCATGTGTTGGAATGGAAAACAAATGTGTTGTTTAAATCAGAGACTGCACTTGTGACAGAACAACAAATATTTTATTTTGATTATATAAGTAATGTAAGTACAAAACAAACTTGTGGTAGGCCTAAACTTATTTTCAGAATAATTACATCTGAGACTTTGTTTCATTGTAAGATTAAAACAGTGATGGCAATATAACTGTTTGCTGTTCAGCAGAACAGTGTCCAGTATGTTGGCTGTTATACTTCTTTGCATTTGAAAATAAAAGTTGGGCTGATTTTTAACATCATTACAAAAAGTGTTGTTAATTATTTTTAATCACATTCAGGTTACCACAAATTGTTTTTTCACTTAGTTGAACTTGAAATGTTTGTCAGTAGGTAAACAATTAGTATTGTACAGTCAGAAATATCAAGTTATTCTTAATACTGCAGACTTGCAATGAATAAGTTGTCCTAACAGTCATCTTAAGTAAGCTTTACTTAGTTTTTTTGAGGCAACGAGTTTGCATATTTTTTTTTGAGTTCTAGAAACTAAATAGGTTTTTACTCTGTACTCAAAGTGAATAAGTTGCCTTAACTTAGTCATCTTAAGTAAACTTTACTCAATTTTTTTTGAGGCAACGAGTTTGCATAGTTTTTTTGAGTTCTGTGAACTAATTAGATTTTACAGTGCACGTAGTCCGCGAAGTGCGGGTAACCCTAGTTCAAAGTTCCTCACATACTCGCAATCAGCAGCCTGTGAAATGACAAACACAAAGACCAGAACTGAAATGATAGATGGATATGAATTTTATTATGTTTAATTTGCATCCCTTATTAGATTATTGCAGTGGTTGATAAATTGTGTCTACTGCATGCATAATGTGAATTTTTTTGATAAACTGAATTTCAAGATTAACATTATGTGTTATGAGTGTGCCAACAAAACTTCATTTATATTAATACAATACATATAATAATAGCTGGTAAATCAGAAAGAGGAACTCTCATAGTTCTATCTGCCTGCCATCCACTTGTTTTGAATGAGGGGGTCGGTGTCGTTGAATCAAAGCTGCAATGGGGCTCAGTGAGAAAGTTTGATATTAGCACTGCAGAGACAAGGAGGAAGCTGATTATCTTGGTATCCGAATTCAATCAATAACTTAACACATGAAGCAAACTTTCTCAACTACAACAAGAAACAAAAAACGATATTTCATTCATTTTAATCCTAGCAATACAGTCCTGTCCACGTATCTCCACATGTCTACGTATATTCTCTCCATATATGTAAACCTTGTGGATATCACTAAATCTGGAACCAAAATTCATCATGTGGTAGTGAAAGTAGGCTTATTACCCTCATACTTACGTTGCTGCCACTTCTAATTAGCCATGTCCATTCTTAGTCTCTGCATCATAGGGGAGTAGATTTCTTTAAGTTCTTGTCTTTGAAGCATCCTGACAGCATTCACATTCTTCCAAATTCAATCTGCTGTACCTTGTCAAGCATGTACATTTTTAATTTAGACAGTCTGTATTTCTGTCTCAAGGCTGTATTTCACTGAGCCTCCATTAGGGGTCAGCGATGAGCTAAGCGCCGCTACTCCCTCCGGGTTCGGATCGCTCTTTTCGTGTGTCGTTGACTCCGCTGACAGCTCCTCCGGAAGTCCCGAAGAGCTGATGTCGCTTTATCTGTGAACAAAAGGTGTTTCTGGCTTTGTTTTTTCTTCTGTCAATAAAAAAAGCAGCTCTAGCCGGTGTCAGATGACAGGAGGAATGGAGGAATTTCATAACGGAAGCGAGGTTAGTCCTGATCCGAATTCACCGTTTTCACCAGTGACAGCAGAATTGAGCTAGCTAGCCATTCCCAGTGTTAGCGGCGATTTTTTTTTTTAATGCAAACGTCCTAAAATCAATAAATATAATTTATAATATTCAAAACCAACCGCTGTTGCTTTTACTGCTTAATGTGCTGTTAAAAATAAACGTTTACATGCTCCAAGGAAGTTATATCTGTAATAAATAGCTAGTCTGTGCACAAAAGTGTTGCCAAAGTGATCGTATGGGTCACTTTAGCGTTTTCCATAGTCCTGTCATGTCATGTTATCTTTATTATGACCTGATGATCTGCTTTCTCTATTTTAGGGCTCATTCAATGCAGAAGAAGCTGACACCATAGTCAAAGAGGTAAGGTTTACTTTTATATGCAGCATTATAAATCCCTTTAATGTCTTAACCCACTTTGCCCCATAGTGTCGTCATGATTTTCAGGTCTTTATTAAACAAACACTGATTTTGTTCTTTTGGCAGTAAAACAAAAGCACATTTACTATTTTTCCCAAGTATTAAGTCATAAAAATAAAAATTTTAACAGCAGGTTTTTATGGAGAGATGCTTCGATCGTGTAGTAAATGGTTTAGTTTGATTGACTAAAGATTAATAATTAAATCTAGCCATATAAACAGCACAAATACACTCTTATTTTTAAATGTAACTTTTATGTGTCATTAATTTTTTCACATAACTTGAAGCTTTTTGATTTGTGGTTCATTGCTAAGCTTGTGTAGTTTTTCTGTGCTCCTGGGAAAATTCAAGATCATAAAAAAAAGTCTCTTTAAAACCTCTGAAAAACCTTCAGAAACAAGCTGCACTCAGTGCCTCTTTGTCTCAGTCTCCTCGGGCACCGGCAGCACCGGCTGACTAACACATGACTCTGAGTGCTGTGATGCCGTTTCTCTGTGTTTGTGTCAGTGCATTGAGAACGTCGTGGGCGGCGGAGACTACAGCCAGAGTCAGGTGAACAAGTGGACGGCAAGCATCGTGGAGCGCTGCCTCACGCAGCTCGTCAAACAGGGGAAGCCGTACAAGTACATTGGTGTGTATTTGTTACTGTTAGAGTTAATCTTTTCACGCTCTTATGTTTTCCTTCCTGTGAATTATCACTTAAAAACAAGAAAGTTCCAGGGGGCCCAGCCAATCTTAAATCTTCACTCTCATCAATCTCAAATCTCTTCTAAAAATAGAGGAGAGAGTTGGATTCACTTGAAAATTTAACTCAAAAAACATAAAAATCTCAGACTGTTGACTGAGGCCAATGTGATCCGGCTGCCACTCAGACACAAACTTCATTGCAATACATATATATATAAATTAATATGTTTATATAAATATCCAACTGTGCTGTACTGTAATTTCAAACTATTTCTGCAATACCAGCCCACCAGGGGGCCCTGTACCACATTGAAACAGTTTTTTTTTTTTTTTTTTAACATAAGACAGTTACTGTAAAGGAAAAACATCAGCTGATCCAGAGACTTTTTTTTTTCAAATCTTTTATGCGTTTGTCCTCGTGGGGTAAAATAATGAAAGCAGACACTAAATGCTGAGTGAAACATAAAGAGACGCTTTAAAACTGATTCTTGTGACTTCGTGTGTGTACAGTGACGTGTGCTGTGATGCAGAAAACAGGTGCCGGCCTCCACACAGCCAACTCCTGCTACTGGGACACTGCCATGGACGGTATGTGTTGATTTTAGGGTGTTTTTCTTTTTTCTTTTTTTTTTCCCCCTCCTCGATGTGCGACATTTTCTCATTGGTTTTTCGTGTCTGCAGGGAGCTGCACGGTGAGGTGGGAAAACCGCACCATGTACTGTGTGGTCAGCGTGTTCGCCGTGGCCACTGCGTAGACAAATGCACACACATTAATGAATCCACGAGGAGTGCAGTGTGCTCCTGTGACCAGCAGGGGGACACCAAGTGCCACATAGTCTTCACACATACAGCTGTCTGTGCCTTCTGTCAGCTCCCTCAGACCGGTGAGCTCTGAGCAGCAGCTGCAGAGACTCAAACAGCTGTATGGCTTCAGTTTCCAGCCTTCAGGTGCATGAAACACCTTCATCGTAATGTATTTACTCCCCTCGCGCCACCGCTGCGCTTTCATAGCTTCATGTTAAGCTGCATTTATCCCAGACGCCTGATAGCTTGCTATAAAACGACACGTTCGATCAGGTCCTTCAGTGTTTTGTCTGTTTGTGAATCATGTAGATGAGAAAGAAAAGAGACTTTTTGTACTTGAGCTGCAGGATAATAAACACGAAGACATTTAAGAACGAGCAGCAGCTTCCCCTCGTCTTTCTTTACACTAATAAAAGCGTAATTCTGTTTTATTTTTTTCTGCTTATTTATGATCCCATTGATTTTATCCTGCTTTATTTTACATTTTTATGTTTTTTTTATTTTCTTTGAATAAAGATTTGTTTATAATGTGTTTATTTGGAGCATTTATCATGTTAGGCTTCTTTTTGTTAAACAGAACAGTTATGAGATTCTTTAGCAACAGTGTTTTAAGACTTTCATTTAAATAAAGTAAACCTAACTCATTATACAAATATATGACTTATACATTTTTTTCTGAAGTAAAAATAAAGAAGTATTTACCTTATTTAATAGTTAATATTTAATTTAAACCCTAAAGGAATAACATTTTATAGTTGTTTCTTTTATGAGTTGATTGCAGGACTTTTTTTTTTTTTTTTTTTTTTTTTTTAGTTTAACAAACTTAAAAAAGTAAAATATTTTCCTCTGTAATGCAATGACAGGGAGTTTACAAGCGCCTCGAATTTGTGCCGAAGCACAGCAGCTCTCAGCACCGACTGCACCGACTGGAGAACAACTCCTTAAACATGACATAAAACAAAACACTGACAACATTAAATCATAACACGTGTTTGACCCGTTTTTCACTGGAACAAAAGATTATTCACGTCTGCCTTGCACCAGTGTCGCAGACAAATGTCAGATGTCGCCGTTAAACTAGGACAGCTTTGCTAAAGCAGGGATCAGCGTGCTGTTGTGACGCTGTTTCCACCGATCGATCCACCTGTGGAGCAAAGTGGTTAAAAAAAAAAAAAAGTTAAAATACCAATAAAGACCTACTTTAAACATCCATCAGCACTTTGTTCTACATAAATCAGAGAGGGGGTCCAAAGCTGTGGCTCAAAGCTCCTTCTGTTTCCTGCTGGTAAATTTCCACCAGGAGCTTTATGGGAAATCATCTCAAAAGGAATTCAGTCATAGTCTTGCAAACACTGACCCAGTCTTTAAAATAATCTTATAGGCTCAAAAGGCACGTTTTTACATGTGAACAGGTAGCAGACTTTAGTCTTTTATAAGCCATTTAGAGTGTGGTGAGAGTTACTAAGTATGCGCACACACACACACATAAGAGTACCTATAGACTTACACTAATTATAAATTCTACATGTTTTGTTTTCTGCACATAAACTCATCCTGCCAGCCTGGTGACATTAGACTAGAGTCCTGCTGATCTTAAAATAACCAAGTCTATTTACTGAAGCACGGTTTTAATGTGTTTGTACTTTCTTGTGCTACTTTGTTCAGCTGTGACATATTTTGGATTTAAATCTTATGCAAATTATCACAGTTTAACTGAAAGTCAGTTAAACTTCATGGATTTTGAGTCTATTTCAACAACTTTGGTGCAAATCAAAGGGACACAGTTGACAACAATCAGACAATCAAAAAAAAAAGTAAAAAGGAATGGATTTGAAGTTGGTGGCTCTCTCTTTATCCCTCCTGATTTTTCTTTACTTTCCTTTTTTCTGCTTGTAGCTTGAGATGGTACCTGTGTGACCTGAATGGGTTGCACAGGTAGTCCAGCTCCAACAGGATGGTACAGCCATACTCAACATCACAGGAAGGTTGGCCGTGTCCCAGCAAACCCTCATGTATGGAGGAGATACCAGGAAATGAGCTGTTATGCAACGAGAGCTGGACAGGGCTGTAGAAGAGCATGAACCCAGCAGTGTGTGTGCCTCGTGTGCATGTTTCTAACCAGACTGTCAGAATGAGACTCTATGAGGGTGCTGGGCATTGTGGGCAGTGTGGCCATATTAACTAGATGGGTCACCAACATTGACCGGAGGGCATTTGTCTCGCTTTGCTATTACGTTAATAATATGTGTTTTCTTTTTCTTTTATAGAGCACTTGCACTCATGCATAATCACAACCGTAGATGCATAGTACACTCACAGAGAAGTGTAACCACAGTTATAAAAGTGGAAAATATCTTTCTTAGATTGCAGAAGCAAAGCGGGAAACAAACACAGAGACTTTTTCTCTCGGTGCAGACGTGGATCGAGTAACTCACCACACAGTAGAACAGCTGACTGTGAGAGAACTGTGTCCTCAACGCATTTCCATTAGTTTCACGATTTTCGAGTAGGGCTGCGCTTTGAAAACTAGCTGCACAAGCTGATGAATGACCTTTTTTTTTTGCATGGGTCCTTCCTCCCTGTCCTCCTCAGACGTGCTGGTTACCAAACCTGTTGCAGAAGCACTAAACTATTGTTAACCCAATAATTAAACTGAGATCACACTGCAAAAAGTTAGCAGCAATACGGATGTTTAAGTTTTCCATTATTAAATTGTATAAATTAGTGCAACTTGATTTGACTTTATCCGTTGGTTTAATAAACTGAAATTGTAAAAATGAAGAGAAACCTTTAAAGTCCTGAATCTTGACAACTAGTAACCAAGACCTCACAGAAATTTTCTTTAAATTGAGTTTAAAATGTCTTTACTTTATTAAACAGTTCATGCTGCACGTTTAGCTTTAGAGGCTCAGGAGAAAATGTATTCATTATTTAAATACCAACACGTTGTTTATTAAAATCTTTCACACAATGATGAAACCCTGAGATTTCTGAGAGCCATTTGGAAAGGAAGACCTCGCAGTCAAAGCGCTGCATTCTTCTGCAGAAACAGAATCAAAGGTGTGGTTTTTTTTCCTGCAACATGAAAAGAATGAACAATTCATTCTCTATTAAAAAAGCAACAAAAGAGCGTGTTCACAAGTGTCCTTCAGCGAAGTTTGAACAGATTGAAGCTGTCATTTGTCAGGAATGCAGTGAAAAGTCAGGAAGTTTAAATTTAGTTTCATTTTTAATACACATTAGGAGTTAAAACATATTTTCAGCAGATTCTAAAAGTTTTTTCATTTACTATTTAAAAAGAAAAAAGCAGTGAATCCAAAAAAATTACAGCAGGGATGTCATAGTCATTTTACAGCATGGGTCACACACATCCCACTTTGATGTGAAGTGGGCTGGAAACTGAAACGTGATAAACGTGTAGAAAATTCATTCAAAGAAAATGTCCTTGTACTTTGGCGTAGTATGGATGGCAATGAGTGGTGGGAGTCATTATCAGTAGGAAAAACTACAGAACTTATGAAAATGCTGTTAAAGTTCAACATCTAAAGCTGTCCAATGGGCTTACCTTTGATGCCCCTGACTTACAGTATGACAACAATATAGACATCTGATGTCTGAAAAGAACAGCAGTAACCAAACTATATAATAATTACCATGAAATATACCTTTTGTTTAAGAGTTTTGAACACTGTAATCAGCTAAATATGAAAATAAAAAGGTGGAATTACTTTCTCGTCTCCTTTGAGGATCTTTTTGACTATTGTCAAGAGATTGAGTTTGAGTTTTTTCATTAAAAGATTGAGAGAAATTTTAAATGTGTTTACCTTTGTGGTTGATTATTTGAGAACAAGCAGTCTCACATGGTAAAATGAACTTTAGGTGACATAGCAGCTCTCCTTTTCTTATCAGGTTAGAGCAACACCATCCAGACCTCTGAAACAGGCAGTCCCTTCTCCAGCACAAAATAAAGAAAGCACTCATGCAGATAGCCTTCTGCTCATCCTGTTCTTGGATTGGATCAAACAGCTATTCAACTTTTTCAGAGAAATCATGGGATAATCACACAGCAGAAGATTGCTTCTGGTTGGTCCAATTTTTTTCATCAAAACAAGCTAAACAAAACATTTCTAGCCATAGAAGTCTTTGCCACATTTCTACTCTCATGGAAAAAACACGGCAGCACAAAAGCATTAAGCATCCCGGAGCTTGTTCGGTCCATGGAGAAGGTTTGCAGCAGCCAAAGCTTTAAAGGCCTCCCCCTTTTCCCTCATACAGTTTGGGAATTGAAACCCCCTTTTAAGAAGATGAATTCACTTCTGGCACAAAGGAAAATCAATGAGGTGGAAACAAAAAAAAAAAAGAAACGAGAAGAAACATTCTGAAAGTGGCGGTTTCACTCGTTGATGGAACAAAAAAAGAGAAGACAGTAACGTAGACAACGCCACAGGGTCTATTTTGAGCAACAACTGTATCTTTGCAGAAGTCTGCGGTGAAGACGTGATGAAACGCTTGTGCCCGTCGCCGATGAGCTGCCACTTGTGCCAGATGTAAATTTGTTCTTTTTTCAGAGAAAAGTTGATAACTCATAATCAGACAGCTACTTGGAAAGTGTCCTTTTTTTATCACGATCCAGCTGCTGTTGCTGATTTTCTTTGTTTTCCTAGAAATTTTCTTTGTTGAAGATGAACTTGACATCAGCAGCTGAATGAGACAGACACTGTTTCTCCAGAGATTTCGCCAGCTGAGGCGGCCCACACAGGAACACACCAACTTTAGATCTGCAGGCACAAAAAAACCCAACACTTTGATTATAGATATTGGTATTTATAGCACTCATCAGAGCAACAGGCCTGGCTATATTCCACTCAGTGGTCACACTCAAATAGCTTCAGAAAGAATCAAAAGGCAGTGAATTAGCAACAAAACTTTACCTGCATTTTGTTGTTTTGCAAACAATTAAAAAGTTCCCACAGAATAACTGAATTTGCGTATTTGTATGTCTGTGCTTTAAATACTTACTATTTCCTACAGGCAGTTAAATCCAGTGTTATAAAAAGGTCCAAGGGACCCCACTTAAATAGAGGTACTACATATACAAGCATTAAAATCTCAAGAAACAGGAAATGCATGAAAGTGAGTTGGTACAGTTGGTAAGTTTGTACAGGCCTGCAGCTAAAGATAAAAATCCATCCTGGATTAATGCACTGAGTGTTTTCTTATTTACCTAATTTGTTATTGGTAAAACTTTAGAAACAGTATGAAATGACCATTAAAGTAACCCAAAGTGGCACCAACTTGGGATATACTGCTGGTAAAATAGTTTACACAATTACAAGGAGATACACAATTTATAAAGTTTATATTATCACAAAATATAACTTGTACATGATGAAGGTCAGTCTGACTAAAACGTTTACCTTAATACATTATTGGTAACGTATACAGTGTCCCCGACTGATATTTTATTGTTTTGAGAAACTTTTTCCTTCAATGTACTGAACTGTATGATACAGGTATGCAGGAATTGTAAAGTAGGTATCAATTCATTGACTAACCAATTAATGTCTTATCAGTATTACAGGGTGCTCTACAAAATGAAGACTCTCCTGTTTATGTCTTTGGGTATTTAGCTACATGCAAGCAGTGATGTATTTGTCATTTACTGCGTCAGAAAACCTTGACTTGTTACGTAACTGTATATAATATTTCACTCTGAGCTGTAGTGGACCTAACGTACGACACAGTATGATATTAATATTCTCAAATAAAATGACAAAAATTTGTACTAAATAAAATACTTGAGTAAATCTATTTAGTTTTAAAGCTACTTAAACTTCGGCAAAGTGGAAGAAAATATGCTGACCCATTTCATTCTTTTATAACTGAGAGTGGTATGATGTGCTGACCACTCCTCCCAGTTTACCGGAGATGAGTTTAATAAGATGAGATAAGTTTTGCAGTAACTACATTTTCAGTCATTATGTAGTAAAGAGGTAACAGCAGTTCTTGAGTAGATGAGATCATGGACTGTGTTTGCTTATGGAGAGATAATAACGTTAAAGAGGCTCACCGAGGGTGGTGCGAAACAATATTGGTAAACTCATTGTCCCAGTTAGGTTTCCCGTAAAAAGTCTTCTGCTTCAGTCCGGTGATCGGATCGTTTTCTGCCTCATGGTGAACACGGAAATGAGCCGCCTGTTAAAGGAAATGACAGGTGGATGTCACTTTTTTCTTTTTTAATGACTTTTTGCTTAATTTAAGAACCACATGCACTAAACCATAACATAAGAAAATTTCTTCAATCACAAAAAATTGGTATTTGTTGTCAATTCAGCCCACAGAAGTAAAAGTTGATATCAGTGCCTTCATACCTCATGCTCCTTCCAGCGGGTGAGGTAGATGTTGTAGCTGAGGAAGTCCACCATGTCCTTCTCTGTCATCTGGCCCTCCAGGGACTGCAACAGGTCTGCAAACCACTCGAAGGCTTGGGTCTCCGGACAGAGCCAGTAGAAGTAGATCTGGCAAACAGTTTATTAACCTGACATTCAGACTTACTTACATTTATTATTTATTTTTTTGTTCATTTCAAACACCCTTATTTCACACTTTTTAGCTCAAAGCCTTCAGTAAATAGTTTCACAGCAAACTGGATATGTAGCATCTAGCATTTCTGTCAGACAGATGTTGTAGATAATCATTTTTATTTTTGTTTTATTACGAATGCTTCATATGGGGCTTATGTGATATGGTTAGTTTGTTTGGACTATATCATTTTTTTTATTTATTTAAAGTTCTCACTCACCTTCTTGGTAAAGACGTCTTGGTTGTTCTGGATGCGTTTGTACCACACAGATTTGAGGATGGAGGCAAAGGGAGTCACTCCAATTCCTGCGCCCACCAGCATAACCACCTCGTAACGAAACACGTCCTCACTGGCAGTACCAAACGGGCCATCTATGGCCACCCTGAGAACAAAATATACACAAAATAATCTTATATCCTGCTTTTACTCTGCTCTGTGCCATCAAGTCAAGCTTTATTTATCCAATTAAACTTTGATTATGTGTATTTATCTCAAAGATTAATTTGCTAACTTGCTTAACATGTGGATGTATTGGGACTTTTAGCCCCACACCCTAACTAAAGACCCATGGGCTCTGTGGCTTAACCCAACAACTAAATCTGACATTTCCAATGTGCAACTGTTGCTAAAATGTGAGCAATTAAGAATTTTTTTTATCCCTCAGAGAGATAATGCTACTTGCTTTGTTATGCTACTGTATGTTTAGTCACTGTCATTGTTCACATTTATGTTTGTGTGTAAAATTAAGCACTGACGTATTGGAAGTACAAGTTCCTAGTACTTTATTAGATTTATTGGGTTAATGCTAATTTCCAGAAAATCTTTATTATGTTGAATATATAAACACATGATCTTCTTCTCTGATGTTTTTTTGTTAAATGTTTTGACCCTGTTAAGATTATAAGAGATTCCATTATTTATTTATTTATTTATTTTAACTAGATAATTGTGATGGCCCAATAATTCATGATGTACATCACAAGATCTATAGAAAAATGAACATTTTAATTACAATAATGATTTTACTTTAGTGACTGGAGTGTATAGTGAGTTTTTCTTTGTTATTCTCTTTTTTGTCTGTGTTAGGGCAAATTAATTAAACTTAAGTTACAAGTTTGTGGAACTGGACATGGGTTGTGTAACCAACATTATACTGAGATTTACACAAGGAACTATACAGAGCATGAGCATGGAGAGCCTCCCCTTGATGTTCAAGGGCTGTACTAAAACTTTGATGTTTTATCAAGTTTTTATTACAACGTGATAATGTCAGACTCTTATGGCATCCTTTTAGGAAGTTGTATTCAAAAAACTCTAAATGTGTTGTGCAGCTCTGCCCTTTCATATGACATATTAATCAATATGGTTTTCTGAAAGATTTTTTCAAGGTCAGCTTTGACCTTTGGTGCTAACAATGAAGGTAAGGTCAAATGCTTGAAAAAGATATCTTGAAAACCGTGGATGCTAAACTGCTGAAAAAAAGACATATTACATATTGTGTCCCTTTGGGCGGAGAAATATTTGCGATGTTGCCATGCTGTGTCTCCAAAAGTGGCTGAAAGCTGCACAACCTCCAGCAGTCATGCAAGGAAGCACGGTGCATTGCCATTTTGAATGAAGGCTGCATACATGAAGTCAGTCTCAAGCTAACTACCAATTTTTTTTGCATCTGCTTCGACTTCAACTCAAATTTTAGAAAAAAATCCAAGGCCAGTTATATAATGTGTATATTTTTAAAATATTAGCTTCTTTTTGTTGTCATCTAGAACAGCTATTTGTTTGTTTTGCCTTTAAGCAGCTCAAAATAAAGGCCTCCTTCTTTCATTGTCTGGTCTAAAGAAAAGTATTAGTGTTCAAATTTGCACAGCAGGACCACTGTGCAAAGATGGTATTATTAATATTGTATGATTTTTACTGTTTCTGCCTCTCCACTCATTCCTTATGTGAGGGAAGAGTAACAGACATACACAATAAACCACTCAGGGCTGTAAATGCAACCCCTCCTGCCAACTTTTCAAAGGCGCGCTGGATAGGCAGCAATCAAATGTAATCACAAGCAATTTAAAGCACAATTTTCCTCTGTTATCAATCTTTCCTACTTGGGCAGTTTCCAGGCCTCCTGAGGCTCGTTTTTGTCCCCTCCACAGGCCTCGTACAGCGCCTGAGTCCAGTCCCCGACAATACGGATGTGAGCACTGAAGTAGTCCTCCTCAGGGGCTGAGGTCAGAGTGAAGGGGTGCCACTCTAGCCTGGAGACAGATGGACACTGGATGAAGACGTACTGTCCCACCTCCATACTGAAGCCTTTCCTCTTCATCTGCAGTTCCAGTGTCTTGGAAGGGTGCATAACCACCTGAAGACCAGGTACAGGAACAATAGATTTATAATTACAGTTATTTATTCAGCCTTTTTGACCACATAGTGGCTATTGGAAGTAAGTACAGCTTCAACTACAAATAATTTCCATGGCGCAATTCTAAAATTCTTTGTGTTGTTACCTGCTGTGTTAAGTGTAATCTGCAGTTATAGTATTAGTGTAATTATGCAGCTAAAAGTCAACCTTTTTTGAAAGAGATGAACTTTTTAATCATTTTGCTTCAGATATTTAGTTGCAACAAAGACAGACCTTAGTAATGACCACTTTTTGATGGGATCGGTAGATGCGGACGATCCTCTCACACACATACAGGATCATGGGACCCAACACCCACTTCCATGTCTAGAGAAGGGAGAATATTGGATGAAGTACTTTTCTTAAAAGCCTGAGAAGATATGCAACTTGCTGAGAGTGTTTGGGTTGGTAAGAAGTTTAGAAATTCAAAGCTAACCCCAGGTGGGTTTCCAGCAAATTCTGGCACAGCACAGTCGGAGCCATTTTTACCCCAGTCTTCAAACTTGTCGGAGCAGTTTTGAGGTTTATTTGTGTCCAGGCTGGCCACCGTCTGTCCTCGCACAATACGCCTACAATCAGACACACACAGAGAAAAGAGGAGCGCTTAAACATGTGTATAAATCATTATTTGAAGAGAGACCTGGGAATTTATTTTAACTATATTAGTTTAATGGAAATTATATTATTATAAACTATGTAGACAAAAGTACTGGGCCAGCTGCACATTACACCTACAGGAGCTGCTTGACTATGGAAAACAATGCCATGAGGCTCCCGGCGATTTCAGTGAGATTTGTAGAATCAAACATTTCTGAAATAGCGTTTGTAAAGACAGACTGCATGGCTCGATGGTTGATTTTATGGTTGGTTGAGTCTGTGGACTGTATGAAAGAGCTGAATTCACAGACTAAGCGGCATGGCCCAGTATTTTTGTTCACACAGTAAATCTGTAAATGCTTAAAACTAAGTGTATGATTTATAAAGCTAAATCACAGGTAAGTACAAATTTGACCAGTTTAGAGACTGATTCAAGACCAAGTCAGAGTAATGACAGTTCAAGAATCAAATAGTTTTGACTATTAGTTAAAACTATGATCAGTATAACATGTGAGTTAAACACCAAGGCCTGAAAAATTAAGTGACAAAACTGCAGTTCACTTGACGCTGGGAGTCAAAAGGGAGTCAGTTCCCATAGACTCCTACGTTACATTGCCCAATGGTATAGCAGAACTAAACACAATGAACACAACTTACTACAAAAATAGTGTTTGCCTCTATAAACAGTTTTCCTCTTTATAACAGCTGTATGTAAAACTCATCCATCTGGATTCTGATATAAGTCGGTCTTACTGGCACGTCGTGGCTTGAGCAAGACACCTCTGTAGATAAACATGTATGTCTTCCCCTGGCCTTTCTACTAGTTTTACTGTCTTCTCTTGACTGTCCTGTTGCAATACGCGTTAAGTGGGGTTTACACTCAGTTTTGGATGCAGACATGTACAATTACAGATGCCATGTTTCGATCTTGTTATACGTCTCTGATGTCCGTAAAAGACGCGTGTAGGTGGTGCATTATAGCGCAGGTTGCTGCGGGCAACTCACAAAAGTGCCCAAGTGGGGTTTTGTGATCACCAAGATATTTCAATCAAAATTTACTTCATATAGACCCATGCCGAGAATTGCATACTTGCAGAAGCATAAAGTGTAACACCCACATTAGTGTCGTGGCTGCTGCTAGTTGTCTGGTATGCTTGACATAAGTTACCTGCAGTACAGACAGGTCCAATAAGCCTGTGTTACAGTTTTGGTGAATTATAGTATTTTATTAGTCTATTACTAAACACTAAGGGATGCGGCATACTAACCATGCTAGCTTGCACTAACCGATACCTTAGTGCTCTACCCTCTTGATGAAATATGGTCACTTCTGGCTCCAACAAGTGCACTAACATTAAGGATACAAACATAAAGTTGTGGCTAGATCCAGTCTGGTCAAGACAGAAACCAAGTAAATCATTTGTAATAAGCTCATTGAGGGCAAAATACTCTAAGAGGAAATACATGTGGCTGTTTCAGGTCAGAAAAAGACAACTAATGTAAAAAAGAAAAGAAAAAAAAGAGCTGGCAGTCCTTTTATGGTTGAAATTTTGTGCTATCTTACGCGTAGCCGTGAAACACCAGTCCGATGAAGAAGATGACGAAGAGATGATGTGTGTACCAGAACACCTCAAAGTATGACCTACGGATGACCTCCATAGATGAAGTGATGATGAGGATGAGTGCTAACGTGATGGCCACACCTGTCAGCCCAGCGACGGTGGTGAACATGACAATGGTAGGATTCTGTAAATGCAGTTTACAGATGACATTTTGAGAAGATTGTCTCTTTAAAAAGGCCACACAGATGATTAATCTAGAGTGGGATGAAGTCCCAAGTCATCGCCTCCATTTTTCAGTTGCTTCAGTTGTAATGACACACCTCATGTTAGTTGACTAACTTCCCTCATTTACTAAATGGTCGTTTTGTCATACTTCCCTATATTGCAGAGGTTGATTGTTTAACAAAAAGGTAAATACACCAAGAAGGAAACAAATGTTAGAAATGTTAGAAAGCGGAATTTATAAAATGAAATGGAAATCCTGAAAGTCTCTAAAGAGTCAGCTGGAATGTTGGTGAATTCAAATTGGTTAGCACTTAGCTAGCCCCAATTAGCATCGATGGTCAAATTAAAATCATCAAATCTTATGTACATCTTTAGACAGTGGGAGGAAGCAGAGGAAGTCAAACAAGCTTACTCCACACAGAAAGGCCCCAGTCAGGATTTAAACCAGGAATGTGGTTGCTGTGAGGCAAAAGTGCCTGCCAAACCACCGTGCTACCCTTTTGCAATTCTTGGGTCACTGTGAAGGCACCATGTCTCTGACCTCTGTTTGACCACTCTTCCTTATGTGCACTGATCACTTTTGTTTTACTTCTAGATTGTCTCTTGTCTGTGGGAGTTTGGGCAAATGTGCTATTTTACAGTAAAGAAGTTTATTTTAAGCAGTAATTAAAATTTCTTGGTAATTTTGCAGAAAAAAACAAAACATTTCCCCATTTTGTATTGTAAGTATACTGTACTTTTTGGGGCTTGGGCTGTTATGGAGTGGCTTAACCTTGCCTACCTTCCGGGTCATTTACAGGAAAGTAAACTCTCCTTTTGAAAGTTATGTTTGAACAGTGATTGTTAAAGAAAAGAAAGACCTGCAAGTTTTGATGGTATTTACTTTTTCTTGTATGCTGGTAAGGAAGAACACTCCTTCATGGGGGAATTACGCTCTTCGCTGTGGGCGGTACCAAGTTTTAAAATATTTTCATGTGTATGTTGTGTTATTTAAGGAAAAGACATCCAATCTCTGTCTAAAAGAATGAGGTTTATGTTTTTTTTTTTGCTTATATCAATTGTCAGTAGTTTCTGTTTTGGCTTATGAACAATTGTATTTGAGAAACAGTATCGTTAAAGATGAAATTTCACAACTGATCTTGAGGGTTGTTTTAAGAAGAAGGGAAGTTTGCCAGATGAAGTAATACTACTCAACACAAAATTTAGTAATAAGCAGCAGAGATTTCAAGACATTATTGCAATACGAGGAAACTCAGACAGCTCATATGACTAATCTCACCATTATTTTTGTACTAAAAAGGAAAAAATGAGCGCAGCCTGGTAATGGCAACAACTCACCGTCTCATTTGTTCTGATGGGATTGAGGAAGGAGGCGTTGTCCCCATTACCAATTTCTGACAGAACAAAGGTCAGAAGGCTGGTGTTGCGATTGAGCTGGGCGTCCATAAAAAACTCAAAGTTAAACAGATGTGCAATAATGTGCACAGCTACAAGAAACAGAGAAAAAAGAAAAATATCATTATAAATATTCAGTGCTTTTCTCCAAAATGTATACAGTTCTGTTTGGGCAGACATTACTGCATAACTGCTCATTAAATGGTCATAAGTTACAGTTAGATGCAGTTTTATTATTAATCATTACTCAGTGGGATATACAAACTCACTGTGATCTGTATATTCCACTGACCAGTTTAGTCAGATTCTGACTCACTTGTAAAACCCAAGTCAGTGACTTTGTAGTCGTGTTTTTATCAACCTCAAGCTATGTCAAAAATCTATCTTAAAACTTTAATATGCTTTAAATCATTGCTATCATTGGTTATGGGGTAATGATTACTCCAACCCCTTTAAGATTTTAAGAAAAAAGAAAAATTACCTGTATGGAAGGCAATCATGTAAGCCACCAGTTTGTGAAAAGTGAGATTTCGATCTAGTTGACGAGCTGCTGTGCGGCTGCAGCACTGAATTCAAACGAGAAACACACAAAAATAAATTAATAAGCGATGAATATTATACAGCACGGGCAAATACACCACCTCTACATTAATAAATATGGTACACCTGTTCAACTGGTGGTTAACAACATCTACTAATCAGCCAATCCCATGGCAGAAACCCAGTACATTTAAACATGCATCAATGGTCAAGACGACCTCAGTTCAAACTGAGTATCAGAATGTGGATATACCCTATACCCTCATTACTTCTATCAAGTGTTTTCCACATGATGGGACACGTTACATGCTATATACTGGCGCTTTGTGGTAAGCCAGATTTTCATTTATCTGTTATTTATCTTTAATGAATACCTGTATGGTGCCACGGAGGAAGGAGAGGAGGTTTCTGCAGACTGGCAGCAGAATGAGCATGCAGTTGAAGTTCAGGCAGGCAGCGGGAGCTCTGGCCCAGGGCAAAGCTTGCTGTGGAGAGTATAAAAAACGGTGTGTTACAATAAAAAGTTTTCAAATTCACTTCCCTCACTAGTCACGTATAACAGCTCAGCGGTAGGAGGTGAAAAGAGTTTTATATAAACCTGAAACTTAACTGCTGACAGGTGTTAAGAGAAAAGAAGAACTAGAACTGGACAGTAAATGTAAATGTCAAGCAGCAGTTATTTAGTGAGGTTTATGGAAGTCTGAATGTCTTTTAATGTGTCACTTGAAACCTTAAATAGATCATTGCAAACAAGGCTAATGGATATAATTTTTATTTTCTTATATAAAAACAGGCAAAAACAACAAGGTAAATCAAATTAGAGCACGTTTATGGACGTCTGATGGGCTGTGAACCTATCCAGGACTTTACACCCTACAGCACTTGGAAATGGCTCCAAAAATTCCAATAGTCATTTCTATCATTTAATACTGGCACTCACAGACTTCCGTAGAGATTGACACACATTTTAATTTAACACCGTGTCATTGGTACCATAATGCATGCATGCATATATTATCTCTAATGCCCAGAAGAGCCCTGATGAGCTGAAGCTAATCCCTGATGGCTCACTTTCTTTATTTATTCATCTTTTCCATCAGAGTGTTATTGTACTGCAGTTAAAGAGCCAGTAAATGCTGGTGAGAATACACGTGTGCTCTACCACTCTGTTTTACATCAATAATTAACTTCATCTCAACATGGTATTGTTAACCTCAAACCTAGTCCCTCATCCCCATCATCATCTCAACCCTTCCTTCAGTGTAAATGATTCATTTTTTTAAGCCTTCCTAAGCTTCTTTTTGGAGTTTACAGGTTTCTCAACACTTTTGGGAATACAGTCTCTCTAAAGAAGCAGGAAGCAGCCACGCTGAATACTGTTCTTCATCTCTCCATATTAAAATTTGAAAAACAGAAAGTACAAGCTACAATGTTTCACTTCTGCTGGCCTGAAGCCAGATGTGCAGCTGCTGATCAAAAGTCAGTGTGTCATGAAGCCAGCTGTAACTTACTTCCCTTCTCTGTGTGCACGTTTGCTTGTCGAATAATACCTATGTAGATAAGGAGTGTTTAACATGGGCATATATGTGTTTATCAGGTGTAAGAATCCTAAATTTGTTGCCAAGTGTTGGCACTTTGTTACAGGAAGTCAAGTTTTATTTGTACAAGATATAATCAGAAATATTTGCAAAGCCTGACAGAAATGACCTTTGATGCAGGCTGATAGCACTGTTCAAACACACAAAACTTTATTATAAAGTCCAACGAAGATCCAATTATATCTCACAGGCACATTAATGACTACAAACAAGTATAAAGATAACATAGTTTAAGTTACTTAAATCTGTTTTCCCTATTTTTATATCTGAACACACCATTTTTTATAGTAACCGCATTTAACCTTTACTCTTTGTGGACTTAGTTTAAAATATAATTATTATTTTTCTTCTTATCACAGTAAAAACTTTTTCAAATGGCAATTAATAACTTCCCAGCATTCAAACGTTAGAAACATTTAGTGCGTCACTCACACTTTTACAAATCTGTTAAATTGTTTTCTTGTTGGCTGCCAAGCAACAAACTAATTAAGTTGCAGCATTAATATTTCATGTGCAATTTCTGATAGCAACTTTGTAATTTAAAAGTGAATGAAATGAGGAGTTAATCAGCGCCGTAAGCTACACTGTAAAAAACAAATCCTAAAAAACAGTAATATTCCGGCAGCTGGGGCGCCAAAATAATACCATAAAATAACAGAAAACAACTTTCTCATAAAAATACGGTTATTTTCAGTAATGACAATACAGTTTGTTGCCCTAATTTTACATGGGATTTTGCCTTTTTCAAGTGCTGTTAAACATTAAATTAGGAACATTTTAATGTGATTAAACAATGAAATTACCTATAAACAAGGTCAATGAATGCGGCAATATGAATAATAATACTTAAATGTACAGAAATATACAGTTAACAGTTGGTTTAAATAATAATGGACTGCATTCATATAGCGCTTTTTGAGACCCTCAAAGCGCTTTACAATTCCACTATTCATTCACTCTCACATTCACACACTGGTGGAGGCAGCTACAGTTGTAGCCACAGCTGCCCTGGGACAGACTGACAGAGGCGAGGCTGCCATATCGCGCCATCGGCCCCTCTGGCCAACACCAGTAGGCGGTAGGTGAAGTGTCTTGCCCAAGGACACAACGACCGAGACTGTCCGAGCCGGGGCTCAAACCGGCAACCTTCTGATTACAAGACGAACTGCCAACTCTTGAGCCACGATCACCCTAAATAACATTATTTGATGTAAAAATAGTTTATAAGAATCATTTTATATATTTTTCCATAGCATTACATTTGAATTTAACAGTTCAATCTTTCAAATAACGGACAAATATTTGTGGAATTATGATAGATTTGTGAATGTATTTTAACAATCTAAATATGCATATGTACAGACAAATATATTTAAAAAACAGAAAATTATAAAATTATGTTTTATTACATTACAGTGATTTTACGTTATTTTACATTTGAAATGTAAAATCACAGTCTATTTATGTAAATTTAATGATATTCTAGAAAAACAGTACAGAACTGTAAAATACACAGTAAAATACTTTTATATTACGTTTTTTTTTACAGTGTAGTCCCATCCATAAACATGATCAATTGAGAGGGAATAATCGTTAGCTCTCACAGTGGTTATTTTGAACGGGAGATATGAGGCTCTGATATCTTCCATGAGGACCAATTATTTGTGGAAGTGTTAACAAACCAGACTGGTGGGTTTTGTCCTTGTGTACAGTAAATTTTGGCATTTCCACAACAGGAACTTTAACCAACCCCAGGAAGGGAAATTCCCTTCCTCTTTTCAGGGTATTAACCAGTTCAGCTAATTTGGGTTAAATTTATAATATAATAATTGTACATGTTACTGCCTAGAAAATGGTCATAAATTACAGGTAGATTCAGTCTTGAGAAAGAGAACATTTTCACCGGATTGTATGCAGTGCAAAACCTAAGTACACCATTACTGCTTTCATTGTTTAGATTTGTTTGGAAGCGTTGCCAGGAGAAAGTCTCTTCTCTCTAAAAAGAACATAGTAGCACTATTACTTTGTTTTTCACAGTACGGTAAGTGGACCAATCCTTTTTTTACATTTGTGCGATTTCAACTCCAAAGGTTAATTCTTGGAGCTAAAATAGACTGGAATTAATTCATTTGCATGTATAGATAGGTATCATGACTCGAGTTTATCTTAATAACATATAAAAAACCCAAATATCACATAAAACAAAATAGAATATTCATAATTTAGAACACAGAACTACAAAAATGTATTTCTTTTTAATGCAAGATTGTTTAACTTATTGCCGTGGCTCTGCACTGTATCACTTCTCTATTCTGCTGCATACCTACAGTGTACTAAAAAGAGTAGTGGGTGGGGTTGCAGGGTCTGCTTTAATTTTCTTGTTGTAACGTTAGAAACTTTTAAACTGTAGCTATAATTTGAGGAAATGAAAAAGGCCGAGTCCTGTTTTTTTGGTTTTTTCATATTTGCCTACAACTGCAATCGTGTGTTTAACAGCTTGGAAATCCTCCGAAGGAATAAAAAGCAGAAATCTATAAATACCGACTCAGTTTCAAGTGAAAGTCTGTGCAACAGAAGTGAAGTTGCAGGTGGGACTCACCCCGAGCAGGACTCTGGTGTAATACCACCTCTCTACCAGGAAGGCCATGTAGAAATGGACAAACAGGAAGGCGTTGATCCCCAGCCATACCAGCTGTAAAATGCACCCAAACACTCAGGTTTAAATCAGCTACAAATACAGCAACAGTTCAGGGTAGATAAAAGCATCTTTATTAACACATCAGTGGTGCAAATATCAATTAAGTGCATTTGTTTAAGTCCCACTACAACAATGGCACACTTTTCAGTGCTTAACTTAGAGAACATTTTTCTTTACCTGCTGAAAATTACTTTTCTTTGTTTAGAAAACAAGTCAGACTGTAATTGAAATGTAACTAAAAACGTGGCTCAAAACTGTGGCATCAACTCAAATTTAGAATGGATGCCGAAGAATACTTCATTCAGTTTCATGACTCTATCCTTGACAGAGAAAAGAATTCAAATCTATTACCACGATCTACAGCAGCCATTTTTTTTTACCTTAACCAATTAAAACTAAATATTGGAAAAATGTTTAACAGTTTCAACCAAAGCCCATTTCATTTCTATTCAATCAATAAGAAGAAAAATCATAATTTTTTGAGGAAAAAGCTCGTTTTCCATTTTTAGTCACTGATTTATACGCCTTAACTGATTTTATGACACATTAATGAGACACTGGTGACAATGCAGCTTGAATGAAAAAAAATAGTTTGAGAAAAAAACAAAAACAAAACAAAACAAAACAACAAAAACGAACAGACGTCATTGTGGGTAGATTTCATAACAACCCAAAGAAATTAAATCACACCAGAGAAATCCAAACCAGAAGCCAAAAGGAGAAAATCACTAAATATACTCACAATAACAAAGATTGAAAGTCCCTCGTTGGCGACAAAGTTCCCCATTATGAAAATTGTTTCTGAAAGGAGTGTGTGAAAGAGAGTGTGTTAGTGTGACGATGTATGAAGGAAGACAGGAAACGGTGGAGGAGGAGAGTGAAGACTGCTGTGACTGATTACTCCTTTTATAATCTTTCTCAGGGTACTAATAAGGAAGTGGCCTTTCTTGCTTTCTGCAGAGGCAGTTTCCTTCCCATCATTCCTCCAGTCACTCTTAATCAAAGTTTGAGAAAACAACCATTAGATGGAGAACAAAAAAAGGTGATAATGAACCCTTAAGCCAACACAGTTAAAAAGAAATCATTTCATTTTCCTAAGAAGGTGTGAAGGACTTTGTTATCAATTGTTTTCTTTCACTTTCAGTCCAGGGTACCAGCTAACAGTTGACCAAAGCTAAGGTCCATACAATGATAAGATCGGTTTTATCCCAACTACTCTGCACTTCCAGCTAAAACATTGCTCTGACTGAGAACACCAAATAACTTCTTTCAGGTTGATTGCAGTTGAACTAAATATGTTTATATCCTTTGAAGAAGCCCTATTCGGCCTTTTTATAGTGACCAAACATGACCAACAAGATGCAAAAGCTCAGACTTTAAACTGCTTTAAATACTCAGTTGCACCTACTTATTTTCTACTCTTGAGTCTGTTACATGTCAATGCAAGTGGATATCCTTAAATGTTCATTTTAAGCACACAGAACTGCCACCCACCTGCAGGTCAAATCAGAATGAAGTTGAAATAAAGGGCTCGGATCTAATCAGCTTATTTGATTATTTATGTTTAATAAATAATAAAGAATTTCCAGAAACACTTGCCCAATTTTAGGATCCCTTTGCGTTAGCCATTTTGAGACACCCCAGTGGTCCCTAAAATCAAGTTAAAGTGCACAAGGGACAACTGGAAACCTTCTTATAAACCCCTGATGTGGTCGAGTGCTATTGGAAGTTAACTCTAAGAAAAAAAAAAAGTATTGAGAAAGATATTAGCTTAACAGGTCCTGGAAAACTCACATTTTTCTTGGCAGATTCCAGAAGAAAGCAGTTATAACTGTCATGAGTAGAACATTGTCATTTTTAAAGTCTGGTTTGTGGTCATAGCATTGGTCTTAATGTGTACCAGCTGCCGCCCCCCCCTCCAAAGTAACTTTAAGGGTGAAGCCTGACATTCAGATAACAAATTACACTCTTACCAACATGAGCTGTGAGGATGGGTATTCTGATAGCAGCAGTTGAGTCCAAGGTATGTTGACACTCGAGGGGTTGATGGCCGTTTAGGAGGAACTAGGTACTTGATGGCGACATTGTAAATTTTTGTCAGAGGAAGTGGCAGATTTCTAAACATGAAGTAAAACAGAAGGTGAATTTCCACATGCTTCCTATTTCAAACTAGTCTGCAGCAAGGGAAACACATGAACCAAACATTAACTCTGATTTACACTCGAAGAGTAAAACAGAAGAGTAAAAGCCAAAAATATAAGCACTTCTGAATCAAACACAGAGCAAAGGAAATATGCTTTTTTTTACACTAATAACTGGAGCTTTTTGTGTTTTTAAAATCAGAAAGAAGCTTCGCTGCAGTGTGTCATTCTGAGTGAAAGAAAAAAAGCAGTGAGTTATTATCTTTTCCACTGCTGACAATGAAAAGATCTAGGGGTCCTTAAGGATTGTAAAGAACTACAAGAGGGTTGCAGAGTTTCTTAGATAAGTCAAGAGTCTTTTGATGGAGGCTCAGATAGGGTTTTTTATGAGGTAGAGTTAAGGATTAACTCTGGGGACACATCACAGAATGTGTATACTTGTTTGGTTCTTTTTTGAGAGTTTCCTCATGAGCCACTCTAAAGCTTTTTCCTTGCTAAAAAGTGGTTGCAGAGAACTTATAGAGGTTACAGAGGCTTTGAGACAAGTCATGGAGTCCCAAAGGTCCAGTGGGTGGTTCCAGGGGTATATGAGGTAGAGTTCATTGTAGGATTTCTGTTGCATTCAGTGTTCATTAGTGAGTTTCATGGGTTATTTATGTCAAAGTACTATCTTATCTGGGGTTCTTGGTAAGGTTTTGTATGTTTAAGGTGATTTAAATGGTCATAACATCCTTAAGTCGATTTCAGTGGGCTAGAGGGGTCTTGATAGGGTTAAAGGCATACAAATAATTAGACTGAGATTTAGAGGTCTTGATGTTCAATTTGGGGGGCTCATGGGACTCGTCATTTGACATTTTTCCACTGAGTTTTGTGGTGGCGCTAAATGGCCTCTTGTTGCTTAGGAACATTTTAAGGACTTTTGGAAGTATCTGTGGCACCTTGGGACCCAGGAGTTGATGGCATTCCAAACTCAAATAGTATTGAAAGTGTTCCTGGAGGTTCCTGGAATATCTGACCTCCTAGAAAAATGCCGATAATTGGATTCTTTTACTAGTCTCCATTATGTGGATGGTACCTAGAGCTAAGGGTTATTTGATGGAACTGTTCACTTGGATATATTTGATAGGAACATCTTGATAATCCCTGCATTAGAAGACATGTTTTTTTGTTGTTGTTGTTGTTGTTGTTTTATCCCTTTTTAGTGAAACTAAAACCATCTCTCTTTCCTTGAAAAATAAACTTTCCAAGAACAATAACATGTTCTGGATAAAAACCTGTGGGAAGGATAAAAGAAAATCAAAAGCATTTAAAAATGATATCAAGGTCATAGTTTTTAAGTTTTATCTGGATTTAAGACCTCCATCACTTTAACGCTGGTGCTTTTAGCACAATTGCACGGATGGAAATCCAACTTTCACTTGGGATTATTGTCAATCAGATCACTGCTGATTGTGTTGAGGGATTTAACATTGCCGATTACATCACACCAATAGTAGTTAAGCCTTAAAATGGCGTCCCTCGTGTATGCTGGAAATGAGTGTAGAGTTCCCCTTGAGTGTCAGCTTTTCCTTGTTAAATATCTGACTGGTGCTCAGTAAATGCCAGGGCTTATAAATATGCAGTTCCATGAAACATGATTTAAACAGCGGACAGGTTTGTGTGCATGCAATAAATCATCAGCATGCAAATGCAGAAACAATGTTGGCGCGTTACTGCCACCTACCAGGAAATACTACACAGTGTGAAACATGATTGACAACAGACAGTGAATACATGAATGTAGAAAGTAGAAAAAATACCACATGTATAATATTGACTATTCATAGTAATTAAAATGTCAGACTTTATGTAGCAGTTTTATTGTTTTATTCTTTTATCATAAAATAGACTAAAAATCATACTATCATACTATCTTACTATAAATACCAGAAACTTCTTTAAACAAGAAAACTTTCAGTGCATTCCTGCTATTGTAAACTTGCTGCAAAAAAAAACTTGCTGCATTCTTCTCAGGTCACCGACGAGCAGTGTTGGGCAAGTTACTTTGAAAAAGTAATTAATTATAGTTACTAGTTACTTCTTCAAAAAAGTAACTGAGTTAGTAACTGAGTTACAAGATTCTAAAAGTAATTAATTACTTGAAAAGTAACTATTGCGTTACTTAAAAAAAAATGTTTAACCCTCTGGGGTCCAGGGTATAAGTGGCCACTTTTAACAACTTTTGATTTTTACCTCCACATTTCACCTTTAAAAACTATTTACTTTGCCTTGTTTTCATTTTGACATACTGTATTAACACAATTGATCTAAAATCAGACAAAAAACATAAAATCTGAGTAGAAATAGTTATATTTTTTACTGTAACAACACAAACATGTTAATTGAATCATATTTCATAACTTTAAATACAAATATAAATTGTCAATTTTAAAATCCTATGCACAAGTTTTGCAAACAACAAAGTTATTAGCAGCCATTTACCTTTTACCCTTTTTTTATAACCATTTCAAACTATTTACATAACAATCAGGTGTTCTAGATTCAGTAAGATGCCACAAAAATTATTTGTGCCACTCCAAAATAATCATTTCTGTCCACTATAAAGGATAAAGGAGAACATCACAGCCTGATACCTGCAGGTCTGACAGCAGCAGGTGTATCACTCCTCCTGTTTTCATTCAGCAGTCGTCTCATTGTTCTGACACACAACACAAAACTATCCACAACACTACACACTAACTACACAAGACAACACATTAACTACACACTACATGCTAAACGTCGCAAATCTCTCACATCTCAAAACTCGCTCTCTCTCTTTTTCTGCTGTCTCTCTCTCTCTCTCTCTCTCTCTCTCGCTGTCACTCCTAAAACTTCCCCCTCTTCCTAAACAACAAAATGTCATGTTGCCATATCATTTTTTGATTGGTCGACATGGTACATTTTTCCACCAACACGAGAGGGCTGTTCTTTGTTAGCTCCAGGTGTCGTGCCAAAAAGTGATTGCTGCCCGCGGGAGCGTGCGCAGCTGCTAAATGCTGTAGCGCCCAGATTACTTACGTAGACAGCTACTTCCGTGCAACTGATATAAGATGCGGTAAGCTGAAGACAGCTTCAGCCGTCTGTTTGTTGAAAAATAGTAACGCGACCGCACCGCATTTTCTTGTTAGTAACGGTAACGGCGTTGTAATGATAGAAATAGTAATTAGTTAGATTACTCGTTACTGAAAAGAGTAACGCCGTTAGTAACGCCGTTACTTGTAACGCCGTTATTCCCATCACTGCCGACGAGTAATCTAGACAAAAGATGTCTAAATGTAGCTAAAAAGTGAAAAGACTTCCTCTCCAACATCTCTAATGAGTCCTCAGCTCACCAGCTGATTTAAAACCCAGGCCCTTCTTAGGGGTTCTGAAGAGGCATTGTTTGCCACAGCATCACCATTCATAATATCTGTCTGTGCAGGTGCTTGGTCATGGTGATCTAATGTCTGATTTATGCTTCAGTAGGAAATCTACATCGTAACTTATGACGCGACCGCAGAATGCTCTTAACCTTAAGCTTATGTAAGCTGCCATGCACTTCCCAAAAAATATAACTAATCACTGGGTTGATGCAGCTTGAGTGACTCTCATTGGTTTGAAAGGCTATGCGATAGGGATTTGGTTTTTGGCTACATCGTAAGTTAAGACGTAGATTTCCCGCTGAAGTCTAAATCAGGCATTAGGCACTGACAGACAAATGGACTTCAAATAGGGCGTACGAACCTTTAGTGGAGCTTGGAGGTGGTCCGGAGAGTCATTGGTCCATCTTTTGTTGGTAAGGGCCACATGAGACAAGGTGTGAATTAATGGGTCATTAGGGTCAATTCTCTCTTTGCCTTCAACTTTCACTGTTCAACCAAATTGTAGAGATAAGGTGACGTCTTTTTATAGGTCTGCTCAGAAAGCAATATGCATGGACATCTAGTGCTTTGTGGGTTCTGTTTTCAGCTGGCAAATATATTTTTTGTAAAATATATCATGAAAGTTGAGTTCATGTGTTTTTTGGGGATGCATCTATGCAATATACTCTCAACCGAAGCTGCATGAACCTGTAAAAAGAAGAGTTTCGTGTGGATTTTAAAAGACACTTTTTCAGTAGGTGGGTGACCCTTCAAGTTCAGAACATTAATGAAAGCAGAATTACATCATCACAAAAAGTATCTGTATGTTAACAGACCGTCAGATATCGTAGTTAAATTCGCTTCTTTAAAATTATATCAACATTTTGGAGCATGATTTGGTTTAAATTGTTTTGTATGACCATAAAAACTGTTATCATCTTTACTAGAAATTCACTAACAATAATGGGAATTCCATTTCTCTTCACTTCTTTATCATTGACAGGAACAAAAACAAAGTGTTAAAGCCCTCAAAACTGAACTGTATTCACAAAAAAACTGGTTCCTAGAAGAATATTGTTTGTATGCAGTCACCTACAAAAACGTGTCAGAGGCAACAGATTTGTTCAGCCTTGGATGGATTATTTATTACTAGAAATTGTCTACATTTTGCAGTTAATGAAGTTTTTTTTAAGTAGTTGAATTGCTAGAGTGCAGTTTGGTATTACTGCATACATTTTTTAAATTATATTGTAGACCAGTCAGTCTTCTGTAAGAGCTGTCATTTCTGTCTTCAGCTGTAATATGCCATTATTTAGAGACTGAAATGGATCAGACCACTGAGATAATTTAAACACATCTGTGTGTCCATGTTGCATGCTGGTTTGCATGTGCACTGGAATAATGTGTGTGTGTGTGTTTTGTTAGGTTTTGTATGTCAGTTTTGAGTGTCGAACAAGCAGACAGATGGTTGCTGAAGAGAATGGGGGAAATGTATTATTCAGATCGAATGAGACTGAAGTTTAATGGCAGAGTGACACACATGAGATGTGACAGAATGAGTCCAATACCACACACATGCACAGACACAAACACAGAGTGCAGGTGTATCGTCTCTTTATTGCTGAAACATGTTGGAGTTGTTTGACACAGTTGTGAAGATCACATCGAGCTGTCAGCCAAACTTTCATGAGGTGATCGACACCAGCTGAGGATCATTTGGCTCGATTTTGCAACATTGAAACACTTCTGTCCAGTACTGATGAAAATATTTGTAATAGATTAAAGCTATGTGCTGAGCCCAAAACTTCAGATTACAAGGTAGAGAATAAATATTGATGCTGGTCCCCTGGTACTCCAGTACAGGTGTCCATCTCAACACTAACATTAAAGTGGTGTGACAGGTGAGATTATATGGTTTTACTGGCTCACAATGAAGCTAATTTAATTAGTTCAAATACTACTGGTTAAATACTGTAGAATACACTGGACCCCCTTTTAGCTCCAAAACAGCTGCACATCCAAAATGAATATCTCATTACATCACATGCCAAGGGTGCTCTATTGGCTTGAGATCTGGTGACTGTGGAGGCCATTTGAGTACAGTGAACTCATTGTCATGTTCAAGAAACCTTTTTGAGATGATTTGAGCTTTGTGACACAGTGTGTTATCCTGCTGGAAGCAGCCATCAGAAGACAAGAACAATGTGGTCATAAAGGGATGGACATGGTCTCAAATAGGTTTTAGTATTTAAATGAGGCACAGTATAATACTAACATGATCAGAGGGTGTCAAAAAAATATCCTTTACACCACTACACCACCAACAGCCTGAAGTACTGATACAAGGCAGGACTGAGCCATGCTTTCACGTTGTTTACTCCAACTTCTGACCCTATCATCTCAGTGTCGAAGAAAAAATCAAGACTCATCAGACCACACAAGCTTTCTCCTATGTTGTCCAATTTTAGTGGGCCCATGTAAACGTGGCACTAAATGTGGTCTTCTGCTGTATTCAGAGATGCTCTTCTGCATACTTTGGTTGTAACAAGTTAGTTAGTTAGTAGTTAGTTGTTGATTTACTGTTGTTCATCTCAGCTTGAAGCCATCTGACCATTCTCTAACCTGTGACATCAACAAGGCATTTCGCCCAGAGAACTCTCTTTTTCAGACCATTCTGTAAACTCTTGCAAGGAAAATCTAGTAAAAAATTAATAACTAAATGAGAATAAATAACTAAAGGAGATTTGCCCAGCTGCGTTAGCACCTCTCTTGGCCAATCCAAGAATACAGATGAAAACATTAGTTTGTGAGAGTTTTTGTCAATGGACCTTACTTGACTTTATTACAGCAAACTGGCAAAAATAGAGGCTAAAAAGAGGCTTGATGTCATGTACCAGGAAAACGTTATTCCTACCTGAAAGTATCGTTCTTCCACCATCTTCATCATTCTTTTAAACAACTTCTAACTCTCTGAGCAAATATAATGAGGCTATTTTTACAACAGATTTTTAAACTTTATTTAATGACAGCAGAAGCTAAAGGCAATATTTAGTAAAACTGAACAGTAAGACATGCAGTAATGCATTCAATTAAATGAATCTTATTCCACTGTGTTCACCACCTCTGCTGCTGTGCCATGTACACAACCTCTGCTTCCTGTGCCAAACAATCCAAATGAATTATGCATGTTCTCCAAGTGCACAAAGTCGACCAGTCAAACCTACACTAATTGTTGTCTCTATTACACTGCTATTAGTTAAATATCAGTTGATTTTCCAGCTAGGGTTTGGTGTCGTTTACTCCCTAAACAGTCTTTGGATGTCTGCCAATTAAGAAGCTCAGCCTGGTTAAAATGATTTGTCCACGTTGGTGCAGTTCCTCACTTCTCGCAATGCCTCAGTGAAGCATAATGAATAATTATGATTCTCCATCTGAAGTGTGCTTCGTTTGAAGGGAGAATGTTTAAGGATGAAATCCTGCGAAATGAATAATTCATTCACTCGTCATCCCGCAGCTTTGCACTGTATTTCTATGTCAGCCGTGAGCAGTATAGCCTACAAAAGAGGTCAAAAGTTAGTCCAGGGTGGAGCGTCGCAGCATATGGTAAACCTGCTGCAGGAGATGAAGGTTAAACAAATGCTCACATGGTGTGTAATTTAGACAAAAGGCCTTCTAGTGATTTTTCTTTCTAATCTGGGGGAAGGGGATTAGATTAAATCTGTTGCATGGCGACTGTGACATCACCGCTGGCCCGTTTCACAATGTATAATCACAAAGAGCTGCAGGAACTGCAGCTGAGACCTTTGAGCTGCCAAACCAGAACCAGGGCTCGGACGTTTGTAGACCAGGATTCACATTCACCACTAAAAACGCATAAATGCTTCTCTCAAGGCCTTAGAAAAGAGGGCGAGGGGAGGGGGTTCCTAATGGAGTTTGTTTCCATTAGGGCTGCCCACTGAGACTCAGTCCTCTGTTTTCAGTGCCCTGACCTTCATGAAATGCACTGTGGACCACATGACATAAAAATGAACTATTGTACTCACAGTGCCAACATGAAGTGATACAAGCAGAGGTAGACCGCACACACACAACACCCTGGCATGGACAACTAGTGCTTGTATTTTTAATCCTCACCTGAAAATTTTCACCCTCTTCTTTTCCCTCTGTGAGCAAAATTAAGCCAGCATGGAAAACTGCAGTTCCACTAATGTCCCCAAACTAAGTCGATCCTTATTCCCATATTAAATGTCCAGTATTGTAGCAGAAATAAAAAGGTTTACAGCCTGTTTTCCAATAACTCAGTTAGGAAGGCTTAAAGTACTTTGACAGATGGATGCTGACAGAGGGAGCTGACTAACAGGGCTGCTGCCTTTGTAAACATTTTTAATAGAATCACCAGGTAAATATCATGGCTTGTTGTTTTTACAGCAGTTAAAAAATCAATTTAAAAAACAACCAAAAACAAAGCAGTTCAATTAATTATTATACAGCTCAATAACAAAGTGAAATCTAATGTGAAATCGAAAATAATCCCACTAAAGTTAAATAAGTATACATTCAAATGCTTACATAAGAAGGTTAAATTTCAACATAAAACATATGGGGTTCACCACTCACACTGACTCAAGGTCTTACACAGCAGAAACACTTTTCATTACAAACAACATAGTGAAGTTAATGAAATATAAACTGCTTGACTAAGCTAAGAAATATAGTTTGGGTTATATATAATGGCTTCAGCTTTTTTTGTTGTTGCCATGGTAACTATTCACTGCCAAAGAGTGTGGAAAACAAAAATACTATGTCCTGCAGTGATTACAGTTTATGGATGTAGCTGGTAATAAAAACTCACAATACATACGCCAGCTCAGTCAGGCTGCTGAATGGTGGAATTTGTTTCTTAAAGGCCTTTTTTTAGGTGTAGGTAGGTGCTTAGATGTTGAAAAAAAAGCTAACTAAAAGTTCTCACTCATCACACTTCATTAGAGTAGAAAATAGAAAAGGAAAAGAAAAAAGCGACATGATGGCTGCAAACATCCAAACTATGGATATTCATGTGAAGTCCTACATCCAAAACTGGGAGATCTCAGTTTCAAAGGAACTTCAGGAGTGCAAGGTTAAGCTGCTTCAGCCATGTTAGCATCTGAAACAGAAAATTCATACCCTGAATGGAGTCCTTGATTTCCTACATGGTAAAAATACAAGTTGTAATGACGAGTCAAGGAAAATGGGGGATGAAATAATTTCCCTCAAAATGATGCTAAAAGAGGAAAAAAGCAAAAAAAAGCAAGCGCTCGTAAAAACCTCAAAGCCCACTAAAACATCATCCGAGATTTAAAGCGTCAACTTCAAAATTGTTGCAAGCATGTTCTGGAGGCTGAAGAGTATGACGAGGAGTTGTGCTGGGAGAACTTTTGGCTACAACATCAGGTGAAGGAAATGCAGGAAAATGCCACCTGCAGAGTGAGTCCGGAGGTTGCTCGAAACAAGGCCTGCACTTTCCAGCTGAAAGAGACTCTAAAGTTGTGCTGCATTCAGGATCGTTCCCATCAATCAGAAGACCTGCCACAGATGGAGAAACCCACAGAGGAGCAGAAAAAGCCCACCTCCAGCCTTCTGCCCACTGAACTTCCAAATGAGGCTTCAAATCCAGAAGATAACATCTAGGTTACAAGCATGGATGTAACCTATGAGCAAAATAATGAAGTTTCAGAGAATGAGAAAGAGAAAATCCAGGAAGGACAGACATCTTTCACCAGAAAGTAGAAACTCTTTTTGTCCTGAGAATTTGACCTATACCAGAAATAAATATATGAAAGCAATTTTCACTGGCAAAATATTTGTTTCCTATTGATTGAAAAGCACTTTTGATGTTATAATTTAGTTTAGTTTAAAATCATCACCAACAAATATCTATCAGAAAATAAGTTATTGTCCTCTGCCCTTTGCATCCAGCAGCACTGTGAGCAATGTCAGAGTCAGGCCTTAAACTTCCTGTCTCCCTGCTCTCTTGTTTTTCCCCCTAACACTCAAGCAGTCATGGCAGATGGCCGCCCCTCCCTCAGTCTGGCTCTGTGGGAGATCTCTTCCTGTTACAAAGGAGTTTTTCCTTCCCACTGTCACCAAGTGCTTGCTCTTAGGGGATCATGTTGGGGTTTTCTTTCTAATATTGCTTTGTATTTATGATACAATGCAATGAAATGGCATTTTGTTTACAAATAAAAATTAATTGGATTGAAAAATATTACAATGAGAAACAAATGTGTCATGATCCGGGTGAGTGCTGGGTTTTTCCAGAGTCGCGGGCTCCACCTATGTGCGGAGTCGCTACAGTCCAGTGTAATTCCACACCTGTGAGTAATTGAGCTGCCAGTGTTTAAGATCAGCGCTCACCACTACTCTATGTCAAGTCTTCAGCTAACCTCAGTTAGTGCTGGCCGTTATTGATTGATTGATTGATCATACTTTATTCATCCCGAGGGAAATTGGGTTAAGGCTGCCAGCCATGCCAGCGCCATCTTACCCTTCCAACCATACATACATTACACAAACATCACATGGGGAAGACAGGTCAGAGGGGTATAACATGGAAAATGCACCACATGAGGAAGGATAAGGAGAAAAAAATAACTCCCCCCAGACTGAGCTCCAACAGGGAGATCAGTTTGAGAACAGAAAAAAACACCTCTGCACATAGCACATGAAAAAACTCTTAATACACCAAAGAAACACATGACAAGCAACAGGGATGGGTAAAGGGTGAGAGACAGCCAATGTAGACACTACATCAGGGCCTGCAGCCAATGCGCTGGTCTCCTTGATCCACCATCAGCATCGGAAGGGAATAAGTGTCGAAGGCGTTTGGAGGGGGAGGGGGGATGAGTGTATGTCTGCATGTGTATATATGTCTGTGTGCGTGTGTGTGTCCAGAGTTCAGCTGAGACAGTGTCCTGCCAGGCTAAGTAAACAGTCTTCCAGCCAACCCAGGTGTCCTTGCATAGAATGGGAAGAACAGTCTAAACACAGTCGTTATCAGGGTGTCGTTGTTCAGCTCTAGCCTAGAGACCGCAGCTGGCGCCAAAGGGGTATCCGCATGAAGTGATGGTGGTTTTTACTTTAGTGCGAACAACTCATATGAATTTCAAAGCTGCTGTAGCAGTCCAACACTGGTCTCTCAATCTCCCGTTGGAGAGCCGTGAGCTTCTCCATGATGTTATCAAACTTACGCTCCGTGATGTTGTCATTCTTGTGTTCAAAGAGCCGATTCTGAGAACTCACGACCGCAGTGAGCTTCTCCAAGATGTGATCCAATTTGCGCTCAGAGGTGTTATTCCGAGCGAGCCCCTCCAGATGTTATCCAGTTTGCACTCAGAGGTCTTGTTCTGAGTATTCACGGCAGCCGTGAGCTTCTCCAAGATCTTATCCGTGCTGCACTCAATGAGCCCATTTTGAGAAACTCACGCCTCGTCCCATCGTTTCAATCCCAGCGGGCAGCCTTGTGGGGGTTTGAACAGCCGGTTCCGCTTTCTTAATTCCTCGATAAGCCAGGGCCAAGCCAGCTCCGATCAGCAAGAACCCTGTTATCATGGTTCCGAATAGGTAGATATCTTCAGCACTCAGGCTCACCCGAGCCCAGACTTCTCGTTGAGAAAAGGGTGTCTATTGCATTCAGGGACCAGTTGATCAAATCCATAATTCCTCTTTTAGGTTTTAGAGAACAGACTGTGAGAGAGTGTTCCAGGGAAAAGTAATACAAAAAACACGAGACTAGACAAGGACACAAGAGGCTAAGCAGGCAAGCTAAGGGAGAGGAGGAGGAGGAGAAAAGTGCGACCGCCTTCGTCAAGAGCAAGAGAGAAATATTCTTTATAGTTAAAGAAGTGATTGTTCACAGTAATATCTTGTACTCACCTTGTGTTTCTCTGCTCGCAGTCATCCGGTCGACCACTAAGCTCATTTTCCGGCAATACTCACCTTGATCTTGACACTGGTTTCTCTCAGCAGCTTTTCCACCGCAGCTCTCACTTACCTGCCTGCCTTCCTGCCACAATCATTGTATACCACGGACCATCTCTGTCTGGAGCCACGCCGTCTCACCCAGACCACAAACCTCCACCTACAAAATGCTCAGAGACTCCTGGTTGTGTTTGTTGATTTGAGGCCTGTTTTAGGTCACAGAATCCCAGTGTCTTTAGTTATTCTACCTAAAGACATAATAATAACTAAAGACATAATAATATGTCTTTAGTTATTCTAACTAAAGACACTGTTTCATGACACTGTTTGTTTTATGCCATTCACTGTTTTCTTCTGTTGTTAGGGTTTCACATACCCCTCATAGCCCATGTTATCTCCTAATTCACGGCTCACAGTCAAGTCGCCTTTATTCTCTGCTTTTGTAAATAAAGTCTTGTAGATCACGCTCACCAGTGCCTCCGTGTGAGATCTGCTTTTGAGTCTATTTGTGTGGTTCGACCTCGGCTGTGACGAAATGTTCTGAAAATATTACAATCAAAATAAAATATTGTGGATCAAACATTAGTTAAAAGTGCTTAATTTTCAGAAATGTGATCCACAACTATTTACACAACATGCAAAATGTGTATAAAAATATATCATATAAATGGACACTTATTAAACATTACAAGGGAATGTTTGGATCTGATACTGTGGTTGAATGACCTTCAGTACAGAACGATGAGATTTAGCTTTCCAATGACAGCTCAAACATGGTTCCTGTTCTCAGCATTTAATTCTGTAAATAGATCAAAACAGACAATTTCTCCTCTTTCAATGTTCTTGAAATTAATTTGAACTAATAGAAACATTTCTAATAGTTTATTATACAACTGAAAATGTCTTGTACTAAATGGGTTTAAGGACGCACAGAAAAAGAACACAAATTAAAAACATCCCGCAATTAAACCGAGGGTACTCAAAACTTAAAACCAGCCTGAACACAGCAGCTTCCTGTGGTGCTGCAAGCACTTCAAGCAGTGTTTCAGTTCAGGTACAGTTGACAGGTTCAGGTTCACAGTGAAACACAATGACTCAGTTGTCCATCTTCAAAAAAAAAAAGGTGGCCAAAGGTAATTTCTCTTTCCTTATTGCTAGTGTCCTTGTCACTACTGGCAGGATCAGATGGTGCCTACAACTCATTCAGGTTGATAAGTAGACCAATTCCAAGATGGGACGGTCATGTTTGCTGTAACAGGAATCTTTGCTAGGTCTCCCAGCACAGAATGTAGAGGTGACAGAAGGGAATGGATATGCAAAAGAAGAGCTGGACAAAATTGTAGGGCTAATTATAGACACTAAAAGCTGCTTGGGAGAATTTCAGTCAGTAAAAATCTACAAGTTTGTGCTGCAGTTGAGAATCTGCCCCTGTAAAAATGGTAATCCTTGGAATTGAAAACTGAAAGCACTTTTATTCAAACCTCAACCTAAATTAAATAACAGGTTTATAAAACAAAGTTTATGTTGGCTAATATCTTCAGCTCTACCATACGCGACATATCCGTGTCCCATCTGGTAGAAAAATATTCCACTACCACAACCCCCCCTCACATCAGCTTTCATTTATCCATGCAGTCGCCTCAGTCGCTGCGTCTCTGGATCTGGGATCTCTTTGATGAATCATTCAAAGGACGATGCACTCTAACTAATTTGAGTCATGCCTCTTGGCTTTGGGGAGCAGTCATGCTGTTCTCATTGGTTAAACATCGGCAGCGACACAGTGAACAAACAGAGCAACATACAGTGGAGGCCTTGCAGCACAAGGGCCCTGAATCAAACAAGCTGCTCCTGAGAATAATCTGATTATTTTTGTCTCCGTGGGGCAGAGCTAATACTGATCCAGGATGACTGCTCTTTCACACGTCGTGTGGTACTGTCAGCGCTGCTGCAAGATCAAGATTTTTTTCCCCCCAAAAGCTGTCAGTGTTATTTTATGCTTCTCCCTCACCAAATTTTAAAGTGAATAATTATACTTTTTACTGCACTACGTGTATCTGACAGATGCAGTTACGTCTCAGATTAATATTTTATATACTAAAAAACCGATGATGTCTTTAGAAATTGTGCACTAGTGTGATTAAACAAGTGGTTTGGCTTGTAGACTCATCCCTTAACCTTTGTAGGTCGCTTTATTTAAACCTCTTTTTTAAAATCAAGATGAAGAAAAGTCTGTAAAATTCAAATATTTGTGAAAATTTATATGAATACTGGACTTTTATTTTGATGGTATTTTCTTTTATTTTGTAATGTTGTGGGATTAGTAGTTTTATTCTTTCAACATTTGGGCGAGGCTTGTAACAAACACTCCAAGACATCATTGCTTTGGTTGTGTCAGATGAGCCTGGTTCTGCTGGAAGTTTCTTCCTGTTAAAAGGGAGTTCTTCCTTCCCACTGTAACCTAATGCTTGCTCACAGAGGGGCTGTCTGATTTTAGGTGTTTTCTCCATTATTCTGTAGTGTGTAGCTGTGATTTGGTGTTATACAAATAAACTGGAATTGAATTAAATGTATAATGTCATTTGAGTTTTTATTAATTATTATTAATAGAAGTTATATTTTTATTTATTTGTTACATTGTAATTCATGGATTTGTTTTAAATGCACCAGAAGTTATCTGCAACCAAATAGTGGGCAGACCTTTACCTTTGTCTTCAGTTTCACAACTCAGTTGTTTCTGACCATAATCACTTAAATCACAACAATCTGCTTGTATCATGAACACTATGTTCATAAATGCTGATAAAATAACACAAACAAACAAAAAAATCCAACACATTTTATTTTGCTTTTTTATCAATACAGTATCAACAATTTAACATAGTTTACATCCTTCAGTTTTTGTTTATTTTCTTCTGCTAATTAATCCAGGTTGATCGTGTAAGAATTTACGACAGGACATCCTCACTCAGTGGCGCCCATTTCCAAACAGGATGTTACACTTGAGTACTTTGTTAAACCTATGAGGTACCCTGACATGCAGCTTCCCAGAAAGATATGTACACATTGTGGTAACATAGACAGTAATATGAGGTATAACCAGAACATACTGATTAATACGGAGATAAAATTAAGTCCAAAGAGAGACCATAGAAAGTGAAAGACATTCTGAAAGTACGGCGAAATAAGCACCAGCAATGGGAAGTGGGTGGGAACCAAGAGGAACGTGTCCCTGCTTCCAGGAGAGCCACTGAAGTGACTGCCAGTGAAACTGAAGAATGGAGTTGACTGAGCTGGTAGTAAATACATTAGAGCGGGGGTGACAATATATATAACATTATGTTTGAATATTTCTACACCTTAAAAAAATGCTGCGCTGGTAACTGACAGAAATCTGTCCACACAGCTCCATGGGCTTAAATGTAAGATATAAATGTATGAAATTACAGAAAAAAACTTCTGGTAGCTTATTGCCCAAAAGGAAGCAAAACAATTTCTGTTGTAGACACTGAAAAAAAATATCTGTCATTTAATTTTTTCTCCATTATTTAATTTCACTGGTGTCATATGAATGGGGATGGGTTAGGTCTTCAAGTTGCAAAACCTTTGAAAATATAATTAAAAGCCAATTTTCCAAAACTTTCCAGTGGGCTGGATTGGCGTGTCTGCCAGGCTGATTCGCATTAGAGGTCACCTAGGCAACAGAAGCCAGGAATGTCTTCAAGCGACCAGCAGCTACGTGCTATGAGCGAATCGCTTCCAGTATGGGCGTAGTTTTATATCTCTGTAAGAATAAATCTATATATAATAATAAAATGATAAAAGAATAGACTGACAGTAACTCGCTCTGTCTCACTTGTTATTGCATTTCTGACTCCAAAAACATCAGCATATCAAAGCAAAGATGGTAAATTTGGGGCTTTAAATTGGGGTTTTCTGTGATGTCACAGTGGCCATCCATCTTTTAGAGTTTTAAAGATTTAAAAAAAATGAAAAATGCAAAAAAAAAAAAAACTTTTAAAACTGCGACTTCTTCATATGAACAAATTGGCTCTAATTTAGAATTTATTTAAAATTTTTTTACCCTTTTTTGTTTAAATTGCTTCATTTAGCGCACACGTTGTATTTCTATTTTGGCACTAACTGTCTTCCACACATTGCTCCTCGGAGCAGAGAGCAATGGAGACGAGGAGGTGGTTCAGTAGAGATGGGTGGGGGAGTCCAGAGCTCCAGCTGGTGTTTGGCTAATGACGCGGGATCAGGTGGAGGAAAAGCTCCTTATGGAGGGGAGGGGGACAGAAATACTGTGACAGGGTGGTGAAAGGCGCACTCGCTCCGCGGACAGCACATCAGCACCGAGCAGCAGCAGCAGCAGCTGTTAGGACGGCTCCAGACTCTTCGTACGGACTTCATCCCCACTATCTGCTCCATCGACGGGCCACCAGCCGGTTCCTGCTCCCCGTGTGGGTTTATGTTTGAGGAATCGCGCCACAGGAGGCGTTAAAGAGGCTTACTCCAGGTAAGACGGATTCCTGCTTTTTAATCTGCAGGTCAAGTGTGCCAGTTTGTAAGGTTAACAAGAAGATCCCAGTTTACAAACTTCATGTAAAGCGGAAAGAAAATGCGCAAACTCTCTGAAGAATCACACATCTGTTTATTACTGCTTATTTATTTTATGCACAACCCAAATAGGAGAATTTTTACCACAGTTTGCTTACTGCCCCCGCCCCTCCACACACACACACACACACACACACACCTTGAATCCATCGAAAATATAGTAACTATTGTAATTTACCTTTAAAACTCTGCCAAATGATGCTATTCCGTGTGTTGCAGTGGGAGTGAACATGTTTATCTACTGACATTTGATATAAATACGTTTCATTTTAAAATTTCTTTACACCTGACAGTGAAACTGCTGCCTGAGGAGCACATGTACACCTTTCAGTATGTCTGTACACCTGCTCCTGTGTGTTTTGTAAGTGCCTGTTTGAGAAGACAAATGGTCAAATTTAAGTTTTTCCTCCAAAAATAATCGATGCAGAAGCAGATGTAGGACAAGAAAAGAAAAGAAAAAGATCCGTGAAGTTTCTAAGGCACTTATCGAGTTCATGATATTGAGGATGGGGGCTGAGCATTCAGTTTACTTTAGTTATTATTTTAATTCACTTTTAATACAGGTTACTTTAATTAAGTGCTCTGACTTAAAATGGTTGTTTTCTGCCCATTTTAAATATCTCTTGCTGTGGTTTCAAGTTTGACCTTTTGTGATACCACACAGTTCAAATATCAAGTCTGCTTCTTGATCAAAAAACCATCCAAAAATAAGAGAGATATCAATGAAAACCATTGTCTATGTACAACAGAAGTGTCAAACCTGTGTCCAATCTGGGTCACTGGGTGACCTCACAAAGTGTGAAAATTCATTAATTACAGACATTATCGGTACGACACTCCACCTAACACCTGCTGTGGTGATGGCAGCGGTGCTTCATCACAGTGAAAACATCTGGAAAGTTACGATTATTTCTAGGATGATGTAAGTTGTTTCAAATAAAAGATGTGAAATACTTCTGTTTAGTTTCAACAAAGCGAGGGCTGTGTATCTTTCCTCTTTGATCTGTAATCGTGTAGTGCATGTAATGACAGCTGTGTCACTGAATGTGGAAAGACCTTGACGCATTCTTGAAAAACGCACTTATTTTTTAAAGACATCTTAGGATGTTCCACCGTTTTATGAATAATTTAATGGGAAATCTGACCTTCTTGTGATCAAATTGGGCCCTATGTGCCCGTGTTTATGTGCTATTGAAGAGTAAGGTTTCAGCCAGAGGTAAAGGAAAATAAGCAGCGCTGTAGTAAAATTAAATCTGTAAGCATTTAATTCAAGTTGGGGTTCATTTATTCAAGCTTTATAGACATTTTGTACATAAATAGTTCAGGAATAATAGGAAAACCCCCCAAAGATTTCTGTTAAATAAAGTAAGACAAACTCATTGCCTTCAGTAGATGCCGGTCAGCTGTGCTCGTGTCACCAACAAGGATCTATTCAGGGCTCAGGAAAATCCCTGAATTTTAGCTGAAAGAGTCAATTAATGTAACCTAAAATCATTTGATCATCATTCCAGCTTCTAAAATGTGTCACTTTGTTGCTTTACCGTTTGTTTTTTTAGTCTAATGAACTGAACATTTGGCTTTCTTAGTGTATTAATGCTGTATTAATTCTTAGATAACCATTAACTGTGACTTGGACCTTGGAAAGTTGTAATAATTAAAGTCAGATCCTGGAGCAGGGGAGAAAACAAGAGTGACATTTCAGAACGTGAAATCGATGCTTTTTAAGATTATTCTGCAGACACCCAGCTCTGTGTGAGCTCATCTCTGCCCAGTAAACCCCTTGGCCCTTGTGACCCCATGTGTTATAACAGATAAGAATGGCAGCAAGCATGCATTCAGCCACTCCCACAACAATGATCCGTAAACAAGATGTTTTCTGAGGCTTGTTCAAGATCAGTTCAGTTCCTGCATTAAGAGACAACTGTACACAGGGATTCGGAAGGACGAAGGTCTGGGTGCAGTTTCGTTCAAACACCGTGAGCACTTCTGTTCTTTTCTCCTCTGCCCTTGTTGCAAATGTTTAATCACATCGCCACCTTCTTCTTCTCTGAAAATTTTTGTCTGCATAAAGTGGGCATTTAAAGTCAGGAGAAAGTAGATCTTGTCATGTCTGTGAAGGTTCTCGGTCATCCAGGTCATCGTAGTCAAAGGAATTTGCAAAGAAAAGCATCTGGACTTCTTTAAGTTGCTTGAAGACGTTTCACCTCTCATCCGAGAAGCTTCTTCAGTTCTAAGGTCAAATGGCCGAAAGTCCCAGATTTAAACCCAGTGGGAGTATCCCCCCAAAGAGGGACAAAGGACCCCCTGGTGATCCTCTAATCACATGAGCCAAGGTGTGAAAGCGGGTGTGGTACCTAATCAGCCAGGGTTTCGGGTGAGCTCATTGTGAAACCTGGCCCCACCTTGTCATGTGAATTCCTGAGGTCAGATGGCCCAGGATGTGAGTGGGCGTTAAGGCGTCTGGGGAGGGAACTCAAAACTGGATTATAGATGGCAGACAGTTGGTGTCGTAAACCACCACCTCTGTTCAAAGATGGTCGCTCACAGTGGACACAGTGAAGAAGCTTCTCGGATGAGAGGTGAAACGTCTTCAAGCAACTCAAAGAAGTCCAGACGCTTTTCTTTGCAAATTCCTTTGACTAGATCTTGTCATCTTCTCTAACTGAAACTTCTAAATGCAGCTCAAGTATGGGAACAGAGGGCATTTACAGCATTTATAAAGTCAGTAAAAAAACAGATTGAGCATTTGTATTTTTGTTTAATCCTTACATTGTTGCCTTTCAGACGTGTCTGCACTCTAACTAACTGATTTGTAGTCACTGGGTACCATCTGCACATACCTGGAAATGCTTTCTAATGATATTGTGAACAAGAAGCATGTATAACATGAAAAATATTGAACCTACTACAGAAAACTGTGGAGCTCCGTAGCTAATATTAGTGTTGGAGGAAGACTTTATAAGAAAGAGAACCCTAACAATCAGATCATCACCTTTGAGCAGGACTGTATTTGGAAGTCCCCCAGCAGCCTGAGCCTATAGCAGCTTAACTAAAGGATGGCTCACGGTCACCTGATCCAGCCCTAACTGTAAGCTTTATCAAGAAGGAAAGTTGTAAGCCTAATCTTCAATGCAGAAATAGTGTCACTCTCCCGAATCCAAACTGGAAGTCTGAGAGCCAAGTGATCTGTTGGGATAACAAAGCACTTGACCTCAAAGTAGCAAAACAGATGAACTAGTTTTTCAACATCACTCTGAGACAGTATTTTTAGCAATACAGCACAAATGGAAAGAGCATTTACAGATTTGGTTAGTTTGTGAGTTAAAGACACGTCTTGGTCAGAAGTGACTCCAAGTTGTTGATGAATCCCAATCTGCTGCACACAGCAAAGGCAATGATGGAAAAGATTTTCAGGTTTTCCAAGTTTTGGGAGATCTAATCAAGTGTGCAGCTTTTTTTCTGTAGTTTTTGCGCCATCTACATTTGGGTCAGTGTTGTCCTGTACCTGTTTTTATTCAGAAATTGCTTTGCTCCACAGTGAAATCCTCCATTTGATTTGGAGATTGAATGCTTTCAAGAGAATTATGTATTAAAATGGATGCCTTATAAAAATCAGTATAGATTTAAGCAGAGCAGAACTCTGACGAAATAATGGGAACAACCCATAGTGTCTGACCTCTAACGTTTATACCAAGTTAGCTTATTGATCCCAGCTGGAATGATCTGCTAGGCTGCTGTCTGCATAATCAAACTCAGTGACTTTCCTCTGCTGTGATGGGTGAAAATACATGATCCACTAACTGGACTTTGGGCCGTGCTGCTGATATTTTATCCATCCATCCATCCATCCATCCATCCATTCATCCATCCATCCATCCATCCATCCATCCATCCATCCATCCATCCATCCATCCATCCATCCATTTGTTTTCCGCTTCCTCTGGTTTTTATGCACCAGGTGACCTGAAACCTGTTAGGGGTAGAGTTAGAGTTAGCACCTTAAACTATTTGGAAAATCGGCTAAAATTCACTTAGGAGACAAGAATGGCATCCACCTACCTTAATGTTAAATTTGTTTAAATTATGATCATGAAGGCATTTTAGTTTTGTGTTTAACAGGAAAATATTAGGAGGTCAGACACAGCAAGTGACTCATGCCTATTAATGACTATTCATGAGACCTGCCACCATACAAGCTTTGACTGAAATTCATAAATACCACTGTAGTCACTATAATTGTTGTTACTGACATCAAAACAGCTACATATAATATACTGCACTTTGCTACACCATCAGGAAATGACAGTCTAGAATTGCAAGGACTCTGAATTGGGGTCCTGGACGGTGGTAATGTTGCTGTTTATAAAATAGAGTTTCCATTTATCTGAAAATAAATTCAATGTAAAAGAAAAAAATGACAAAATAAAACTAGCGAAAGATAGTTTCAGAAGATACTAAGAGCTTCTCCAAAACCAGGTCTACTTGAAGTAAAGTGCATGGTGTATGTAAACAATGTTAACAATCACATATAATGATGACGAATGTGCTGGGTAATGTAGCTTCAAAATGATGTCACAATATTACGAGGAAGTTTGCAATAGTGATACTTCTGATGGTAGAGAAAAACGATACCGGCATTAATTAGCGGAAACAAAATGAGGTGCTTTTTTTCCAAAATAAAGTAACTTAACCATGTTACCCTGCATGCAAGTACTGATTAAAGCTCTGCTTTTCCACCATGTGACCATGTCAGTAATTTCCATTCAGTATTTACTCTCGTGGTCATATGGAGTACAGCTATCGAGTGCTTTTAATTCGTTTACATTTGGGTAGCAGATCACCAGCTGCTAGCGTCTTGTTTTTTGTAACATGGTTCTGCTCGATGATGGCTATTTGCTTGTGAAGTGGTGAAACAGGTTTGTTGTTTCCACCTTTAGTGGGAGCAGTTTTCTGCTCAAGTATTGAGTTTTGTTCAAAATTGTTTTAATAGTTCCCTTTTTTTCCTACTAAACCGTCAATGGAGGCTCACACGCGGCTCTCACTCTTATTCATGACTGAGCTTGTTGTTATGTATGCCAGGGAAGCTACAGACTTGGTCTTATAGCGGATGGTATTATTTGGCAAAGCCCTAATTATATTAATGATTACCAGGCTTATGATACTGTGTGGTATATTACCATATTTTTTGGACCATAAGGCGCACCGGATTATAAGGTGCATTAAGTGAAACAAAACAGTCAATAAGTCAAACTTAATGAACTTATTCTTCTTGCTTCCTCCACTTCTGTATCATTGATTAATTAATGTTGAATTCTCTCGCAGCTGCTCTATTCCCATGTTGTTGCAGTATATTAATGACTAACCTCGTATTGTGGATGGATTATCTCAGTTGTTCTCCTGACTGAAGTTTGGTCCGTTTACAGCATCCTGCCATGCGATTGCATTTGTCCATAACCATCGGGATCCCTCACGTTAACTTTTATCAAGTGGAAAAAGTTGGCGTTCATCCTCCAGCTTCACTGTTTATGTTATGCTAACATAGCAGTGTCGCTAGCGATCATGTAGCACATCATTATATACCAGATAACCCAACTTTAGTAACCCTACAAAAGTCACTGATGTTTATTTTTCTGTCTTCATTTGTGTTGGAAGTGATAGCAGAGCTGTACATTTAAATTTTTTCAGAAATCTCTCAGTCAGAACATGGTATATCATGATTAGGTGGAAACTAGCGAGCTAACTTCCTGCTAACTTCTAAGTCTGTTAAATTTAATAAATTATGTTTTCATGGATGCCTGGATATTAAACTTAATTGTTACACCCAGTAAAGCAGCAACACTTATCATTTTATTAAAGATGAAAGAATTTAGACAGTTTTTAACTCTCAGTGATGCTGCAGTGTTCGTTTGACTTTGGGACCCGAAGGGGACGAAGTTTTGGAACCAGATTACTCCGGGAGGCTCCTGACTACGGTAGCTGTAACGCTCCAACAATCCATCAAGCAGTGCGGCTTCGTAGCTTAGCAAAGTCGTACTAAAACATTTTTTGACAGATTTTTGAGCGCCATGTACCACAAAATCAGTTAAAAGTCAGTAAGCACAACCAGAATTCATACATAAGGTGCACCGGATTAAAAGGCGCACTGTCGATTTTTCTCAAGGCACAAAGAGTATATTTTTTAGAAAGTAAATTGATACATTTTATTTAACGTGATTTTTTTTGCAAGTGGGTAAAAGGCAACGTGGATTTTAAGAGTTTAAGAGCCTTCATCTGTCCTAACAGTGACTCCACCAGTTAGCTTTTTTCTTTGATTGCTGACATAATCGCCTTTTACACTGTTTAATGATTCATATGTCCATACATTAAGATGGACATATGAAGATGAACCACAGACTTACCTGAACTGCAAGGTTATTCTCCCAACTGGCAACCAAAGCCTGACAAACGACACCTATTCTGTTATTTTCCACCTCTAAATGTATTATTGATGGACCATACTGAAGTAGCTGTGTTATTTGCAGTTTAAAATGAAATCTTGAAAAGAACCAAACTCTTTTCCACAATAGATCCCAACCAGCCTCACGAAGACAGAAGAAAGATTTAATTTTGAGGATCTAAAGAACCTGAAAGTATGCCAGATCTGTCATTCAAACTCAGATGCTGTCTTCCACTCATTCTCTGTCTGAAACAACCTGTTTTAGCTCTTTCCTCTTTGAGGCACTTCTTCTGATTGGCTGACACTATTAAAGTGAAAGTTTGACCAGCAGGCGGTTCTGATATGGCAAGAGATGGCCATATCAGGGATACCCACTCTCTGTGACATTAGAAAAAAAAGAAGAAAGAAACAGCAGCCTAAAGCCTGAGCATTTGGCTCACAGGGATTAGTTGTACAGTCGCTGACCTTGTTATTTAAAAGCAACGCAGGTTCACTTTAAAAGTATTTTAGAGGACTGTTCTGCTTCCAGAAAATTGGACTGTGCCCAAGTTTCAGTGCCCTGAAATCTAAAATAGTGTCATGAAGTATTCAAATTTGTTGATTTAAGTTGTGTTATTACCTTTTTCAGTTATTAACTTTGCCTAAATAAGTTTAAGACCTCTGAATCCTGCGTGGGAAACAACAAAACCACGAGAGCACACACTGTGTTTAAGGCTCTCAGCTCAGATTCAAGCTGTTTCAAGCAGACTCCAATTTTCTGGCTGTTCATCAAAGATTGCTGTGGGATTGGGTCAACATGGACATTCAGGATTATATAACGCTGAACACCAAACATAACATGTGAGTTCCTGTGGATCGAACGCCCCTGTCCATTCAGATCTATATTTCCTTTGTGCGTTGCCCAAGGCACTGTGATGGTTTGGTGGGAAATTGAAACCACAGAGCAGCGTACATCCTCCAGATAAGACTTATCACTGCACATGACAGTTAGAACCGTGGTCACAGAGTGACAGAAACATGTTCTTGTACTTTACAGGGATGTGAACACAAATTGAATCCTGGGAGGACTTTCAGGTCTCTACTTTGGCTGTTGAAGGGTTGGCATTAGTGCTTGAGCAGCTGTCATTTACAGGCTGTTCAGCCTCTGGTGTCTGTTCACTCCAGCGTTGTCTGCAGATCAGCGAGCAGAAAAGTGACAGCCGGCATTAAAGCCAGACTATGTCATTGTGGCTCGTGCACTTGTGTTTTAAAGAATTTACACTTGACTTATTGTCGGAGCGGGTCAGTGATTTGAGGATTTTCTGTCTCGGTCTGAGTTCAACATAAGGCAGCCAGCTAATCCCATACGCTGTGGAAAAAAAGCTGTTTAGAAAAAAATAAGAAGAAAAAAGAAACAAGTCATGTTACTCTGATTAATCTGTAAATGAAATGCACAAGAATCAAGAACTGGAAAATAAATATATAAGGCAGCAGCTCTCAAAAGGGTGAAAAATATGGAGCGCAATTAAAGTCTTTCTGGAACAAACTCTCAACGCTTGGCAGCCATCTTGGTAACACCTCTGGGCAATTATTTTGAAGCTTCTATATCAGTGGTTCCCGAACTTTTTTTGCTAGGCCCCCCTTTCACGATGTTGCAATGCTTCAACCTCTGCATTTGTGTGGGAGCCCATTATGCTAGCAGTGTCTAAGCATTCCTTTTTTTTTTTTAGTCATACCTCGCCCCCCCTGCAATGGCTCTGTGCCCCCCCTAGACATAAAAACTGTTTGTGTAGAATCATAAGTTAAATTAGATTTTAAAAAACAAACCTTAAAAAAGTGACTTTGCCCAGAAATAAGATTTAAAAAGTTTTTTTTTCCTTCATTAAGGTAATTTTTGGTTTGTAAGTGGCCCATTATTGGTGTGCAAACAGTGACATCATCATTTATTTACTATCGCTGAGGAAGTGTCTACACATATTTCACCACTAGACCTTCACATCAGCACTGATACTCCAAATATGTGACAACTGGGGCGATCGTGGCTTAAGAGTTGGGAGTTCGCCTTGTAATCGGAAGGTTGCAGGTTCGAGTCCCGGCTCGGACAGTCTCGGTCGTTGTGTCCTTGGGCAAGACACTTCACCCGTTGCCTACTGGTGGTGGTCAGAGGGCCCGGTGGCGCCAGTGTCCAGCAGCCTCGCCTCTGTCAGTGCGTCCCAGGGTGGCTGTGGCTACAACGTAGCTTGCCATCACCAGTGTGTGAATGTGTGTGTGAATGGGTGAATGACTGGATATGTAAAGCGCTTTGGGACTAGAAAAGCGCTATATAAATACAGACCATTTACCATAACTAACCACATGGTGTTAACTTGCACACAACTTTGGTGACAGTGTAGGATCAAGTGAAGAAGGCCCTGGTTACACAGGCCTACAGACTGGTCCAGGATCACCTCATAATCATGGTCGCTAGGTAAAATGTTTATTCCTGGGCCGGTTAGCAAGAAACTCCTTGAGATTGCTGATCAGCTGAAACGTGCAACACAAACTGGAAATACAGACTTCAAAGTAAAAGCTGAGTCTTCTGAAACGTGTTTGATAAAACATTCATTATGGGCGTTCTCTGTTTCCAGCTTCCTACTAGTACTTTTTGAGTTTTACTACTGCTTGATGATTAGTAAGCAGTAAGTGTTTGCACACAAGTCGGCATCTTCATTGTAAATTACTGGCAAACTCAGCACCTCTTTGCAAGACGATTTTACCTAACAACAGGCAGCAGCCTTCAGCAAACACCCACCAACTGATTGGGAAAGACACATTTTTCCTTCGTCACCACTGGTTGTATAGCGCCCAATATGGCAGACTTTTTCTTAAAAGTCTCATCTTTTAAAGCTGTTGCAGGATTTTCCTCTCTTTAATCAGAGGGCTATATCACAGCTTCTGTGTGGATATATCACTGAAACAGTGAAGAGCAACCTGACTTTGAACTTGTTATGCACTTGTTATAAAAATCAAGAGATGCACGATCGGCTGAAAACAAACCAAAATGTGGTTTGTGCCAGGGGATGTGATGTCACTTGTGGCGTGAACCACGACCACGAGGGCAACAGCAGCGGGTAGGACGAAGGCTTTACTCTCTCTGCGGTTTTAACTAAAACCATCACCAACAGGGGGCAGAATTTCACCAGTGTGTGGTGGGTAGATGCTCGCCTACTACCACCTCCCTACCACCCACACTACCACACTACCACCCACCTCCTTTGTTGGGCTTTTGTTGCTCTTTAAAAGTCATCATGCTTTTGTGCCTTTGTCAGGTTTGATAAACCGGATGGCACAGTGATACATAAACTTGTGCTCCCTTCTTTAAAGTCACTACACGTCTATTCAGCCCATATTTTCCTGCTTGTGTGTCTGGATGTAATTAGAAACTTAATTTTTAAAGGTCAGCGCCTCGCCTGTGGGGAGCACCGCGCCGTGACGAAGCAGCAGCAGATGCAGTAGCCCTATTCTTTTAAAGTAGGAGATAAGGTTTATTTTAAATGGCTTTTTGAATGTCCGCTGCAGCCCCTGACCACTTTTATAAGCTCACAATCACAGGTTTGCACAGACACAGCAGCATGGAATCATTTAATTGTTTTTTTGTGTTGCTTTGTGTCTCACTGGCTGTGTACCTGCATGTCATCAGAATGAGAGGATGAGAAACACATAGCAACTTGCCACGTAAGGAGAGTTATCTTTTTCAGTCTTCATGACAATGCCAGGTCGGGGTCCGTGGAGTCAGCACTCCTTTGATCTTCTTTGGTCTTCAAAGCTTTGAGGCGTGTTTGGGCTCATTATCCCATTGCATTCTGAATCATTCTTCACAAAGATGCAAACCAGAGGAATGGTAGAGTCTATTTGACTTTAATCTTCCCACCAGCATGTTTCACTCTGCATTTGATCCCCTTAAGACTGGGTGAGTAATCGGGTCTTTAATTTCACTAACGATTTTCCCTTCTAATGAAACTGAAAGCGAGATAATCAGGATTAAAAAAAAAAAATTCTTTTTTAACCACAAAGCTCTCAAAATTCTCAAAATTAGCCTGCCAAAGACTCCAATCTGTCCCACTGGACATCTTTGGAAAATGTGAAAAAAGACATAAATTTTAGACTTTTAACTGTATTTTGATACAAATAACACCTTGTCCTGCTCACCCACAGTAATTCATACTACAGTAATAAGAGTAAGAGACAAACAAGCAAACAATAGGAAAGTTCTGATTTATAATAACAGGGATGTCTAGGCAATGAGCTACAACAAGTCTTTCAGTAATTTTTGACATTTATGTCTTACAATTTAAGCCCAAGGAGCCGCGCTGACACATTTATTTCATTTACTACAGCAGCTTTTCATTATCATATCATAAAACTGAGGCATACTGTTGAAATACTGTTGCACTTGTTTTTCTAGTGCCAAGATATCTCAGGGATTAAATGTGCAGTTTAACTACTTTACACTGACAGAAAGGGGAGTTTCACCAGTTAGGATCAAAGTGCGCTGCATATGGCTCCCAATGTAAAACGAGTCTGACATCCCTGATCTAGAAGAAAGTTTCTGTATGCAAACCTGTTACATATGGTACTCTGTGTGTGGAGCATTGCCATAGGTGATGGTTGTCAACTTTCCACAGTGCTCCCTTTGTTTCTCCTGCTGCTACCTGAGTCTCTAGTTTGCTGCCACTGCAAGCGCCCTACGGTAAAGGCCCCTTCAGAGACAAAAACACCTGTTAGCCTGACCTTTTTGTCCCCATCTACCTTTGTTTTTCTTTAATTCATCATTTAAATTATACCTGAATTTCACGCAAATTCCCAGAAAGGATGTGTTTTTAAATGTATCAACCTTATTAAATAAAATAATCCTTATGCCAAATAAAATGTTAAACTGAAGATAAAAATATTCAGATAATTATAATTATGATCTTTGCGATAAGCCAGCAGGTTCTTGTGTTATTATTCTCTTTCTCTGTATTGCCTCTGACTGGGATTTCGTCAAGTACAGTGAATAATAGTTAAGTGAATTATGTTAAAAGGAATTTTTTTCTCCATAATTCACCGTGAAATGCCGGTTCTTGGTATTTAGCCTTGTTTTCCCTTCTGAGAAAAACTTTAAGAGAAGCCGCTCGTCCTCGGAATCTGCTAATAGACGCTCACATTTTACTATTCACTGTTCTCTCTCTATTTATTTCTATCTTTATTAAGATATGACAACAAAATAACTAAAGAAAGGAAATGATACCTGACTTCTGTGTGTATACATACACACACATGCGGAGCGTATATCCTTCTACACATCCCTGTAACACGTGTAACCAGAGTAACAAATGAAGCAGTTTCATCCTACAAATTGAGCATAAAGTTCAGAATGTCAACAGAGTGAAGCTCAACCTTAATCCTCTTCAGATCAGCTGATCTCAGTGCCTGCCCACATCAGCTGATTCTCTTCAACACATCCCATTGGTAAATCTCACACAGGGAATACTATTCAAGCTGCTTTTGTCACAGTCCCATGCTTCTGTGTTGTTTGTCACTTTTCAATTCCCGTTTTGTTTTCAGTAGTGCTTTGGACACGTTACATTTCAGTTTTTTGTAGTATTTAGAGAAATTGTGATTCAGTGTTTAATTAATAAACTAATAAATAAAAGCTTATTAAATGATCTACAGCTGGGCTCTAGCATCTTTGCCTGAGCCAAATTGGGTATTAGGAAGAATTCAATGATGAGTGGACCAGCAGCTCCTTTAGTTTTTAGCACCTGCAGCCCGAGGGAATGACTGCTTTCACTGCCTGGGTTCTCACCGCTCAATATGTGTGAGTGCAAACAAGCAAAGTTACTTTAGAGGGCTGACTCACAACTCTGCTCTGAGCTGGTTTCCTATTTCCTGCATGTGTATCACTGCAGTGGTTTGTGCAGAATGAAGATTGCAGTGTTTGGAAATGGAAATATCAAGTTCAGTTTGATAAGAAAGCAAAGACGGAGAGGAGACACGGCACATGCTATTCTCCTCTGATTCTTCTCTGATTTCCTCTTCTTCTTTTGCTGCCATGCTGCTGATCACCTGTTTGCATAACCTGTGCCTGCTCCACCTGCATTTACACCTGATTGTCTTAAATGACAGACTCTCAAGCTTTGTTCTTTACCTTGAAATGAGGCTTTACTCTGTAGGTATTTAGGGGTAGTTTAGGGGGGAAATGAATGAATGTTTAGTGTTATAATAATTAACCTTCAGATTTTCATATAAATCACACTGATCTGCTCTCTTTCTGTGTCTGTGGCCCTGGTCCAGAGGAGAGAATATGTAGAAGTGCATAGAGGTGAAAATGAATATGTCTCATTTAAGGTAATCTTTTCCTGTTCTTGTTGGCCGAGCTTCATGAAATTCTTCTTTGTAAGATGTCCTTAAGCACAAGTAAACCTGGTCTCACAAGCTTTCCAATCAACGTTCATGAAAGTCTTTGCTTTAAGAAGAGCGTTCATAGGGGGCCTTCAAAATAAAAGTCTGCCTAAGTTTTGCATTTTTAATGAAACGGTTTTGCTCTAAAGTGTGATTTTCCAGGCTGTTTGAATGTGAATACATCCACTGGACACTCAACAAAATTGGGAGTTAGCTCAATAACAGTGACTTTCAGAAGATTATAAATCATTGGCGACGTGATTTATTTCTTCCCCGTGGAAGTGATCAATTAGTGATCAAATGCAATACTGGAATGAAAGTTCATGTGTTTATATTTCAGATTCCATGAGAAGGGGCATGGGTCATATATGTGTATCATCAGTTGTTTTGGTAAACAGCCTGTCTCCACAGAAACCGGGAAACCGAGTCTTGTTTTCGGCTATCTAAGGGAAACCTTTCATTTTTGTGACAGTAGAGCTACTGTGGAGCGGCTGCTGGCTCTGCGATTGCCTTTCTGTTTGTGTTCTGTGTGCTGTTTAATGTTCTCAACAGCTTGAGGGCTCATTTATCATCTGTGGTCATTTATTTTTCCCAAAGGCACGTGTTCGGGTACAGATCTAAAAGCTGGAAAGAATGGTCGTCTTGTTATAAAGCGGAAGAGACACGTGCTAGCACTGGCTTTTGTACAAGTCGTTTTTTTTCCCGAAACTCCAGTAAACAGTAACAGCTGCAGGAGACCCGAACAGCTGGGTGAAATGGGAGCAGTCTTTTGGAATTTTTATATTATAATATTTTGGGAGAATAAAAGCATTTCAATTTAACTGCCAGCATAAAAACTACAGACCATAATATAGATGTTTTGCTTTCTTAGAGTGGACATGATTACAGGCTCAAAGCAGTAATTGTATTATGTTTTGGAAATGATATCAGTGATCGATGATCAATGATATCTTAGATCATAGTATTGTAAATTGATTATCCTAACTAAGTTCTCTGACATTAGTTATCAACATGTTTACTTGGCAACTAAAAATAGTGCTCAGCTTGGCAAAGAACCAGGACTTGTTACAAAAATCCTTGTTCCCATTCTTTTAGTTGAATCTATGAAAACCACCAAAGATAACTATGTTTGACAGGCAGGCACAATAATTTTGTGCCAACAAATTGATTTTCAAAGAGTCATTAGCTGCCAGCTTGGCATAATGTTAGTCCTTAAAAATTTAGGTGAGTGGAGAACAAAAACAAAAATCCAGCAAAGACCTGACACAGGACCTGAGAGATGCATCTGGGTCTTCAGTTGATCATCTACTGTTCATTGAAGCCTTATCAGAAATGGTCTCATTGGAAGCGTGGCTGTCAAGAAGCCATTCTTAATGAAGGGAGACAGGGAGAAAATGCTGAGGTATTAAAATTGAACAAGAACTGCACTGCAAAAAAGTGGCAACAGGTCTGATGGAGTGATGAGGAAAGAGGTACAGTGAGTGTCTACAGCCATCAGTAAAACACGGTGGAGGCTCTGTCATGGTTCATGGTTAAACAAATGATTGAATTAAGAACACAGAGATGTACCATCACATCTTGATTCACCATGCAATACCATCTGATTAGGAATGGCTTCATTATTTAGCATGACATTGATCCCAAACACTGCCAATGCAGTAAAATCATACCTGGATAGTGAAAGTCAAACTCTTTTTTGATTTTATATACATTATTTCCATGTATGCGTGTATGTTTCAGTAAATCACAGGATCCATTTTTCTTGCTCAAGACTTTTTGCATGGTATGATACTATATATGTTGACATCACCATGGGAGTCTACAGAACCTAGAGTTTCACAGACTTCCGTATTGCACACTTTTCAGGTAAATTGAACATGTTTACAGTCTGTTTTTTGTTTCTCTTGTTTTTACAACAAATGTGAAATTCTTTTCAACAAATTCACAGGTTTTGCACTTTTATAAAAAATCAATCGTTTTTGTTTGTAAAGTCTATAATTCTGGGCACTTCAAATAGCAGGTTCGGTGCCAACTAAGTCGATAGCCATCCACTGGGTTGTGTCTCGGCTAATTGGCATTACTTAACTTATCTTCTCAACCATGTCTGTGCTGTTGGTTCCTTTTGGAGCATGTTAATGCAATTATCTGACAATTAATATGGCTTGCTCTGCGCTTGATTGAGGTTAATTGTACTAACAGACAATCCAAGAAGCTTTTGCTCCATTTTAGCTGTTGCATGCCTTTGAAAGGACTTAGGATTGACTTTACTCACCACACATTGTTGACCACAATTTGTTTTGATGCTTCCTTTGAATTTCCGCAAAAATATTTCACTTACTCCTTTATTCTCTAGCACAAATTTCTAGCTGCTGGAGCATTTGGAACAGTCTAAAAGTACAAAGGTTCAGAATTCAAATAGTGTGACCCATGTTATGAAATAAGCATTCCAGCAACAACACCTCCTGTTTGGCACTAAATTGTCGAACCACTATAATCGTGTTTCGCACCACCAGACATCTCTCACTTGCAGCTGCCAAGTTGCGATTTCATCGTATCTGTTGAGATGTATGTTAATGTCAGAGGGTGAGCTAACGACTTAACTTCCTAAATTGATAAATAGTGTTTTGGTGTCTATTTTTTACAACAGAACCAAGATAATCTGATTTCGATTCCCCCTGTCCAGGAAACTTTTTAAATGTATAACTGGATCATAACTACCACATGAGTGGTCATTAAACCAATCATGCACAGAGCCTCCACATGCTCTTGTGCTGAATTCTTCAGAAACATAATTAGATTTCATATTTTAAGGTCAACAGCATGTTCTGGGGAAAATACACAATTATTTTTTCCCTTAATAAGATAACAATGGTCATATTATGTACTCGACTCCACAGTCCATGAGTTTGTCTCATGTTGCAGAGTCTTTCTCTCAGCTTACGAATGGTAAATGAACTACTAGATGTAGAGTGATTTCCTTCTCTCAGAGGCGCGTGTTTTTTTTAACAACAATCCACTTTCACAGCGTCTTACTGTCTAACTTTTAAGGCCTATATCTATCACGCAGGGCGACTAACTCCGCCTCGTCTCCGCTAATTGGCATTACTTAACTTATCTTCTCAATCGTGTTTGTGCCATCGGTGCCTTTTGGACCATTTTAATGCAATTACCCAACAATTAATATTGCCGGAGGAGCTGCAGATCAAACCACAGAGCTCCTGATTAGCCAAGGCCTAGAGCAGGGAGCATTAGCCATGCATTTTACAATTGTGATTTTAAAAAAACAACAAAAAACCCCCAACACATTTATCCACCTGTGGCATTGATTTCCATTAAATAAGGCATACATGAAATACAGAAAAAGCAATAATTTTTCCTTTTCAGCAATGCTGTACTCTACAACATGCTTCATAAAGTTCATAAAAAACTTTATGTTGCATCAAACCTTAGCTGATTTAAATTTGGCCAATCTCCCAGTCAAGGATCTCTTCTCACGCACCCTTGCACCATGTTTTGATCATTTGAGGTCCATTCTCATAACTTCTTGATCAAGCTACCTCAGGTTACTTCTGCCCGAAGTAACCTGATGCTTATAACAGAGATAGCACCTTTTATGGATGAACTGAGCTATAACTGATTACGTGTTGCAACTGCAGTCTCCCATCAACAACTTAATTAATGTTTCCTACATAAGGCTGCAGAGTGGAAAATTAATTTTCCACTTATTGATAGTTCTGAAAAGAAGAGACAGCATAGTGACTGACATTGATTTTACCCAACCACAGCAGTCGAGTGACAGCTTTGCCAGGGATACAGCAAGACCACTTGGACAAACCTGCATTAGAGCCAGTGAGGAACTGCCTTCGAACTGTACTGTTGAACTGTATCGTTTCTAACAGCCACCGAAGGGGGAATTACCTGGTTTCAAAAACAAGTCAGATTGTGTAGAAGTCTCTCATAATTTATGACTTATTTCCTGATAATGATGATGATCTATATTTGTCACACTTACATGTTTCAGTTCATCAAACAAATTTTAATTTTGGACAAAGATAAGCCAAGTAAATACAAACTGTAGTTTTTAAACGATGATTTGATTTATTAAGGGAGGAAAAAAAGCAGTCTTAACGTATCTTTTTAAGGTCATGCCAAAGTCTCTCAATTGGATTTAAGTCCAGACTCGCTCATGTGTTTTGGATCATTGTGCTGCTGCATAACCCAACTGTGCTGATGGTCGGAAATCCTCCTTCAGGATTTTCTGATAGAAAGCAGAATTCATGGTTCAATCAATTACAGCAAGTCACCCTGAAGCAGCAAAGCAGCCCCAGACCATCACACTATCACCACCATGTTTGACTGTTGCAATGATGTTCTTTTTATGAAATGCTGCTAGTTTTATGCAGAAGTAATGGGACTCAAACCTTACAAAAATTTCAGATTTTGTTTCGTCACTCCGCAGAATATTTTCCCAAACGTCTTGGAGATCATCAAGATGTTAGTGGCAAATGTGAGATGAGCCTTTGTGATAATTTTGGTCAGGAGTGAACTCCAATAGTGACTGATGTTTACTGGGTAGGGTTGTCTCCTTATCTTTGAAAAACATCAGGTTTTGCAGTGAATTTAGAGCCCAGATATCCAAGTTCTGTAATAGAGTTGGATATTCTCTAAGGTCACATTAGCAGTCAATGGCACATTAAACTTGTAATAATTTATTTTCACTTGAAACAGGTGTCTACTTTGAAGCACAAAGCAGCAGCATCAAAGAGCTTTTCTGTAGTTCGGGAGCATAAATGAAGAGCAGTGGACATTCCTCAGTTTGTGCAGGACCTGTGGGCTAAACCCCAAACAGTGAGCCAGAAAAAGACCAGTTCAGAGAGTCACATGCATTGAGTTCATTTGGCACTTTTCCCCCAGGCATTTAGATATTTTCTGTGTGACAGGAAGCTGTAAGTTAGCTAATTGCCCAGCAGTAATATGAAGAAGATCGAAAGAAATCTGCTTTATAAAAAAAAAAGATCCATGTGACTGATTAGCTCACAGCGGACGTGAGGATTCTCTTTGCCGTCACAATTTTTTTCATTGAAACTGAAATGATGCTTGTTTTTCAGTGGTAATTATAGTTCACTAGTGTGTAGTGGCAGACCGGGCAGAGATGCTGAGTCAAAAGATGTAATATTTTTTGGAAAGTCTCAGAGCCCATCTAGCAGCTATAAATCAACGCCACAAAAGTAAACCAAGCACAGAACAAAAAGACACAAGATGATCACAGAGAGAAATGATATAAACTGACCACAACAAGATAAAAGAAATGTCACAGAAACATAATAGTACCACAAATAGTTGTTAAAGGACACTAAGAGATGCAAAAGAACTAGGCAGAAAATACAAAAATGACCACAAATAATTTGAAAAACACACAAAGACGCACAAAATGACTTCAGAAAAATGTGAAATAACCACAAGTAAATGGAAGGAGACCACAGAGACACCAAATTACTCTAGAGGGATACATATCAGGCAAAAAGCGCAAAGGAGCTACAGAGAGACTCCCAGTGATATCAACTGACCACAACATGAAAATAAGATTAAAGAAACATGGAGTTTCAAAAAGACACTGAATAGACACAAAATGACAGCACTGAAATGCAAAATGACCATAAAAATGCCAAAGACATAAGGATACAAAAGAAAATTCAGTGATATATAAAACAACCACAATTAAATTGCAAAAGACCACAAAAAGTCACAAAATTAAAGCAAACCAACCACACAGAGTTGCAAAAGAGACACAAAATAACTGCAGAAAGACTCAAAGTGATATAAACTGACACAGCAATGCAAAAAATATTCTAGATTTGTTTTAAAAAGACACACAAGAGACAAAAATAACTGCACAAAAATGCAAAACGATCACAAACAAATTGGAGAAGACATGGAGAAATGAAACACAAACCAGCCACACAGAGTTAAAAAGACACAACATTAGCACCGAGCGAAGACTGAAAGAGATTATGATGGACATAAAATAACACAGAGTTTCTAAAGGACAAACTCTGTACTACACAGAAATGACAAACGACTGCAAATTAATTGAAAATGACAAAAAAGAGACGCAATGACAAAATTACTCTAAAGACACACAAAGAGTTGCAAGAGAGACTAAGAATGACTGTAAAACAGCCACAAAGCGACACAGATGTAAAAGCTGGTAAATCACACAGGCAAGTACACCTGATACACCAGCAGGTGAGTCAGCCATTTATGAGGATGGTTAAACTCATTAGGTTTGCTTATTTTATGCATTACAAAATTACTGAGCGTATTGCACTGCACAAACAGTTCCCCCCTGTTGTTGGACTTAGCACTTAGCACCAGCATCAGGTATGCCAGACACACCTTGATGGGTATGAGACCACAAAAATATAACTTGAGTTATATTTTACTCCTATATAAATATTCAAAAACTCATAAAGAAAAATGTTAACTGAAGTTCTAACGAGGTGGTTTTTTTAAACCCCAGCCTGCAAACCAACTGAATTGCAGCAAAATAAAAACACAAAGAGCTTATTTTATCACAAGTGTTAGCCCATTAAATCCCTAAATACAGAGCATGGGGTATGATTTTGGGGAACATAAAATCTGAATTGCAGTCTGAAGCTTTTAAAACAAGTGTTTGGTTTTTTTTGTAGGTCAGATGTTTGGTGAGGGACGCCTTGGGATTAGAAACCTGCAGCGGAAGTTTGCGTGCTTGCTGACGTGGGTCAGTCTGAAGGACGAGACACTCTTTTTTGTGCTTTTTGAGGCGGTCGTGTTGCGCTTTGTGGCGTGTCAGGGTGAGCCGAGGCTGCCAGATAAAACCCAACAAGGCCTCGCAGTAATCCTGTGAGATCAAGGCGGGGATTATTCACTGTGATTGTTGTCTTAGCGCTGGAGGATGGAGCTGAGCTGCTGCTATTGTTGCTGTTTGCGTGTCAGTTCTGTCGTCTTTGCCTTCATAAGAGCAGACTTTAAAGCCCCTAAGCCCCCGTGTGGCTTCATTAATGTCACACAGGCTTCACCCAGTCATGATGAGGGAGGCTGACAGATTTATTTATACTGTTTTCGCCTGTTGTTTCATGTCTGCTGTCGCTGATGCAGGTTCATGCCCATACAGTTGTCAGCAACAGGATGGTCCAGAAATTCAGTCCAAGCCTAAAGCAATAATCAGCTACATGTAAGGGTCAACTATGAGCAGTAAAAGAAAGGCAGAGGGAGGTGGATAACATGGAAAGAAGGAAGGCAAGCTTAAACGTGACAGGTAAAAGGATTTAAAAGAAGTAATAAAAAGAAATAAGGAGATGGGGTGAAAACAAATGAAGTAAAAGTACATAAGGGCAGATGAAGAGGAAGAGTAAACAGTGTAAACAATATAGGCGGAAGAAGGAAGGTAAGAAAAAAACACTGAGAAAAGAAATGGATCCAAAAGATCAGAATAAAATTAGGGACACAAGGAAAAAACAAAGAACAAACTAACAGAAAAATATGGATGGTATGAAGGAAAGTAGAAAGTAGGCATTAATGAAATGAGAAAAACAAGATATGAAAGGAGCAAAAGGAGACATGGAGTGGAAATCTGGGACGTGTTAGGAAAATGAAGAAGAAAAACATGACAAAGAAAAAAATTAAAGAGTGTAATGTCGCTGCATCCACCTGCTGAGGGGAACTTCGTGGTTTTTTTCTACAATTTGCAAAGAGAAATAAACTTCACAGTCAGTGCAGGTAATCAGAAATGAAGAGGCTTGTAGTTGTTTGACAGGTAACTGCCACCACATTTAGACCCTGCAAAGTTCCCGAACTCCTGAAAGAGTTCCTGGAAAAATCTGCTTATGGTCACTTTAGCTGATTCTAGGAAGCTGCAGCTGAGCAGTCCTCAATAGTTCCTGAGCGCCAAGAAAATCCAGCATTCAACCAGCTTATTAGTAACTTTAAACTACAAGCCTTTGGTTTTCCTACTGAAGACCCTCACTGTCAATAGAAAGACATAGATATGACAGAAAACTTCTATTTGCCCCTCGATCTGAATGACACACGGCATGTCTTGAGAATGACATCAGCCCCTTATGTTTTTATCTCTGCAGAGAAAACCACCAAAACATATCAATAAATCCAATCTCCTGATCCTTCAACAGTGTGTGTATATGTGCATCTATGACTTCTTGCACATGCTCAGTAGGCTCTGAGGAAACAGTTCAGTGGACTAAGCCGATTAAAGTAATGAGCTTTCAGCAGACCCTCTAACATCTGATATCGTTGATGTTATTGAACACAGCAACCTAAAGGTCAGTGTCACGGAAACGATATGTTCTCATAAAAAAAATCACGTTTTGTGAGGGGACAGGTCTAAATACTGCAGGACTTTATTTCTAGAAACATCAAAGTCCCTCCAACAGTCTTTTAATCTTTCCATCCAGATGGTTTGACTAGTCTCTGAGGATTCTGGTGACAGTAAGTACTATTAAACCACTTTGTGGGTCATTCAAACATTGCAGGGTTATTCACTTTTAGAAAGATAAATAAGATCTGATGTAAGCTGGAGCTAATGAGCATCAGCAGTTGTTAGGGTTATAGAGGAGAACAAAAGACAGCAACTTGGAAATCATCCAGAATTTGAAAGTGAATTTACACCAAGTTTTTGTCTTTTTTAATGTTCAGAAGATATGTTTGTAATGCAGCTTTAACTATTTGGAGTCATATTTAAGCCTGAGTTAAGAAGTCAGCTGACTTTCAGTCATGTAATATTGGCTGTGGGAAAATGAACCCATCAGACTGAGCCGTAAAATAAGAAATTGTCAGTATTTTACCTTACACATGGGTAAAAATCCCTCAAGTTTCAAAACACAGTGCCAATATTGTAGACCTAATATCCAAAAACATGTCCAATATCTGTTCTGTTAAGGTTGTTTTGTCAGTTTAGTGGGTAGTCCAGCTTTCAAATGCTAATTTGAAACAACCAATTTTGGATTTTACAGACCAAGGTCTAGTGCCTAGACTTTTTTCTCTCTAAAAAAAAAGTACAGCTTCAGCAACTCTTTCTGGTTTACAAACAAAGTTACTAAATCACCACTAACTAGTTCAGAGAGACGCAGTTTCTTGCTGGTTTTCACAGACAGCATAATATCCACTAGTACACCACTCTCCAATTATTAGTTATTAGTAAACTTTGGGCCTCTCTCCTCTAGTTTGCTTTTTCTCCAATCTCTCTTTGCTCACTTTCCTTTCCTCTCACCATATGGCTGAGGCAGTTCTTCTCTCATCGTAGCAAAGTAGGTTGTGTGATTTGGGGAATTTATTTCTAATGCTGTAGGGTATTTACCTGACAGTATAAAGGACTTTGAGATGATTTGTTGTGAATTGGCATTATGGAAATGAAAATGAATTCAACCGATTTGAATTACCCATTTCTCTTCTTTTCTTCCCTCAGGCTCCATGTACATGTTGGCATTGATTTATTGGGTCTGGGTCTGTCAAAAATGTTGATTTCATACAAATTAGTTCACAGCCTCAGATCCTTCGGTGGGTCCTTCAAAATGTCACAATGCAGTCATGGAACAAAACTACGTGCCATGCTTAAATAGCTTATAGAGCCACATTTAACAGCAAAAACTTGAAGTAATGATACAGAAGTCAAAATAAAATTATAGTAATGTAGTAGTACAAGTACTATAATAATAGCTGGCAGATGCCTCTCTGCCAGGTCAGACAGGTATATTCCATTAAAGTTGGTGATAACATATGGTCTGTTAGAGAAGGTGCTTCACTCCTAACCACTATCTGCAGTAAGTGGTGCAGAGGGTGGTCAGGATTATCCATGGTGGATAACAGTTTTTTGCTGCACACATTGAAGGATCTCCAGAGGAAACAGAGCTTTTCAGCCTCATTTTGTATACATTTTGGTCCAACTGTTCAGCCTTATGTTAACATGCATGCCCCAGTACTTGCACTCCTCCACCACATTAACATCCTGATCACATTTATAAGCAGATGATTCCTCCTCGACCACTTCATGGTGCTCTCTTTCTCCTGCCCATCACTATTACGTCCAACTAATGCAGAATAGTCGGAGTATTTCTGTAGGTGGTATGACCCAGTTATGCAAAGTGAACAGGAATGCAGGCAGCATCACCTGCACTGCACATGACCAAATAAGAGCGAATTGTTTTCTGTATGACTTTAACTGTATCTCACTTTATTGTGGGGGACTGTTGGCCCACTCTTCTTGACCTGAAGGCTCATTGAGGTCTGTAGGCAATTTTTTATGCACAGCTTGCTTAAGGTCGCACCAGAAGAATCAGGTCTGGCTGAGGTATGGAGCCATTACAACACCTCGATTAATTTTTTTCAGTGATTCTGTTGGAGATTTGCTGCTGTTCTTGGGTTCATTGTTCTGTTCTATGACCAAGTTTCAACCAAGCTTTAGCTGGCGGTCCTTAGAGATGTCCTTACATTTGACTCGAAAATAGCTTGGTATATAGAGGGGTCCATGGTCAGTTCAGTGACTGCAAGGTGTCCTGTGTTTGGTTTTCTCCCAAAGTGGTGCTGTGTGAACAAACATCTCCCTTTTGGTCTTGACTCTCCAAAATATATTGCTACAGAAGTGTTGTGGTTTGTTCAGATGGAACTTTGTAAACCTAAACCATGCTACCCTGTTCTTTTTAGATAGAAGAGGCTTTATCCTGAAAACTCTTCCAAACAAGTGATGCTTATTCAGTCTTTTTTAAATTGTTCTGTCATCAACTTGAACATTTCCCATCCCAGCTGAGTCCTGTAGAGTCTGAGTTGGGTTTTTGGCTTTTCTCTGTGCATTTCACAGTCTGATACTGGGCTGAATTTGCTGGGATGTCTTCTCCTGGGAATCTTGTGGCATTGTGTTACCAAACAGCTAAATGCTACACATGAGCAAATGGCTAAAGTATCTGCTTTTACAGAGGGTCTCACACTTGCTGATGACCAGTTAGTCACTGCATAGAATGCTAAAAAGTAAAGAGTAAAGGCAATTACTTGGATTTATAATGATTAAAAAGGGACAACTTTTCTTATAAATTCGATTCAAAAATACGTTGATAAAAAGTAAATTTTATGATTACTGAGTATTTTGTGTGCTGTGTTACATCTCATTCAGTTAAATGGTTAAAAAATAGACGAGGACATCCTTTTTGGATAGTTTAATGAGCAAAACCTGTCTGTTTGCCATTTAGTTTTAAATTTTTATTACAAGTCCAGTTCAGTTAAATTAATTTAATTACTATCACATTTCAGTTTTGGCATTCATGGACTTCCATACTAATGGACAGTGTTTTTCCCTGTGGTTTTTTTTGTTGTGTAACATGCGCCAAGGCAGATTTTTTTTCTGCTCCTTCTGTAAACGAGTGGAAGATTGTCAATGCGGGGAGGTAAACAGATAAATCTAAATGAGTTTTTTCTCTTATATGTTTATTAATTCATTGGAAGAAGTTGTAATTGTAGGAATGCATGAAGTTTTTAATGGGAATCTGGTGAGGCGTCGGTGTTGTTCAGGACTGATTTGATGGAAGAAAGGAGGAAGTGAGGGGGGGTTCATCCCTTGTGATGTGTCTCATGACTGGAGGAGGCAAAGCTGTTGTGTTTGGACTTGAGGAGCTGCAGGGTGAACCCACTGATGCCCCTTAAAATTGAACATGTGACTCCGAGACAAGTGGACACTTAGATAGACTTCACTGTTATCAGATGGAAACTAAACTTTCTCGCAGTAAGTGCATTAGGAGCATTAGGTGTTTACTGGGTCTTTTCCCCAGCTCATATTTGAATGTTTATTTGTGTTGATAGGTTAACAGACGGCTCTGAGATGCTGTGGCTGCTGCTCTGTCTGCTTCCTCCCGTGAGCTACGGCAGGATCATCGCCCAGAACACCGCTCACACAGAAAGACACAACCATGGTGAGTCTGAGAGCAAATGCTTAACACTGTCTGATTTATTTTCTTTGTAGTTTGAATGCAGGTAGTACAAAAACATTACTGTGTAAGGTGTAAAAAAATATATAATGATTTACAAAATATTTATTTAATGCCCAGGTTTCCTTTTTTTCAAAACTGTTTGCTCATCTGTGCTGATGTCACACCAGATGGTCCCTCTCATCTTTAGCCTGGAGGCCACAGGATACATGAGCTTCAAAATGTGTCTCAGACTCTGATTGGTCAGACCCGCACCACTTGGCCTCAGGCCATCTTAAACAAGCTCAGATTCAGTGAAGACGGTGTTTTTGAGTCCATTTTTTTCTTTACATGGTAGAGTTTTAACTTAATGAGCTGTGTTTACTGCTGATAGTTTTGCCTTTAGTGGTGTTCCTGAGTTCATGCAGTGATCTCCACCACAGAATCAGCTCTGTTTTTAAGGCAGTGCTGCCGGAGGGGCCTGAACTCCACCAACATTTAATGCTGGTCTGCAGGCTCGTGTTTTCTTTACAGAGATTTTACAGACTCTCTGAATCTTTTAACTACATTATCCTTCTTTATATTTACTTTTGAAAAGCACTGTCATTATTTTGGGAGGAATTTTGTTCTACTATCTTGTCTGTTTGCAGTCAGAGAGCACAACTACCCCTAAAGGGCAAGGGCTGTACTAAAACTTTGATCTTTATTATGTTTTTTTTGTTTTTGTTTTTACAGTATGATGATGCCAGCCTCTTATTGCATCATTGTGACATTGCAGGGCATCGTATTGAAAAAATACAAAGTGTGTTGTACAGTTCTCTTTATGTCCTTTCATGTGATATATTACTTAATATGGTTTCTTGAAAGTTTTTTTTCAAGGTCAACTTTGATCTTGGGCGCTAGCAATAAAGGAGAAGGTGAAATACTTAACCAACCTAGCTTCTCATGTCGGCCAAGGTCTATTATGCTGTTGTTTGAAGTTTGAAGATGATCTGTAAAAAGTAGTGGGTAATATAACCTTTTTATAGATTTTCATATTTGGTGTGACCTTGACCCAGTTTTCACCTAAATGAGTTCAGTTCAAGCTGTTATTGGTATCTACCATCACACAATTTGAAAATGATATCTTGAAAACTGTGGAGCCTAGACGGGTAACAAGCAGGCAACCAGACAGAACCGATAACATACTCCCTCCCATTGGGGAGGGAATAAATGTTGCATGCAAATCCATCTTCATCACTAGCAAAGAGGGACAGTCCATCAGCTTTGTTCAAGATTACTGAGTTCATGTCTTTAAACAATTTAAAACATACAGAGAGTCCCGTAATGGGCACGTTCAATTGGCTTGATAAGTTTCCAGTTAATTTTTTGCGGTAACCTTCACATTGGAGTCAGTGTGAACATTTAAAAATAAACTCAGAACAGCACCAGCTTTGTCTGACGGGATCAGGCTCAGACGGCTGCCAGCTGAGTTTGACAATTTCTTTCCGCTCAGATGGACATGTCGGCAGCTCATCGATACCTCAGCAGGAGAGGAAGGATGACTCACACACCTGCTGGCTGCTTATGTTTCAGAGCATCACACGGGTTTATCTCTAGGCTGCACAAACACACTTTGTCTGTGTCTTTTTGATCTGATTTTTGAGTGACGTTTAGGTGAGAATTAATGGTTGTGTTTGAAGATACGCACAGCACAATAAGAGATTATCTCATGGCTGCAATTTGAGTTACAAAATTGTGCTTCAGCTTTTATAATGTGTTGAATACTTCCTTTTCATTGAGGAAGAAGAGATATCCTTCCAGGGGTCCACTGAGTGAATAATTCAATACTGCATTTGAAGTGTATTTATCGAAAACAAAATGCCTTAGGAGACAAAAAGACAAAAGATGGCAGCAAAAGAAAACTTCAGTTCTGTGTAACAAACCAACTCTGCTCAAACAATTACTTTTCCATGTTTTGGCTTTTTCTTTATTGGCTTTTTGGAGGGAGAAGTGTTCATATATGGATGAGAGGGTGCAGTGTTATCAACAGCAAAACAGTTTTTAGCCACGCGTGTAACCGGTGTCAGTTACACAAGCCTAGAGACCAGTCAGCGATCCCTCAGGAACCATCAACTGCAGTCTCTCAGAGTTTTACCACCGGTTGGTGAGTAGCTTGCAAGTGTTTGCAGACAAATCTGCAACTTTCAGGCAAACTACAAGCAACCCTGGCAATCTGCTACCAACCAAAGCAACTACAAAAGCAGTATTTTCTCATTCACAGGAATGAGAGTTGTTTGTCTACTGCCTCCTCAGTTAATGTCTTTCTTAGACTTTGGTGTTTTGATAGGTTAGTTTGCATCTGAACTAATTTGAAGAAACACACAAGGCACACACAGTGTGGAGCTACAGCTGCATGAATAATCAAATTTAGCTTCCCACGATAACCGATAATGATAATTTAAAGATCAACTTATTTTGAAAATGCATGCTTGGCCAAGGGAACAGAAAACAATAGCAAATCAAGCGCTCGCTGAATCACCACCTGATTGCATTTGCCAATAACAGCTGTTTTCCGAAGGCACTTGACAGCAGTGATGTACTGCAGATAACGTAACCCATAGGTAATGACATGTCACTGCTATGCCCTGTGGGTAACCTTTATAGTTAAGGCTTGGATTTTCATTGACTACTTGGTCTTCAACCCTTGAGTTCTCGTTTATCTTCAGCACAAGTTTCTGTGTGTGCGTTTTTATGACATTAATTACTCTGATTAATTAATCTCATCCTCCAGTTTAAAGTTCATTCTTGTCTCTGTTTAGTTGTTCCCTGACTTCCTGTTTTGATGTTGGTTTTCCTGTCTGTTTGTTCTTTGTGATGTTGTTTTACTTCTCTCCTCTTCTCTGATTGTCCTGATTATGTTCAGCTGCATCTTGTCAACCATTACCTGATTACCCTGTGTGTCTATAAATAATGCTGGCTTCCCTTTGTCCTCCCTTGTGTGTTCCCTGCATGCTTTTGAAGCTTTTGGATTCTGCTTGCCTCTTCAAGCTATTATAATTTTGTTTGGATCTATTAAATGGTCCATTGTCAATTTGTTTCATGAGTCTGCATTTGGGTCCTCAGTCTCTGAGTCATGATAGTCAAGGGGGTTACCTAGGCAACTGGAACTAGGAATGTCCACTAGTGACCAACTGTCTACGAGGGGATGTTTACAGAAGAAAGCACACAGCGCTGTGTCTTCTTCCATGCTTCTCTTTTGATACTGTGTGCATAGATTTAAAAAAAAAAGCCCTACACTGCACACTTGCTGGATGGACTCCTCGTACCAGCACAGCAAGACACATTATGTGTTAGATAATTGCACTTAAAATGCTCCAAAAAGCACTAATAGCACAACTCAATCCAAAGGTCCAGTTCAGTAAATGCAATTACTCCAATTACTCCCCTCCCGTCCCATACACACAAACACACTGTTTTTATGAATGTGGAAATTATCCATATGGAGAGCAAAGCCTTTTATTTTTTGTATCAGGCTGTAAACAAGTTCATTTTTGCTGTAAAGCTGGTCAATTTAATGTGGGAGTCTTTGGGGATTGAGTCACTTTTGGAGCCAGCCTCGAGTGGACATTAATGGAGGCCATTAAGCAAGGGTTTCAGTTTTCAGTCCTGCACGCTGGTGCATGGTGACAACAGCTAATTTGCAGTATTTATCTTGAGTCCCCTGCAGAGATTTTCTCCTGTTCCCTCTCAGTGACTGTACCTGTCCTGAACCACAGAGTTGGTCATTTTCAGTAACAGGAGTGGCTTGCTTCAATCAGAATCAAGTAATATGGCAAGTTCCGAACTTTAAGTTTAATTTTGAACTCTTGCTGTATGACTCACATGCTTTCTCTTGGCATTCAGCTCACTGATAGATATCCTGACATTTTCCTTCAGAAATCACAGGCTTAATTGACTGACTCCTGGCTCAGAAACAGCAGTATAGGTTCATGCAGGAAGTGTTTATAGACATTTTGTTTTCTGCACAACTAATATCCCGGGAAGCTTACGAGTAAACCTTCATATATTCTTTCTTTTTTATGACATATGGCTGTGATCTCATTCACCCTTTCAAACTTTAGCTGTGAAACACTTCTAACCCTGCAGTGTTATCAGCCTTCTGTAATTTGTCTGGCTTTGTTCTACTCAGACGGCTGTTTGTGCATTTGACAACGAAAACGGTTTTGACAAATGTCAGAACAAATTAGTTTGATGTCTTCAGTGTGTGTGTGTGTGTGTGTGTGTGTGTGTGTGTGTCTGTGTGTGTGTGTGTGTGTGTGTGTGTGTAACTGGCATTCAATAAATCAGTGTGGCTGGACTTGGTATTTGCTTTATTTCATATCCAGATGTCTGATTTTGTTTTGACATTTATGGGAGGCTCAGCCATTATTTCTTTTCCAAAATGCTAAAAAGCTGCGACTGCCTGTGCCACACAGCAGGACCTGCTTCTGATCAACAGCAGGAGCATCTCTTTTTGTTTATGTTTGTCACTGCATTTTGCATAATTTCACCACAATCTGGAAAAATTAGATGGTTTTTATATATAGACATCTGTTTCTAAAATTTCAAAAGTCATATGACACAGAGAGAAAAAAAAATATATATATATATCTGGGCAATCCACAGGTTGCCAGTTTGAGTCCCAGTTCAGATGCTGGTGTGTCCTGTAAAAATAAGCACTATAAGCAGTACTGTGCAAAAGCCTTGACCAAACATTTCTTTATAAGTTGCTAGGGAAATAGGACATTTGTGATCATAGTATGAGCCATCAGGAAAAGAAAATTCATCGACGAATTTAGATTTCTTTCGACCCTCCTACACTCCGTGCACAGATGTCTGAGGGATCTTCTAGAAATGGCCATGCTATTTTTGCAGGGAAGTGATCGGTCAACAGGAGGTGATTTTCTACCTGTTGAGCATAACCTCCTCCAGAGCAGATCAGGCCTTCAGCATAAGTTACCATGGAGATGCACCCCAGTAAGGTGTGAACGGCCTTTGTAATGCTGAAAACCCGGGATTAACCCTGAAGTTACCTGGATAAACCCAAATCCTGCTTCGTAGCGCAGACCTCAGGTCATCACGTCTCTGATGCACTTTGCTTCGAATCATTTCAGGAGAGAATTTAGTCTCTTCGGACCCTTTTATTTTGAAAATTGACTTGATGCTCTCTGGTAATACTTTGTCTGACTTCCTGACCTCCTTCTCTGCTCTGTGCAGATTGAGAGGGCTTTAAGATTTCCATCAAAAATAAATTTAGCACTTGTTTTTAACTACACTGGTGCAGAGCCAGTTCTGGTACACTTCTGAAACACAGTGTGGCACCTCTGTTGAAATCACAGGCGCAGTCTGGAGTTGAACTGAGGAGCTGTCTGCCTGTCTGGAATGAGATTCAGCTGTGCAGGTGTATTTCCAAGGTTATGCTCTCCATCCTTTATAACGCGAGTGTAAGCACAGACTGATCTGAAACCAAGTTAAACTAATTTTTTTATGAATGTGCTGATAACACACAAGACAGCCCAGAGTAAATGTATTCAGAGGTGCTTCTTCTCAAAACAGGACTTCTCTTTACAGCTACGGTTAAATAATCATGTTATATTCCAGCTGTATCATGTAAATACGAGGCTGGTCCTTTGACGTCTCTTCATATCTTCATATATTAACCTAGGTCACTTTAAGAATCGCCTTCTTTCTTTTCTCTCCTTCTGTTGGTGCAATTAAAGCCGGATATCATTCTCTGTGAAAAATTAAATTACAAGCACTGCTGTGCATCTGCAGGTAGAAATTTGTCCAGCGTTATTGGTGCCCAGCGTGCGTTCCTTAGCTGATTTATTTCTGAGAAGTGTTGGTTTTTCATGAGAAAGTCCCTGCAGCGTGGCTCACTGAGCTTCTTACAGCAAACACAAGGCCTTTGTTTCCCTGCTGCTTGCAGACTGAAGCGCCATGAATTCTCAGATGGATTACTGCTCGCCTCCCACAGCGTCATCTCATCGGGCAAGCAGTGTTTCACTACATTAATCACCACAACTGAGGCCCTGCTTTAACATGATAACACAGACATCAGGAGTGCCTGATTTTGTTGCTCTGTAGCAGTTGGTCATGGATAACTGTTCAAGATTCACACGTCAGGTACACAGTAACAATATGCTGACTCGTTTATGCAGCGTCTGTCTGGATACAGGTGAAGCTTAAAAGTTAGGGGTGTGGTCGCTGTGTTTCAGAGGTGGATGGTGGCACAGGTGGCTGTGGCTGCTCTGTCTGCAAGAATTAAACTCAGTAACTGGAGTGTTTGTGCTGTTGGCAGGGGCGTGCCTAGAGGGAGCCCCTGTAGTGCCCCCCACCAATGTCATTGGAAAAGAGTACTATTAATCTTATAGTGCCCAACACCAGAGAAGTTGGAGTGTAACTGAGTACATTTACTCGAGTACTAGTTTAATGTACTTGTATTTAATTTACGTATTTTTTCATTATGCTGCTTAACACTCCTTTGCTTTTACTCCATTATACTTTAACAAATATTATATTTTAAAAAATATAGTATATAGATTATGACCTCAGTCTATATGAATCTATATGACCTCGATGAAACTGAATGAAAAAGAATGTTTCATTGTGCCTTATGGTCTGTGAGACAGAGAGCGGAGGTCAAAATTGATGTGTTTTAATTTTATTTATTTATTTATTTCTAGTACCTATCATTGATTCAGGTGTGCAGAGCTTTCTAAATTTATTGTTTGATACAAATATTATCTTAAAAATGATTAAGCATCAGCATCTTATTATTCTGACGATTAATTTTATTGTTATAGATCAAGGTGGAACATTAAAGAGATGTGTACACATCAATTAATGAATGATAATAATTATAGCTTAATAAAATGTCTATATATTATATATATAGACATATATATATATATATATATATATATCTATATCTATATATATATATATATATATATATATATATATATATATATATATATATGTATATATATATATTATATATATATATATATATATATATATATATATATATATATATATATATAAGCGTCTTGAGGTGACTTTTGTTGTTGTAACTCTTACACAAGTAAAAAGTCTAAATATGTTTTTTCCACTTTGCAAAAGATTTACCCAGCACAAAATTATATTTAAAGTCTTGTGCAGCTCCATGTTTCATGTAATAAATCTTTAACAGGACACAGCAGTTACTCGTTAGCAGGTATCTCAGTCTGGGGATTGCACTCATACATTTTATACATTAGCTGATAACTGAGCACTTCATCTCTCTCATCCACATATCATCACTTCTGGATCTATAAAACCAAAATAACAGCAGCCAAAAGGATTCAAACTACAGCATCCAGAAACCAATAGCTACGTCCATCTTTATATAAAGTCTGTGGGAGTTCCACAGCTGAGGGAAGAGGGCAGCAAAGGCCCGATCAGCAACCACTAGATAAGAGCTCCAGAGGGTAAAGATGTGCTGCAGTATCAGAGAAGTTACTTTTCTTCGAGTTACAAACTTCAATCTGCTGTTTGTGTGCATCCGTTACTATCAGAGCTTTGATTATTATTTAACAGCACTGTGACTGCAGAAACCTTTCATACACAACCTGTAATCCTGTATTAAAGAATCTGTGTAGCATACTTTGAATTATTGCAATTATAAAACTGTGATGTACTCGGTTTCTTTGGAGGCAGGGGATTTCTGCCTCATTGCTTGATTAAACAAAAAGTAGGCGCCTAAAATAAAAAAGCTATAAACTCGGTTAATTCCTAGAGTGCTCAGTGCTCAGTGCCACCTCATCGCCTGGATGATGCCGTTGATCTTTTCTTTTTTTCAAAATTTATAACAAACAGCATGTTGTCTGTGCAGACAGGGCCGCTCTCCCTCTGCTTTCAGACGCTAATCAATTTTCCAGCGCTGCTTTAAATCACAGTCATGGGACTAACAGTCTATCAGACAGAGATGGGCTGGATAATTGTGTGTGTGTGTGTGTTTGAGGTAGAAACTGATGAAATTAGAGAATGGATTTTGTCGAGGTGAAGCAGAGGAGAGATGACAGCTGGATAATTGATTTTCCCCCCTGTTGTTTCCCACTTTATGTATGTGGGGGGGGGTGTGAGTGTGAGATCTAGCAATCTGACTGGATAGCCATTTCGTTACCTTTCCATTATCCAGTCAGTCACAGCTTTTTCATTAGATGCTTTCATGTGTTTACTGGGACGAAAGATTTGATTTTCCCTCCAGCAGTTCGCACGTGTTGGCACCGAAGCTGCTTCAGCCTGTTAGTTTCAGCAATGCGAGTTTGCCAAAAACGGCTCAGGAGATACCGAAAACAAAGAGGTGAACAATTTTTTTAGCAAGTTTTCTTTCATGTGTAGATTATGATAAGAAACGTGGGGTTTAGTTTCCGTCTTTTATTAGATGCAAAATGTCTTAAGGTGTACTTTGAAATGGTTGTGATTACATCTGCAGAAATAGTAGCTGGGACGTTTGCCCACAGCATGTGGCAGAGATACAGGGACCCTGCAGGTATCGTTTAATGATTTAACATGATTTAATAGTTTGTGTGTAATAAAGGCAAAGTTGACACACTGCTGGGCTCCCACAGTGTTTTATTAATAACTACCATGCTGTGTTGTCATATATAATATGTTTACAATACATTAGGTTTTGTCCTAAGTCACCACCTCACTAGTCTCCCTCTCCTTGTTGCTGTTCTTAAGCTGGGCTGAGACAGTATAAATAAACACAAGAATAGAAAGAAATGAATAGACGTGGCCCAACAAAGACAGGTTTACTCAAGTGAGTTTGGGACAAGTTCCCTTGTCCCAAACTTAGATTAAATTAATGCAAACAAGCAAACAATACATTTTTCATTTATAAGATTCTTTTATTCTGTTGTTTTTATTTTATTTTATTTTAAATAGAAAAGGAAAAAATGTCTTTATGTGCACATTGATGGTCAGAATTTTCATGGAAGTTCATGGTAATTTTGGACTTTTAATGATTTCTTTGGGTGGAATGATTGCACAGCATACAACAAGCACTGGGTGCTCAAGTCTGAACTTATTTTAGATTTTTTTTCTAATCCACACAGGGTCAAAAGCCTTCAACAAGTTTCTTTCATAATTCTGGCTGGATATTTGACCCCTCTTCTTGGCAGAATTGGTAGCGTTAGCTTATATTGGTTGGTTTTCTGGCACAGACCTGGGTTTAAAGCACGGTACACAAAATGTCAATATAGATGGGGTTGGGGATTTGGGAAGTTCATTCCAGAAGGTTAATCTAAGCCTGCTTCATCCACCCAAAGAAACTGATTTTATCTGTTTTTCTTTTGTTTTGTTTTTGGTCAATGGTCAATGATAACTTTATTGTCCCCAGTGGGAAATTGATTTGCAGTCTGTCCATACAGAGAGACAAAAACAAACAAACACAACACAAAGCCCAGAGAAAATATCCCAAATTTTTCATAAAAAATGCAATGTGCAATGGCAACAACCCTTATGGTTTAGTATTATTAACCATGATTATAGCAGTAGGTACAAAAGACACGCTATGTCTCTTTGTCTTCACTGGAGGCACTTTATACCCACGACCGGAGGGAAGCAGCTGAGAATCATTAAAGAGAGGATGGTCTGAGCGTAACATGACAGAGGTTGCCTTCCTCAGCACCTGCCTGATATAAAAGTCCACAAGCTGGACCCGAGACCTCCCTGAAATCTGACCAGCCACTTTAACCAGATTGCTAAGTCTGGCCTTATTGTTAAAAGACATATTACCATACCAAGCAATGATGCAGAACATTAAAACAGATTCAGTAAAACTATATAGTAAAGTGGAGACAGCAACCCTGTGGTGAACCAGTATAAGAATTCAGCTATTTGGAAAAACAGCCATTTACTCTCACACACTGAGGTCTGTCAGTTAAAAAGTCTAAAATCCAGCCAACAAGATTAAAATCAAGTTTAAACGGTTAAGAAGTTGATCAGCTAAGCTATGTGGCTGGATAGTATTAAAAGCTGAAGAAAAATCAACAAATGAGAGCTGAGCATGAGCTTTGGCACCATCAAGATGGCGATATAGGAAATTTAACAGAGTGACCACTGCATCATCAACACCCCTACAAGGCCTGTATGCAAATTGTAGTGGGCCGATAAGCTTTTCTACCTGCTGCAGGATCTCCTTCCTGATCATTTATTCAAAAGACTTCATCACTAAAGATGTTAAAGTGACAGGCCTAAAATCATTTAATGATGTAGGTTTTGTGGTCTTAGCGGCTGGAGAAATAATTGATTTTTTTCCATACCTCTGGAAACCTTTAGTTGCTGAAGTGATAAAAGAAAGATATAAGAAAAAACACTGCATAATTACTCAGCATATGTTTTAAGCACCCAGCCACATATATTATCAGGGCCTGGACTTTTATTAGTCTTACTCATTTTGAAAAGACTAAGACTGTTTGGTTTTTGTTTTGTTTTTGTCTGAATCATTGTTCTGCTGGAGAAGTTTTGACGATCTAGCTGTTGATTTGAGGTGAAGCTGAAGAATTTGGAGGTAGTCCTCCTTCATCCAGTTTATGTAATATGCTAGTACAACTGTCAGCAAAACAGCGCCATAGCATGATGCTACCACCACCATGCTTGCCAGATGGTACACTGTTTATGTACCTCTATATACCAATATAACTCTTGTCATTGTGGCCAGGCGGCTCAATCTTTCTCTTGTCTGACCACAAAACTTTTCTCCAGAAGGCATTTGGCTTGTCCATGTGTGCAGCTGCAAATTTCAGTCAAAGTTGAAGGTGTTGCTAAAAAGTTACAGATACAAATTCTTGAAATGTTGAACTGATCATCTTGGAATTTCCAGTTGTTTACAAAATGGCTCCAAGAGACATTCCTAACCTGTGTAAATCTGCAAATCTTAATCTTTACTGAGTTCCTTGAATTTTCCCGTTGTTCTGAGTATTAGTCAGTCCAGTGCTGTTAATTGCTGTTAATTAGTGCTGTTATGCTTAACAATGAATCAACCACTTGTAGTCAATAATGATCGCTAACGAGAACTTAATAAGCCTTAAAAAGTTAAAAGACTCTGCAGAACCTTCAGCATCACTGAAAGATTTAAGTGAGTATATATTTGAGTCTGTATGTATAACTTCAACCCTCTGTGGATTAGAGAATTCCAAAATAAATTCAAAATTGTGAACTTGCTTCTCATGTTTTTAAAGTCATTAAATGCTGTACAATCACGCCACCCTGGAAACAGATCAGTTTAAAGAAATCATTACAAACCCAAACCTCCCAATAAAGTTCACGCCCGGACACAAACTACAACGTGCATTTTTTTTTCAGACATATAAATAAATCCATAAATATTTATATATCATTCAACTGATATGTTCATTCATTTATTTGAATTATTTCTGAACATTTATTTATTTATTAATACATTTTTTCCTGCCTCCTTTTTTGTGCAGGGTGATTGGTTTTTGTCACTCGCCAGCTGTTCACGTGTGGCTGACGAGTGCTTGATTGATTTGTCTGCCCCTGTTTTCGGCCAGTTGTTTTTCTGCTTGTGCAAGAGAGTCATGCTTTAGAGAGCACTGTGTTTGTATTCACAGTGTGAGTCTCCAAAATCCCAGCTGTGCCTGAAGAAGAGCCTATTGATCAAAGAGTTACTGTGGAGCACAGCTGTATGCCCACTCTGTCTCTGTCTTTTATATTTAATTTGAAAGGAATTGAATTATCATCAGCCTGCTCTCAATAAATCATAAAAAAGAGAGGACGTGTTATTAGAAATGATTGCAATAGTATTCAGTTTGCTGCAGTCACATGGGCCATGTTTGCTTCAGTTGTCCTACTTCTTGATTAACATACATTAAAAAGACAAAAGCATTACTTAAATCTACAAAACAAAAAGTAAAAGTACTTCCTGAGTTCTTTATGAATCTTGTGCACATTTCATTTCTACAAATGTTTCTTTAACCTGTTCGATAACCTGGATGATAGTTAGCATAATCATCAATGATTTCTGCACCATAGCAGTCATCTGAAATGCTTTTAAACTGTACTTAATCTGCAATTTCTTATTGTGTGTCATACATACAAGTTTAAAACAAAGAAGGTCACTGTATATACAGGTTTTCATTGTGAGCAAAATTTCAGGCTTCAGACAATCAGGTTCAGTTTTTTTCTACTCTTGACTCTGTATGATGTCACAGGCACAAATATGGCCAAATATTTCAGTCAAATGAATGTTAGGTCAAAGGGAGGATGACCTTAAACAGGAAGTAGCTAAAATGGCTTGTTACAGACAGAATGAATTGAACTGAGGGGCTTGTGGAAAAAAGATGCGGTGAGCAGACTATAACTTCATCATACTTCATCTAACTCCACCCATGTGTGACTCCACAGAGGCGGCTGGTGGCACCACGACAAGGCCTCACATCTACTTCTGCCGTTCGCCCAACATGGAGGACTTCACCTGCTGGTGGCATCCGCTCAGCAACCTGACAGACGGAGAGGAAGTCACCCACATCCTCACCTACTCCAAAGAGTATGAACTCCACATATCACAGTTAACTAGGACTGAAGTAAACAGTAGAAGTAGGTGTTGACTGGTGGCCTTGGTGCATATGTTTGAGACCGAGTTGTTGACATAAGAGGGACTAAAAGGCTTTAAACTAACTCACATTAGTGTTTGGAGGCATTTCAGGAGGCACGACATCACATCTGACATTAATCTGGTATAGCTTTATTATTCCCATTCCAGAGGCTGATATTGTGAATTTGTTACCAGCTACATGAGGATAACTGAACGCATTTTTCATGCTAAACATATTGTGTTATAAAACCTTATAAAACAGCCACCCTAACAAACAATAAGAGCCTTGTTTTAGCCTTGTGAAACTATATAAGGAGCCCCAGTTCAGCAGCACACTGAAGTTTCTGGGTCAGGTGAGTTTGTGCAGTTTGATTTCTCGTGCTTCGCGTCACCGGGAAGCTTTTAAGACGTCAATATTTCCAAGCTGCTCTGAAATCCTGAACGCAGACTCACGTGGCCTCAGACAGATGCCAGCCGGCCCAGATGGCAGCCACAGCAAAGAAAACGCTGCCACTAATCAGGACAAATTGGATTGTGCTTTTGACCTCCACGTGGCTTCAGAGCTCCCACTGATTGTTGTTTCATCTCCTGCTGCACTTTGTATGTTTGTTTGGGAAAACAAATGTAGATCAGGGATTATCTGATAAAAAAAGACAAAACCTCACTAAACACCAAAGCAGCTAGGAATAAAGTCACAGCTCAGAGAGGGAGATTACACTCTGCAGGCACACCTCACTGCTGTTTGTGTTTTAATATATTAAACTGTCATTACACACTTTGTATTTACATGAAATACCCTCACTGGGACTGAAAACAAGCATGCTAATAAGGTTAAATATAAGTATATCATTATGCTCCATATAGAAAAGTTCCTTAAAATATTATGGTTAAGATCAATTTGAGGCATTAGCCTAACATTGAACCTGATTTGGGGCTTTGATTTGGCCATTTCTTTAGAATGCATTGAACGACTGGCGACCTGTAGCCCTGACCCCCATCGTGAGCAAATGCTTCGAGAAGCTGGTCAGGGACTTCATCTGCTCCGCACTACCCGACTCACTGGACCCTCTACAGTTCGCATACCGCCACAACAGGTCCACTGATGATGCCATAGCCCTGACACTCCATGCTGCCCTGTCACACCTGGAGAAGAGAGACACGTATGTGAGAATGCTGTTTGTAGATTACAGCTCAGCATTCAACACCATCGTTCCCTCGAAGCTGGACAGGAAACTGCAGGATCTAGGACTGAGCAGCTCCCTCTGCAGCTGGATCCTTAACTTCCTGTCTGACAGACGCCAAGTGGTCAGACTGGGCAGCACCACCTCATCCCCCATCACACTGAACACTGGTGCTCCACAGGGGTGTGTACTGAGCCCTCTCCTGTACTCACTCTACACCTACGACTGCACGGCCACTAACAACTCCAACATCATTGTGAAGTTTGCGGACGACACTACAGTGGTGGGTCTTATCACCAACGGTGATGAGACAGCCTACAGGGAGGAGGTCAGCGCCCTGACCCACTGGTGTCAAGACAACCATCTCACCCTCAACGTCGCAAAGACAAAGGAGCTGATAGTGGACTTCCGGAGGTGCAGAGGAGTACACACCCCCATCACCATCAACGGCGCCGCTGTGGAGAGAGTGAGCAGCTTCCGCTTCCTTGGTGTACATCTGGCTGAGGATCTTACGTGGTCAGTACACATAAACAAGACAGTGAAGAAGGCGCAGCAGCGCCTCTTCTTTCTCAGGAGACTGAAAAGATTTGGCATGAGCCCCCGCATCCTCAGGACCTTCTATCGCTGTGCCATTGAGAGCATCCTCACTGGATGCATCACCACCTGGTATGGCAACACCACCGCTTACAACCGCAAAGCTCTCCAGAGAGTAGTGCGGTGTGCTGAACGGATAATTGGAGGTGAGCTTCCCTCCCTCCAAGACATCTACAGGAAGCGGTGCCTGAGGAAAGCGGGGAGGATCATCAAGGACTCCAGTCACCCCAGCCATAAACTCTTCAGACTACTTCCATCAGGAAGGAGGTTCTGCAGCATCCGGTCCCGTACCAGCAGACTGAGAGACAGCTTTTTCCACCAGGCCATCAGACTGCTGAACACGTCATAGACACCTCACCCTCACTACTGGAACTTCAACATTATGCACTCCATACTGTACATTAATGCCACTGTTTTGCACATACCTACCTCTGTATATTTTATATTTTATATATCTTATTTTATTGTTTACTCTATTTCATTTGTAAAACATGTATATACACACTCACACACACACACACACACACACACACACACACACACACACACACGTAGAAAAACATATTTAGTACACACATTCAGTAATGTATATACCTTTATATATGGTACATATATTTATTACTTTTTAGATTAACCATTTTTATATTTTGCTTGTTGCACGTTATTGTATTTTGCACAACTCTGTTGCTTGTGAAGCTTGCACACAAGAATTTCACTCGCATGTACTGTACCAGTGTACCTGCACATGTGATGTGACAATAAAGGTGATTTGATTTGATTTGAGAATGGTTTTAAGCTGGTTTTAAGCTGGTTTCAGATGTTGGGACTACTTGGTCAGGACTGGATTCAGTCTTGGTTTGGGGTTTGATCGAGAACTTGCCCCAGAATTTGTGTCTCTCTCTCTGTAATCTCCATGTGTTAACCTCAGGTCCTCAGGAGTGAGACCATCTGTTGTGGGATACCTTGTTCTTCTTTTGGCTGAAAACAGTTCTTCAGCACTCTGGTTGGATGTTTGGCTTCATGATGGCTCCAATAACTGTGATAAATTATTGCAAACCTGCTTAAAAATTAGACAAAATTAGACTGTTAAAAAGGCCAAAAACAAAAGAAAGTCCAAGTATTGTTTAAAAAGATGTCCAGTGTTAATTTACTGATTTCCCTTTTGTTTGTTAGTGCTTGTCTAAATGGTTTTTTTCTTTGATTTTGTGAAGGAAGGAAGCCAAACTGGAATGTCCAGACTATGTGACTGGTGGCCCCAACAGCTGCCACTTTGACAGCAGCCACACATCTATATGGACGGTGTACTGTTTGACCGTGACCGCCGTAACCACCCACAGAAACTACACCTCCAAGCAGCACTGCCTGGATGTGGCAGAAATAGGTAAGGGGTCGGATCTGGGTTAAAAATGCTGAGTCAAACTAATTATATGACTCCATTACATAAAAGTTCTGTTTTTTTGTTTGTTTGTTTTGTTTTGGTTTGTTTGTTATTCGGCCAACAACAAAACTGTTCTGTTAAATGGAAATTTATTCAGAATTGGATCAAAATCAGATTTTGGTGCAGATTTCTCCTCGTGACTTCTTATTTACTGACAGAACAGTGATACAAGAAAACACATGAAAAAAGAGCAAGTTTCAAGGCTTCAAAATTCATGTCTGAGTATTGATAAACCAATTCTTTTAAAAAAGCAATCTTCATGCTCAGGCAGCCAGCTGTGCCACCTGTGGTCAAAGCACCAGCGAAATAATGGGCAAAAGTGAGATGACTTTATTGTCTGCAGGTTTTAATTCATTTTACCTCCTGGAAAACTTAAACGACTGCATAAATAAGATAAGTCACAGCAAGTTCACAAGAAGGAGAACTTGTTCTAATCTCAAACTGGATTTAAACCAGAAACAGAAAAACATTTGTACATGAAGAGCCAAAAGACTTTGGACTGGAAATCAGTAGGTTTTTAACTTTTCCTCACTGTCATCGTAATTGAGCTGTAATTTTATGTGTATCTGGTAAAAAGCAACCGAATGTGTTATTAGTACAAGCAGTTCAATATGACCTTTATTCACTATGTGAATAGCAGGTTTTGTCCTTGCTCAAAATTAGCCCTAACTATGTACAGCTGTAAGTTTTACCTCTTTATCATTATATCGCCATTCATTAAAAAAAATTAACACTCAAGAACAGGGGAGGATTTTCCTTTGGGTCTGGGTCAAACATAACTTAAAAATGGTGCCACATGTTTGTCTAGCTATTAATAAGGAACCACTTTTCAGAAACAGGTCGCTTCAGTCTTTAGGCTCGTCTTCAAGTTCATAAAAAGACAAAGAGCACTTGACAGCTGACAGAGCTGCCAGTTTGCAGAGAACTAGGAGTTAAAAACAACTGTAATAGTTACTGTGATGGGGTGAATAATTACCCACCTACTTCGTCTGGATTGGATTAATCCTGAACCTAAATAGAGGATAATAGGGGGATTTGAGGTGTGCGCTATGAAGGGAGATTAAAGGAAGCTTTGTGGCTATCTGGCTGAATCACCATGATACTTACCCTCAACACATAACCTCGTCTGGACAGGTCGTGTTTAGAGTTTTGATTTAAAATTGTCTTTAAGTGTAACAAGTACCGTCTGCTGAGGGAATACCTTTTACACATAAACTGTATATAACAGATGGACACCATCACAGTGATGTCACACATTGGTTTTTATGTAAGTGTTTTGGCTATGCTTTTATTTGGTAACCTAGAGGGACCATATTTGGATGACAGGTCAGAATGCTGTGTTGTCAATATTTGGCTCTTTTGGCACTTCTCATTTGTACTTTTGCAATAGCACCTAAAGATGCCGTCAGCACACACTGTCTGCTGTCTCCTCACAACTTACATGCATTTAAATTTCTGAATCAGGAAATACATAACCAATTGGCTTGGCTCTAAACTCCATTTTTAGCTGGAATGGCAACAAATCAAGCAGCAATTAGAAAGCCGTTCAGTCTATTACAGAGCCTATTCAATTTGGGAAAACAAATTTTACTTTGCTTTGGTCCAAAGTTAAAGTGATTTCCTCGTCTCCTTCATTATGGCACAGTGCCATACCTGAATGCTCTTCTTCAGCTTTATTTAAATGGATCTAGTTTAACATTTAACATCTGTAATGAGCAGCTGTCAGTTTGGAAAGAAACAGCAGCATTGAGAGCAGATTGAGTGGCAAAATAAATGTTTTCACTTATGAATTCACAAGATTAATGGTTTTCCCCCAGCACTGCTCTCTTGACTTATTTTCAGAACCTGTTGCTTTCTGCCAGAAGGCTTAATAACCTCTATTCACCTCCTGTTGCCCTGTTCCACTGACTCAAACCGGTGGCACTCCAGTGATTCATTTTGTGTAGAAAAGTTCAAAAGAGTCAAATTTAGCATCAAACATCTGAGCATGAAGCGCAAGGTTAGGGTTAATGAAGAAAGTTGATAACCACCGTCACGACTGACATGATTGCTGACTTCTGGCTAAATTGGATTTATTCTCCACCGATGCTAATGGCAGTAAAAAGTAACACTTAAGTCTGCAAAGCAAATGGAAATCTAGTTGTGTGAAAAAAAGGGGAATGTAATTATGTGTCTCCACATGAGGTAGATAAATCAGGGTTCCCATGCATTCTTAAGAAGTTTTAAAAAGTATGAAATTTGATTTCACATAAAATGTCTTTACTTGTGAAAGGCCTTTTTACTTTTTTAAGGTACTTATGACTGAAACAAACCATAATACTTAATCAAATATACAGTCATGGTAAAATAAAATTTCACCCTTTTTAAATTCAAATATTTAACATTTCATCAGCAAGTGTGAGCGCCTCTATAAAAGTTTTGGGAGTTTGCTAGTCAGGAACATTCATGTGTGCGGTAACTCAATGCCAAGAAGGAACGACATCAGCAATGGTCTTAGAGAAGCAATCGTTTTCCTGCCTATCATTTACTGAAGCGTTGTAAGATCGTTTCCAAGTCCATCATTCAACCGTGAGGAAGCTTACTCACAAGTGGAAGGCACCTAGAAAAATATGACACAGTGAAGTTTTTCATCATCAGTTCTTTCTAGTAGCACTGATCATGACATTTTTGTAGGTGTTAAGTGTTTGACTGACTGCTACACTGAGGCCGAAGTATAGTGTGTACCACACCTGAGAAGTCGGAAAACACAAACTGTTTACAATGAATACAAAACAGAACTTCTCATGTTGCAACATTGTTTTCCTCTCTTAATTTTTACCAAACAAGCAATGAGAAAAAAAAATTAAAAAAATAAAAAGGGAGAAAAAAACAAAACAAAAAAATCCAAAAAGACCCCCCCGCCAACAAAATAACAAAAGCCACAACCCGGGAGGGATTATGATATTAACTAACCCTTTCCATAAGAACCACACAGAAGTTAGCTACAACATCACTGAGCTTCACGTTCCCGTTAACACAGACAGACATCAGACCACTATGGAGAAGCTAATCCGTTAGTCAGCTGGAACATCCTTAAGTTGAAGTTTAGAGAGGTTTTCCAGAAAGAGACCCCAAATTTTATCAAATGTGCCCTTTTGGTTCTGGATGGAGCAGTGGATCTTTTCCAGACTGAGACACGACATGAGATCAGCAAGCCACTGAACATGGAAGGGCGGGGCAGCAGCCTTCCACCTCATCAAAATGGCACGCCTAGCCTGGAGGGAACCAAAAGACAGCACCCTATGCTTTGCTCTGGGAATATACTTATCATCCTCTCCTGCTGTACCAAAGAGAGCCATTTTTATGTGATGTTTTAAAGCTTCTATGTACTACTGCTGTACATTCATATACAGAATGGTAACAAAACTGAGTCAAAAGAAGAAGAAAAATTATGAAAGGACCTGCTATCACAGGCCATACTTAATTAATATAACCAGATGTAATGCAGAAAGACTAAAGGAGACCAAGTTTTTCTTCAATCCAATTTCAGTCAACTATAACAAGCAGAGACTGAAGTTAGTATGTGCTTGTTATCGTTTGTAAAAAGCTGCAGGATCATATAAAGTTGAAACCACAGAATCTCTCAGTGTGCTCAGTCTGAACTGAAGTAATTTAGCTGTGGAGCATTTCAAGGTTAACCATGTGAGTGAGCTCCTGATGTAATTAGAATCTTGTTTCACTTCATATTGAGTCTATTAGCAGCCATTCATTCTTACTTAAATATAAGATTCACAAGGTCATTCCTTAATTGAGGGAAGTTTTTTAAAAGCCTCAAACCCTGCTCATATTGAGATTCTGCGTGTAATGACCATGAGGCCTCTGCCAGCTGCTAATCTCATTTATTGGGGACTGAGTGTCTGTTATTATCCAGATGCTGCACATTTGGACCAGAGCAGTCCACTTCCTGAGCTGGTTTTGAGGGGTTGCAGATTGGAGGTCTGCTTGGTATCATTATCATTGAACACGTGTGTGAAGCAGCGTCATGTGATCAGCAGTGTAGTGCTCTTTTTGTTGTGTGCCTCAGACATCAGGGGAGGTCAGAGACGTCGCTCTTATCACAGCCATGCAGGAGATTCAGCTAACAGCTGCAGATAGAGTCCAACGCAGGGTGGCGGTTTCACTGGAAGGGAAGTTAAAGGTTACAGTTCCAGTGTTAGAAACTAATTATTCTCATGACTCATTACTGAAATGTCGCACACCTAAAAAGAAGGAAACACACCTTAGATGAATCAGTCAGAGGGTGAATTTCCCTCTGACAAATACCGTTTGATGTCGAATTTCAATTACAGCTTTACTGAGAACACTTCAATACATTTTCACGACTCACTACATAGTGAGTTTGACATTTTTTAATGTTAAAATATATAGAGTGTAGTGTTTATATTATATCCCTGTATAGTACTCTCAAAGCCTCCCAATATGCTTTGTGATAAGTAGGGTACTAATAGTTACTACCCAAGTCTAAGAGAAAAGAGAACCCAGAATTTTGACAAGTCTGATACACTAGTATTTACCATGTTCTGGATCTTTTTTTTATTCACAGTTCAGACAGAAACACCAGTCAACCTGACCTACAACCTGACAGACGTCGGTGGTGATGAAGTGGGCCACAATGCGCTGATCTCCTGGACCTACCCGGTGCCTGCCCATGTGCAGTATGGTTGGATCACGCTGGTCTATGAGCTGCAGTACAGACGTATTACCGAGCCAGACAACTGGAAGGTAATGAGAGAAGTAATAGTGAGTTTTTATACAAATGGAAAAAAAACCAAACAAGTTCTTGGGTGAAGCTGTTTACATTTACAGTTCTGGATATTTATTTAGGAAAGAAAAGAAGTCTTTACATCGCTGAGGTGTGTTTCTGAATTAAATTGGTGATATTTGCCTTTATTTTATTTTACTTTACTTTTAAAATAATTTAAGCGCAGACAACTGGTTCAAATGTGAGATTACAGTCATTTGTTTTAATCTAGTTTTGGTTTCAGGTGAATGAGAACTTATTGTAATTCACTGAAACTAGCTTGTGGGTGTGAGGAAGATGTTGGATACATCATCTGCATAGAAGATGATATTTTGAATCTTGTACAGAATTTGATTAATAGACGTTAGAGAAAACAAGCTCAAACAAAAATGTGATGAGGATGGCGAACTTCAACAAAATGTCAGGAAAAATGAGGAGAGACCCTAAATTGAGCACACAATTGAGAATCTCAAGATACAAAACAAACAAACCAAAAACAAAAAAAAGTTTTGCTAACAAAAATCTGCGTAAAACAATGTGGCAGAAAATGTTATACACGTTACACTGAGTTCATTTCTCTTCTTTAGACAGAGTTTCAAGTATAAAGTAGTTCATTATGGTCTGCATGTCACAGAACATGTTGTCTGTTTGCAGGTGAAGCATCCTCTACGTGAGCCTCAGGTGGAGCTTCTTGGACTCCCGGTGGATGACTACGTGGTCCGAGTTCGTTGCCGTCCGCAGCACTCCAAGCTGTGGAGTGACTGGAGTGCCACGCTGTTGATGAGCATCCCCCCGAGGCCGTCTGCAGGTACATCAGCAGCCAGATGCAGTGACGGTGCTGATTTACATGCTTCTGGTTTTGACTTTTAAGTGTTTCTTATTTTTACATTTATTGTTGTTTTAATTGCACAGTATGTTTCTGCATTTATAAATTATATTTTATGGGTTTCTCATGAGATTCATTTTGAACAAATTTTATTGCAAGTACAAAAAAGTTAAGCACCTATTTTTATTGTAGATCCTAACTAAAGCTTTATAATGCAGGCATAAAATCACATTGCATTTAGTACAGGCAATGATAGGACATCAATAACTTAACTAAAAAACACCATCCAGTTAAAAGCTCTCAACACAAACTCAGTAGTGCTGTGGTTCAGGAGGAAGGATTGATTCTGTCAAACATCTACAGCTTGACACTAGACATTAACCCTGCAGACACATGCTAAGCTTTTTTAAGCACATTAAGCATATTTCTTGTACATGCAATGTTGTTTTAAAAAAAAACAAACGAAGAAAAACCAAACATAAAAGGCAGTTTTTCAGACATAGAAAACAGCATTTCTTTCAGTGCAGTGCCAGGATTCTGAATTTGGAGGGAATGGATCAGATCTATTTGAGCTGAGGTTTCACATTACAGAAGTTAATGTTTTTAATGCTACCACTTCTATTTATTACAAGCAGGTACATGTGACTGTATCAATCAAGGAATCAGTAATGTTATTTTTGCTGTACATTAGAAAGATTAATATAAGCCAGTTCACAAGCTGTGGGTAGTGACTGAAAGATGCTCTCCCTCAGTGATCGGGTGAGGACTTCAGCCATTTGGGAGGGATTCAGATTAGAGGCGCTACTACTCCATAGATGATGGATAGACACTGAAATCCAACTGAAATTAAATAAATCCTGTCTTATTTGAATTATTTCCATCATATAGGCTAGATCACAGTAAAAGAGAGCTGAAGAAAGAGACTGTTTGATGAGCTACATTGACTCTCATCAATCGAGAGGCTCACTGTACTTTAAATTCATTAATTTCTCTCAATAGAAACTGCCTCTGCTTTCAAAGAGAAACATATGCAGTAATTTTCAGCTCTGTGTAGTTCGACTATGAAAAAAGCTACTGTGTAAAATACATGTGACCTATTTATTAACAATTTCAGGAAAAATGAGTTTTTTCCCCTAAGGCTAGTGTAAATATCTTTTAAACAGCAGGAGAAAGCCATGCTGCTTCAAAAAGCATCATGCCCATGTCACAAGATATGGCATCCACAGCAGTATGCAATGCAAAAGGAAAAAAAATTAAAGAAAGGTTCTTGATTCTCTGCTGAATAGCCCCTGCTTGCTTAACAGGCATCAGTTCATGTGAAATGGCCTTTTCTGATTGATTTGAATGATAAATTAATGAATGTTATCTTCAAAGATTGGAAAACGACAATCTTTTTTTCATTTTTTATTTTTAATTGTATTTGTTATAATCATTTAACATAAATCAAGGAAAATCTCTCTCACAGGCAGTCCTGATGGGCTCTTTGTTAAATTGGTGGGTCCAAGCCCCTTAGGCCCACCCACAACACCACAAAAGATTTCCTCTATTAAAAAAAATCCCTTTTCCCAATTAAATGTGTCACTGAAGGAGTAAAGCTGCAGGGGGGGAGGAGAGGGACGGTGACTCAAAGTGTGTTTTACCTGTGCAGGTAAATTGCTGGTGCTGATTCTGGTGACTGGAGTCGGCGTTGTGGCTCTGCTTGTTATCACCTTCAGTATTGTTCTACAAAGCAAGAGGTGAGAAAAAATACACATCTGTTTCTGTCACACACACACACACACACATGTGCGCACACACACACACACATATCATTTAATTTAGATTTTTGGACTTAATATCGCAGGTGTAGAAGTAAGACGCTAACTGCTGCCCTGCTTCTTGTTTTTGTAGCTGTCAATAAGAATTTTCTTTACATCTGAACTGATTCATTTTTAGGAAGACCTTCAAAGTTGTAAAGAATGTTCAGCTGCAGAGGAATTGTTAAACTATCCAATTCTGACGCAAAGGAAGAGCTGACTAAGAGAAAACTGTAAATTCTTTAAAAGATTAAAAACCTTTTATGGCTGGAACACCGACTTCGTTCAATGTGTGTGTGCCAGCTTAGTGCTGCCGTGAAGCTGCCTATTTTATGTGTCAATTAAAGACTCATGGTAAAAAGCAAGTACACCCTTTTTCAAGGTTTTACATATCACTACATAATAAAAAAAAATCTAGTCCCACCAGAGCATTTCAATCAGGTTGAAGTCTGGACTTTGACTGAGCCACAGTCAGTCTGTTGTAGATTCTCTACTGTGCTTGGGATCATTGTCCTGTTTCATGACACAGTTTGGGCCAAGCTTTAGTTGTTGGACAGATGGTCTCAAATTTGACCCTAGAATACTTGGGTATACAGAGCACCTCATGGTCGACTCATTGACTTGTGGCTGCAAAACAAGCCTAACTCCACCACCATGCTGTAAGCTGGTATGAATTGTTTGTGCTGATACACTGTGTCTGTTTTTGTGCATTATGATCAAACATCTTTACTTTGGTATCTTCTGCCCAAAGGATGTCTTCTGGTTTGTTCAGATGCATCACTGGAAACTTAAGCTGTGTTGCAATGTTCTTTTTAGAGAGAAGTTGTTTTCTCTTGGCAGCCCCTTCAAACCAGCCTGTTGATTAGTCTTTTTTGAATAATCCTTTTCACAAGAGAAATTATGGACTTCAGATAGTTTGAAAATGGCCTAAAAAACATTTTCAGGTTGATGGGCCACTACAAATGCATCTCCAAGGTCATTGCCCATGTCTTTCCTCCTTGGCGTTGTGTTAACATACACCTGAATGCTTCAGACCACCAAACTTCCAAAATGAAAAGCTAATTCAAATTGGGGGTTAACCTGACCTGGGACACTGTAGACTGTGTAGTCACAAAATAGAGGGGGTGTGGCTTATGAACTATACTACATACAGCCACCAGGAGGTGATCAGGATATTTTGGCTTCACTTCTGAATCACGTGTTTGAGCTTCTCTTCCCTATAATTGCCCCATTATACACACCAACAAGTTCCTATTTAAAACAGAAAGTGGTTCAGGATAATATTTTCCATGAGAACCTTTCAGAGGCTCCACAGAAACACACTGTGAAAAATAAAGATTAGCTTCTGTCCTCAGTGTGGACAAAATGAATGAACCAAGATAGGTTTTGTCTCTTCTCAGGATCACACTGTCACAGTGTGGGAGGATGAATGCGCCGTTTTTGTTTGCGTGCTGACATGTTCAAACCTCCTCTCTGTCTACGTTCACCTTCAGAATAAAAGAGTACTTCCTGCCACCCATTCCAAAGCCACGGATCATCGGCATTGACCCATTGCTTCTGAAGGTAAGATGCGTGCATGCATCCCTGCTTTCAGGGTCGTGTTTTAGCCATTTGTCCTGACCTTGTACTTCTGCTCCTTTATTGCTTTCTCTCCATTTGTTTGCTTTTATCTCTCCTCCCCCTCTTTTTCTTATTGTATCCTCATGTTTCTCCTTCTTTCGCTGTTTTCACTGAAAATTGCCCTCATGTTCGTTTTCTTTTTTCTATCACTTTCCTCATTTCCCATTTACATTTTGATTTTATTTTTCCTCATCTCTTTTCTTAATTTTCATTTCTCATTTTTCTGCTTTCCTGATCCTCTTCCTCTTAATTTCTTAATTTGCCTTACAATCATTTCCTTTATCATTATTATTCTTTTCCCATTCTCTTCTACATCTTAATTTCTCATTGGGTTATTAATTTTTTCTTTATTTATTTATTCCTTCCATCCTCACCTCCATCCTCAGAAGGGGAACTTGGACGAAATCAACCGTCACTTCAGTAACTTCCACAGCTACAGGCCTCCAAGCTACACTGAGGAAGTCTGGGACCACGTGAGCGCCAATGACATCTATCTCACCACACCAAAGCACAACAGCAACGCACACAACCCTACAGAATCAGAGAGGGACACCTTAATAGTTCCCTGCAACCCGGCGCCTTCAGAAGTGTCTGCCCGCCATCAGCTCACAGCTCTAAACCCAAACTCGTACATGCAGAGTGTGCCACCTTACTGCTCTTTACCCAGTGAAGCCTTCAGCCCACCTCTGAGTATTCCTTCCCCGTGGCCGATGCCAGAGATCGTATCACTGCCTGGTACGGACTACAGCATGATGGAACATCCCAGCCTTTCCAACGCCATCCCCACTCCAGACCTCACTTTCAGTACCAGCCACTCACCGCAGGACTTCTACACCTGTGTCCAGCTCCTAAATGAAAGTGGTGAGGTGCATCTAGTGCCATGCTTGCCGCCGCCATACTGCAGGGAGTTCCCACCTCTCCCAAGGGCCAATTTAGATACTGCAGAGAAGGAGGAGAAAAAGAAGGCAACCAACTACCAAACTAGGAAGAATGATGGCGGCAACTCTGAGAAGAGTGAGGCGGCTGTCCCTCTGCTGCCTGTTGCTGTTGACAACAGTGGCTGAGTCACAGGAAGGAGATCCATAAACTTTGAGAAAATGCGTCTAACGCAGAGACCTTTAAAATATGCAAAGTAAAATCTCCTGTAACCTGCTGGTTTGACTGGAAAGTGATACTGTTCTGTTCCACACCACTCAAGCTTCAAAGAAGAAGAGCACCTGGTTGACTCAACAACAGGAAGTAAACCTGCAGGCTCAAAGAGCCTTTTTTTAGCTTGCTAAAATCCTGATCTAGTATTGGAATCCATTTAACAGACTATGGACCAACAATACTGATGCAATAAAGAACATTATGTTTTGATGACCAACATTTGGGCCCTCACAGTGTTGAAACTGATCATTTCAAAGACACTTGGCTAAATTTTAAGCTTCACCTGCACTATGCTAGATTTAAAATCAAAGAAATCAATAGTTAAGAGAAAAAAAATCAAGACCAAATTAATACAAGCAAGCACGTCATCCACAAAAGCTGGATTTCCTGGTGAGATTAACACTGAGCCCTATTTATGGGTAATGGAGTTCATCAAACTTGAGGAAGCGTAACTGTAAATAAAAGAATATAAATGTCACATTACCACTCGCTGCTTTTCCCCAAAGCTTCTCATTCAGGGTTGTATGTCTTCTCAGGAAAAAGTGCAGTCTGATGTTGAAGGATGTTTGATTTACGGGGTATGTTTAACTTTCAACCCACTGTTTTCTTTATCCGTCATTAAAGCAACATCTGGTGCATATTACACATATATGTTACAAAGCTGTAAATATCAAACTCTACCAGCTGGCAATCTTCATGTCCAGGATATCAACTTATTCCATTGTGTTGTACTTACATGTGCCAGCCTTGTACGGGAATATTTGCATCACACTCTCCATCACTTTCAGAATGTGAGTCTGGCACATTTTAGTGGGTATCCCAGACTGGGGAGGAAAAAAATAAAAAATACACAAAAAAATAACAAAAAAATTATATATACATATATATATATATATATATATATATATATATATATATATATATATATATATATATATATATATATATATATATATATATATATATGGGTGACGGAAAGGCTTGGACCCGAAGTTAAACTCACACTGCTGGTACGACATGAAGCTGGCTGCCGCGAAGAAGCCGGACGTGGCAGATGAGAACACCTGTTTCTCTTCAGAGGAGAAACCTTTTACATTTTCAGTCCCAACAGATTTATTTAGAGATTTATTCCAGAAATATAAGGAATCAAGGAAAAGTAACTCCGCTCCCTCAGGAAGACAGAAACTGTGAATTTCTTTTCATTGTACTCAGTATGTTTAACTTTGTGAGGTCTCAGTCAGGACCCTATATTTTGGAGAGAAGCAAAAGGCATTCTGATTGCTGTAACTTTTGGGAATTGGGATAATAACAAAATGACTTTGTAATCACTAAGCATCAGTATAATCACTGAGACCTCACAGGATTAACGAACTTCTACCTCTGGCCACATCTCTTTAGTTTCCAGAGAATATTCAATAAAGTAAAGCCCTCCCCCCGTGGACTATTACACTGTAATATATATTTTCATAACAGATGGTTTCAGTCAGGATTAAAAAATAACACTATTACAAAAAGTGTTATATATATTTTTTGAAATGATGAAAGACCACCCTCAGGTAGTGTGTTCTTTATTTTCTTGGATAGAAGTGACATATTTTGGAAATCAGAGCAAAGAGAACCAGTGCATGCATTCAAATTGCAGTATTACATTTTGTATTTAGGCCAATGAATTCAAAGATACTGAGTCTGAGGACTCGTCTGGGGTTAAATACAAAGAGTTGGTTGAAAAAGAAGGATGTTTTCAAGAGCAAATCCAATCTGTCCATCTGCTGCTGGCTGATCTTTGGTGCCAGGTGATCTTACTCTATTTCCAGATTGTAATGACAGCTAAAATTAGAAAGCAGTTCTAGCACTATTCTTCAGACCAATGGGATGAACAATACCTGTAGTGTGTCTAAGACATAAGGCCTCTTGATGTACCAGTCTTACCTCTTAATGTTCAAACACTTCCATAATATATATCCTAGACACCCTGAGAAGGATTTGACCAGTCAGTATCCTGAAATTCAAGCCCAACAATATCATGAAATCATTTGGCTGTTTTAGAATGTCTTAAAACTTTTCCAGCATCAGAGTTCCAAACATGACACCAAAGAAAAGCCAGTAGCATTTTACCAGCTGGATACACTGGGTGATTTTTGATTCCTTATGCCTCAGAGAAATGCTGTAACCACTGTGTTGAGGTGGGTTCTGTAGCTTACTAATAATTTCTACCTTGTTATTGTCGAAATGGCTGCCACTGCTGTCCGACTAGCTGTTTCAGGACACAGAAATACATGAAATGACCACAAAATCATACTTTAGCAGTGGAAAGCAATGAGTTCCTATCCTGTTGCCATGGTTACCAGAGAGTTTTACATGTACTTACTGGTTAATTCCATTAAAAAGTCTTTTTCCAACATGATGATGATATCTTGACAGAGTTACACCAATACTGGACACCAAGATATACTCATCCTCTTAAAGAGTGACAAAGTCCACATTTGGCAGTTGAAGTTTTCCATCCTGCTCCCCATCAATAATTCTGCATGTTTGAAAATAATGCTTAGAGGAGCCTTTAAATATGACCCCAATGAGTTTTTTACAAGCATCCACATGTGATGAGTCAGAATTCACACCCACTGTAACTATTACTATTTCTATCAAACCACAGCCCTGAGAATACAATCTTGGTTTTATCTGTTACTCCTTTTCCACAGATATGGTGCTGGTGGCTAATCTAGATCTGTTTTTATGCATTTCCACCAAAAGGAGAACAGTTCCACCCAATTGCTGAGCCCATAGCTGGACCCCCTAATGCCAGCGGCTCTGGGAGGGCTACCATAAGAAAGGCAATAATAATTAACAGGTTCAGCCCACAGAATTATTTTTCTTCCAATGGAAAGTACCTCAACTTCTGTCAGTATTAACCCAATAAACTTATAAAATTATAAGTTCTCAAACTCTTGAAAATGTGGGTTCGTTCTTAAAAGTCACTGTCACAGAACTGGCACCAGCACCAGAAGGTAGGAGTTAAGTTTTGACAAAAATGTAGTGTTTGACCTCCTGGGTTAAAATACAGGGCTGATTTCCTGTAGTGAGGTCTGGCTGCCCTAACCATAACACTGACTGAGAAAGAAAACAATAATTACTGTCCAACATGGGACACAAACTGCGCTCTCCTCATTGACAGTCTTGGGTTCAAGCTGCTCTACCACCTTACCCTTCTGAGGTGTAAGGTGACTTTTATTCTACTGCTACCATTAATCACATGATGTTTGTAGACATGTCATGTATTTCTGCAAGACCAAGTTGAGCTGTGTAGATATGCCATGTCATGTGTGGTGGATTCATTGAGGATAAAAAACTGACCCTGATGGATGTGTTGGAAGTGGACCACTATCTATAAAACTCTTGTCATTGTACACTGATGTAAACACCGCTGCCCTGTTAGCTCTGACACTGAGAAGTGTGCCGTCACTGTGGTTTTTTTTCTCGTTGATGTTGCAGTTAGACGTCGTGCTGTTACCTCTTCTTGTGCCTGTACGTGCCTTTTTTCACAGAGTACTATTTGTTTGCTGTTCCTCTGTCGTGTTGAACTCTCAAGCAGCCAACGTGCCACTCCTACACGCCTGGAAATCTTTTAATGTAAGCAAAAATGGTTGATGGGGGAACACCTACAGTGTCTGCACATGTGTGCTGTGTGGAGCATGTACAAAACCTGCTCAGTGTTAGTTACAGTTTCACCTTTTATTGTGTCTAGACAAAAGCACTTTCGATTACTCTTCAATAAAATAAAGAGTTTAAAAGCTTCTAAAAGTGTGTGGGCTTCATCATTCTTAAGGCGTACACCTTTAAATCAAAACTGTTTGAGATGGTTGATAAAATGGAGTGATTCGTGATTGCTCCAAGAATAATCATTCTGGTTTATTTCCTCTCATGTTTCTCACTAATGTGTCCAAATTGTAGTTAAGTGTCAGCATAACTGGATTTGGTTCTGTTCTGCCTCCTATGTGAGTTATATCTTCTTGTCCTTGTGATGATCAACAACTTGTTTAAAGAACATACATAAAGTGTCTATAGATAAATAGTTACTAAATATTAATTAACTGACGATCATGGCTCATGAGTTGGCAGTTCGTCTTGTAACTGGAAGGTTACCGGTTCGAGCCCCGGCTCGGACAGTCTCAGTCGTTGTGTCCTTGGGCAAGACACTTCACCCGTTACCTACTGGTGGTGGTCAGAGCGCCCGGTGGCGCCAGTGTCTGGCAGCTGTGGCTACAATGTAGCTTGCCATCACATGTGTGTGAATGGGTGAATGACTGAATGTAGTGTAAAGCTCTTTGGGGTCCTTAGGGACTAAGTAAAGGGCTATACAAATACAGGCCACTTACCATTTAATTAACTGTCAATATATCATTTATAAATGCCTAGAATAAAGAGCTAGGCTTACTTTAGGCGGAACTGGGCTTATCGTAAGTTTTATTTTGTAACAGGCCTAAATGAACCAAACACCAAAAGAAGCTAAAAATGAAAAAAGTAGAAAATAAATAATGTGAAATTAAGAGAAAACAGTGGCTTCTCGTGAGAGTCAAATGTCTCATGTGTGAAAGTCCACTGACTGCTCGAGTTTTCCCTGGATGATCCATTTTCATTCCTCAGTCTGAGCACATGGCTGTTTTTGGTAACTCACAGTCCCTTCCACCAGAGATACAATCAGACACCAGGAGTTAAGGAGTGAAGTAGGTGTCCTACTTAAGGAGACTTCCTTATTTTTTATTTATTAAATACGATGGTTGGCACAGCTCCACCATTTACCCACTGCTTTTTGTTTGTTTGTTTTTTAAAGCAGGCATTTAATGATCTCAACATGACAGTATTCCTGGAGCTGTTTATATTGTCACAGTCATGTGAAAAAGAAAGATTTCTTTGCAGTCCTGTGGCAAACGCTCTATGATTCAGTAGCTTGTGGAACCCCCTTTAATTGCAATAAACTGAATTCATCATTGAATGTTTGACTTCATCAGTGTCTCACATGGTTATGGAGGAATTTTGACCCTCTCTTCTTGCTTCATGGAGGTGTGTGTGCATTCATTTATGCACAGCTCTCTTAAAGTCCCTCTACAGCATTTCAATCAGGTTGACATTTGGACATTTGGACTTTGACTGGGCCTTTTTCTTTTTCAGCCATTCTGTTGTACATTTTCTGCTGTGCTTGGCATCCAGTTTGGTCCAAGCTTTAGCTGTTAGACCGAAGTCCTCACATTTGACTCTAGAATACTTTGGTATACAGAGGAGTTCATGGTCAGCTCAGTGACAGCTCCACTTTGGTCTCATTTGTTCAAAGGATATTGTTCTATAAGTATTCAAGCATTCAAACCTAAGCTATGCTGCCATGTTCTTTTTAGCGAAAAGAGGCTTATACCTGGAAATCCTTTCAAACAAGTCATACTTGGTCGTTTTTCTGGTTATGAGGTCTGTAGCATCTGAGATGTAGCCCGTGGGTTTTTTGCAGTTTGAACATTGCATGGGCTGACCTAGGGGTAAATTTGCTGGGACGTCGACTCCTGGGAAGATTGCATCAATCATTAGTGCTGCTAATTAAGTACATTTGATTAGCAGCACTTTTCTTCTATTTAGCATCCTTTCAGCAGATCCAACATAGCATTGTTATATAAGCTGTAAGCGTTGTGTCTCAGCAGCTGTGGTGACTAACTAGATCAAGCACTTCAACTATACATCAGAAGCTTTTTTTAAAAGAAAAAAGGAAAAAAGAAAGAAGAAAAAAAGAAATACACAAGGCCCAGGCAAGAGGAGGCAGAGGATGTGTTGTCTTCTGTTGCTGTTACAGCAGACATGGACATTGCCTCAGATACAAACTTAGGCGGGTGAATTCAGACCCACTGTAATCTCACTGTGGCTCAGTGCCATCTGTGACGCACCGAGCCAGACATTCACACACTTCTCCAGTGTCCAATTTCTCACTTAGGCCTAATTGAAAAATAAATTCATTACTCACAACAAAGTTATTCAAGGAAACTTCAGAGGCCAGTGAGAAATATCCATGTCTGCCACACTGTCACCATGAAATCATGCCTGCTGCTCAGAGTAATGTCAGTGTTAACAGCAGCACAGTGTCTCTGTTCCTTCTGTTAAACTGTGCACACAGGTATGCAAGAGTGAGTAACCATGGTTACAAAGGGACGCCGTGATCATCATTCCCACCCGAACACCTCAGGCTATTATGAAATTTTAGCTCTTTTTTTCTTTTCTCTTTGGTGTTATGAGGCATTGACGGGAGAGAGGAATTAAACACAAAAACACACTAATAGAAAGAGAAAAAAGGTTTGGTTTTACTGAATAAAAAAATAAAATTGCAATCCAGGTATCCACAGAAGGGTAAATCCACAGGAAAAGTCAACCCAGGAAAAGGCTCTTTTATAGTGATTCAATTATAAAAGGGACCAACATTTACAAAATAAGAGCATGACAGTAAAGCAGAGAGCTCAACCTCACAGTTTATCATCTTATATAGCAGCTTTGTCCCTTCCTGCCATGCTACAGCTGTCTCTCACACCACTTTATACACAGAGGGTTAAAAACACTTATGTGTTCTCAGTCACAGCTCCTCTGCCAATCCTCCTCTATCCTCTAGCTTCATTTAGGGTTTCCTTCAAGACTGATTTTAAGGACACACACAGAAAAAAAGGCCCTGAACTGCCGTAGGTTTTCTGTCTGTGTGTGTGTGTCACCCCTGTAATGGACTGGATGGTGTGGTGTAAAGATTAATGTGCAAAATCATTAATTTTGTGGCAAATGATAAAGAATTGATTTGCAGAAGCAGAAAAATATAATCGTATTAATGTCAATGTTCCTGCTTAAAACAGCTGGATTAGGAATCACCACAGGCTCGCTCTGAAATTATGATTATTATAATATTTTATCCAAGAGCTTTTCCTGGTTTTTATTCAGTCAGTTACAGTAAATAAAGTCTTTCCATAATTAGCTCTACATGCATGCAGGAAGACTCGTGTATCTTATTAATCTAATGAGACCAAGTAGAAACACATCACGTGAAGTGGAAATAGACTCTCATGGGAAAAGAGAAGGAGTTTAAATTCAGTTTGATCTGCTGAAACATCCAGTAATTAGAATTCATTTTGTAAGCCTTTAAACTCGAAATAATGAGCTCATAATATCAGTGTGTGTGTGAGTGTGTGACTTAAATTAGCTGCATTCTCAGACTATAAATAGTCCAGATGATTGTCAGCTGACTGCAGATAAACACAGACACACACAAACACAGACACACACAGGCCTGGGAGACTGCAGTTCCTGCCACTGACTGAGAAAATCAGCTTTCTACGGGAGGTCGTGTTACAAAAGCAAAAATAAAAACTGAAAAATAAACGGTTCTATGCACTGAAATGGTTAGTCATGTGGTTAAAGGACAGGGAGGCAGTCATCACTTGTTTTCTGTGCTTGAGTCCAGTGATACATCAGTGTGGAGTTTTATTTTTCTTCCTTTTTCTTTCTTTTAGAAGCTTTGTTTTCTGTGTTTCAAAGCAAGCGTGTTATCATGCCGAGTGACTATAACACAGAGAGTTTACCTGCTGTCTGAAACCAGAATACAGGAAAGAAACTAAGTGAAGAAAAGGGGAGGGCAACAGAGGAGTAGAGAGAAAGGACAAAGAAACTACAGGAGAAAGAAAAGGTTAAAAAAGAAAAGGACTCAATAAAAGGAAAGCTCTGAAGAAACAATGTCATGACTAAATAATAAAAAACAAACAAACTGACCTCCAAACACATTTCATTATGTTTTTGGTCATTATTTGATAAGCTTGCAGCATTGCTGATGATGTAACAACATTGTAACATTGTTACTTTAAAGAAAATGAATACAATCTACTGTACAATGTATCTACAACATAAATGCAATAAAGTTTTCTAATGCAACAATGTAACTATGTTACATATAAGACATTTTGAAAAACAATTTATCGTACGCTTATCAGACGTTATCTATCTTTTCACAGAAAGGGTAGACAGATAGAAGCAACTCTTATAAAATTCACCCTTAAAAAATATGTCTTTAAGAAGGATTTAATATGAAAGTGAGCTTGCTGACTGTATCTCCTTATTTCAGAAGAATCAACATTGCTAGGTATTAAGAATACTAAATTTTAAATGTAATGCAGAAGTAATACACCGAGATAGATGGAATTACAATGACAATACCCCAACCAAATTTTTGTTGGTGGAGAATAAACTAAAGAAAAGGAAGGAAATACAGGAAGAAAGGCAGTGGGAGAGAGAACAGCTTAAAAGATAGGAGGAAATGAACAGGAAATAAAGAAACAAAGGTGGAAAAGAAAAGGAGAGAAGGAAAAGGACTGAGAAAAGAAACCAAAGGAATCAAGGAAGAAAGAAGAAGTATGTGAAAAAAGACAAGGGAGGAAAGGTAGAAGGAGGGAAGGACACATTATAATCATGTTGTGGATGTAAATCTCAGTGAAATTAGAGAAAGCTGAATCCTCCTGTAATTACTGTTATTCAATAAACATTTCTTTAATTTGTATTTAATTTGCATTTTTATCAGTGTGTCTCTCCATCTCTGTTTGGTTGTGTCTTTAAATGAGGCCTTTTTAAGTGAAGGTTGACTGAACTGTACTCGAGTAAGAATACTCAGTTACTCCACAGGTCTGGTGTCAGGTGTCAGGGCCTCCGCTGGCCAGGCGGTGGAGGGCGGGGGGAGGTGAGAGGGTCTAACTTTAGGAGGCTGTGTCAGAGCGGTCGGAGTCGGCTTCAGAGGAGCACCTTTCAGACGGAGGTAGGAAAACACACTCACTCTCAAACACACACAGACACAAACACACTGACACAGGAAGGAGGTGGGAGGCTGTTTTCTATGCAGCTGAAGTCCTGTTTATTAGTTCAGAATTTTCACACATCTGATCTGAGAGCAGCTCTTCCTCTGCTGCTGTTTAAGGCTCATAGCTGTTAGGTCTCAGCGCTGCTGTGAGGCCTGCAGGCTGAGGCAGCTGTCACCGCCTTAAAAATAGACCTGCTGGAAGGCCTCAGCTCACACACACACACACACACACACACACTTATGGCAACATGAGGCTCTGTCTGATTGCTTAGTATCTTAGTCATGGCTGCCTGTTGTTGACCCTCACTGACTGTCGATCAATATAACTGAAAGAGTATTTGGTGTTTTGATTAATTTCTGCTGTAATCACAGCTGAGAAAAAAAATAAGAAGAAAGAATCAGACTTCTTAAAGCTTAATCTGACCTCCCTTGAGGCTGATTATTAATCACTGTCACTGACCTAAACTCAAGCTACATATGTTCAGCCTAATGAAAGCAGGGCAATTAGAAATCTGAGTTTCCCTTTTGTGTTTAACACCATAAAATCCACTTAGAGCCAACCAGAGTTTATGCAAGCATTAAAACCAAGTATCATTTAGAGTAGTACTGTGCAATGCAGTATATTTTGATATCGATCCAATATTAGTCAATATTGCCAATAACTGCACAGATACTGATTTGTAGATGTAACCTCATGTAGCTAATGTAGGGGAGAGGAGTGTGTCTGAACACATAATGACCACTACATCACTGTGATTTTTAACTTTTCTCAATAATTAGTTAACACATCAAAACTGTCACAGTTAGCGCTGGCAAACCGTGGGAACATGGAAAAATGGGACCCCAAATGCAGGACTCTTGAAAGCAGTACATTTATTTACAGTGAAGTAAATAATCACACAAAAATAAATCCCTGTGCGCCCCAGACTCCCGTGCCGTGTCTTCCCCCCAGTGTCCGTGCTCTATGTCCTCGCTTCCAAGTGTCCACGCACCCCATGCTTGCTGCTCTCTCATTTCCATGTTCCCCGTGAGAAATAACACAGGCAGACTTTAGACACTTTCAAACTGTGGCAGGCTTACACTCACTGATATGTTGAAAACACTGATGGATAGTCACGCAACGATCCAGCGTCGGAGAGAGCTCCACCACACTCCTAAGTAGCTCCTCCGACGAGGCTTGATCAGCTGCAGGTGTGTGTGTGATCATTTCCTCAGGTGTGGCCAGCCACCTTGCAGGGCACACCCACCAGGCCTGAAGACTCCTGTAAACTAGCGCTCCCAGATGCACCCGCATCCGCATGCACACACACACGCAGGCAGTTAGAACGAGGGACAGCAACACCAAACATACATATGTATGTATCTATATTACTTATTTTCCATTAACTATGTTTTTTTTATTAAACTTTGCGCTAACTCAGATAATAAAGCTGAACTGTTGACAAAAATATAGACTTAGCATCATATTAAATGTCTGGTGTCACACTTTTATCAAGAAGTTTTAGAGAGTACTCATGTACATGTTATTCATTTATTTAAATTGATCTATGAAATAGTGAAAACATTGAACAAGTTACAGGAAAGAAGTTGAGAGTCAGTGAGGATGAAGCATGCTTTTATTTTTTTGATGTCGCTAAAGAGAAAAACAGCACAATTTTTTATTTTCTTCTGTTAGTGGTGATCCAGGTTCACCGGAAGCAAGGGAAGGAGGCAAAGTGGTTGCCATGGCATCGGCCAATGAACATGGGGAGCGAGGTGATCAGATGGTACCTGATGGAAAGGAAGAAGAGGAGGAGAAGAGCGTCCGCGGAGTCCAATCTCATTACCTTCGCTGTCCCTCCCCAAAGTAAGAGCCAAGCTTTAAACACAGAACACCAGACTCAAGTTTACTGACTGGGAAATTAACAGATTCTGTCAAACATGAAAACACTGTTCAAAATCTAAATCACATCTTCCATTTTTACAAGTTTGTATCACTGCAAAACTATTACTGCGTAGTTTCCCAGTAAAACGTTCTCCTTACCCCCATTTAAATGCATTTACACTTCCTTGACACTTTATTAGGTACACCTGTTTAATTCAATTCAATTTAATTCAAATAAATTTTATTTATACAGCACCAAATCACAACAACAGTTGCCTCAAGTCGCCTGTAAGGTGAACTACAATAATACATAGAGAGAAAAACTCAACAATCATATGAACCCCTAGCAAGCACTGGCGACTGTAGGAAGGAAAATTCCCTTTTCTCCTCATAGAGGGGCAGCCATGTACCGTGACCTGCAGATTTGCTTATTAATAGAAATATCTGATCAGCCAACCCCACAAGTGCAACTCTATGCAGGCAGGGTCAGGACGACATACTGAACTTCAAACTGAGCATAAGAATGAGCATGGGTGAGGAGAGGAATTACGTGATTTTGAAAATAGCATGAGTGAAACTGCTCATTTACTGGGATTTTTCTACATAACTATCTCAGGGGTTTTTCAGACCATGATCCCATAAAGAGAGAAAAATGCCTTGTTGATGTCAGAAGTCCGAAGAGAATGATGAAACTGCTTTGAGCTGATAGGAAGGCAACCATAGCTTAGATAACCACTCGTTACCACCACGATATGTGGAGGAGAATTTCTGAATGTACAACATGTCGAACCTTGAAGCAGATCGACTACAACAACAGAAGACCACACTGTGAACCACAGAGGACTGGAAAAATGTTGCCTGGTCTGATGAGACTGATTTCTGCCATGACATGCAGATCTCGATCCAACAGAGCACTTTTGGGATGTGGTGGAACGGGAGATTCTCATCATGGATGTGCAGCCGACAATCAAACTAAAGTCTTCTCTTTATATTCCTTTTTGGTTAAAGAACTGTGTGAGAGCATTGCCATTAAAGCTGCAGTATCGAAGCTTTTTACTGTTGTTTTTTTTTTTTTTTTGGTTAAAATGGTCCAAAGATGTCTTAAGTAATTCATTACACATGAGAAAATGAGGCCTATAAATATGTATGCCATATTTAGCTTGTTTCCTGTTTTACAAATCTCTTTTTAATGCGTGTTTCCTTCTCGTGCAAACAGCTTGGAGCCATGGTTAATGGCTTAAATTGAAGAAGTTACATATACAATAAAATATGTGTGCCTACTTTATTGGAAGCCTTAAATTATTTAATGTAATTTGTGCATGAAAATTAAGGACGGTAAGCCCACTTTGATGAGAAAAAAACTTTGTTTCACATTGAATCCTGCTAAAAAATACTACAAAGTGAAATGCAGATTTGGCAGTACTGTATTTTAATTCCACCTTCTTGTGCTGTGATATGCGGAGGCCCGATTAAACTGAAAAGCAAATTAGAAATAAATCAGAATAGTAGAGTTTATTTTTGTTCATAATCAAGTGATGAAACTTGTGTTTTTTTCATCCTCTGTAAAGAAAAAAACAAAGTATGAACGCAGCTGTGGTTTCAGTGAATAACTTTGGTTTGGACAGCTGTTTTACCCCCAATGTGAGGGTGTAAAATCAGTTGTAAACTGCAGTCTTTACACGCAAGGTGGTGCCACATAGAACATCTCTCATGAATGCTGCAGTAGTTTTAAAACTTGTAAAAGTCAAACCAAACTTTCATGTCTGATTTCAGTTTTTCTTTTAATTGTATTTTAAAGTAAATGTACTTCTGACATTTGCAGCAGGCAGCTCCTCCATATACCTCGCCCCCAACTCCTTTTTCATCACTTTAGCTCAGTCCGCCTTGCTGCCTGTAGTTAAAATAAAGCACCTCTTTGAAGTGTCTCACATTCCTCTAGAGGTGAAGTCTGGTTTCCAAGCTCCTGCTTAGCTCTTATGGGACTGTAATGGTATTACACAACACTTACATCCTTTATACTGCAAACTTCAACTTTTTTACACTGATAAAGTAAATTAAAAGTACATTGTTGGTGCAGTTGTATATTGCAGCAACACCCTGGGACTCGTGTAGGGTTTTTAGTTTTTATACATTTTTGTGTAAATGAAATGTGCAAGAATCCATGTGTCCATTGTTACTTTATGCAAGCTATACTTTTACATCACTCACACTGGGTATGAATGTCATGATAATATGGGAATTTCAATGATTTCTTTGAACTGTTCTTTTTCTGGAATGATTATACAGCATGCATCTTTCTTGACTTCAAAAACAAGAACTGGGTGGACAAGTTTCAGTTTATTTTGGATTTTCTCTTATTCACACAGGGTCAAAAGCCTCTGGCATAACTCTCGCTGTATATTCGACCAGTCTTCAGCCCTAACTAAATTTATAAGCTTCATCAAAATGGAAAGTTTTAAGCCCAATCTTAAAAATGTCATGCTGGCAAAGATAAACCCAGCAGCTGAGGTTAATCAATGACCATTCACAAAAGGGTAATGGGCTTGTAAAGTAAAAAGACAATGCAGAATCTTTAGCACTACATTAAAAGAAGTAAGTGTCTGTTTATTTTTCAGTCTGTTTATATACTTTTGACTATGTGGATTACAGAAAACCCAAAATAAATTCAAACTTCTGCACCAAAGTCTGTTTTTTAAAGTCATAGTATGCTGTACAGTTGTTAAAATAAACAATTAAAATATCAAAATCACCACCACAACATTCATAAGTCTATGTGAGCTTCTGATCATAGCTGTGAATAATAGATAATAGATAGTTTGTGTCACTGTTCTGCAACCTTGATAGGTGTACTGGAGCTCTTTTGTTGTCTCAACTAACATATTTCTATCACATTCTTTAGATTCCGGAAAATACATTTAGTTATTTAGTTCAGCATAACCTTAAAATACAAAAGTTACATTCTTCAAGAAGTACTTCTACAATGTCTAAATTGACCTCACTGTAGTTGATGGAGGAGCTCTTGATCAGAGTAAAAACACTTTATTGTAAAGCGATTTAGATTAAATAAACCAAGTGAACCTTTTCTCATTCAGAAATGACATTAAAGAATTCAAAAGTCAGAAGGGTGTAAAGGAGTAAAGGAAATATAAAGCTGGAGCCTCAGCCTCATTTTATAAACTCATGCATTAACTACATTTAACACAATCAACATTTCAGTGCCAGCTAACGCATTAGGTTATTTTCAGTCACGCAGCGCTCATGAATAATAACCTTTCTGTCTGTGCCTCCCAGTTTCTCCATGACCTCAGAGTCCAGGTTTTCCATGATCTCTGGGTCTGACGCTGAGAGCATCTTCATGGAGCCCATCCACCTCTCGTCAGCCATCGCTGCCAAGAAGATCATCAACGAGGGTGAGACGACAAAGGAGAGAGGCTCAAGCTTCCCTTTACATATTTTATTGAGATTCTAAACAAGCTGCTGGTAATTACATTTTCTTAGAAAAATTCTACTGCCTTGCTTCAGCATGATGTGTAAGTCTGATCTGGAGACAGACCCATGTAGACCCTTATAAAGTAAACAGGCCTAACAAAGCCCTAAAGTAAAGAAATATCAGAGCTTCTGCGTGGATTTTATATGCACTTGGAGTAAAACACCTGGCCAATGAATCCTGATGTGCAGATATTTATTTTTAAAAAGAGCAGACCAACAGGATAATCGGACTTAATCCAAAATGTAATCCACAGCAGAATAATGATCACACAGAAGCTTCCTTTACTTAATAACAAATAAACAAAAATGGCAAAAAATATAAATATACCATTAACTACTCATGAAAAGTACAGAGCAGACATCAGATGCCTGTTTACAGGCTAAATAAATAAATAAAATAAAATCAGCTTTTATATCATGATTCCTCACCAGCCTTAATCTGAAATTTGATTTGTATTTGCCAAGCTCTGGGGGGATTGTAAGTGATTAATAAAAAACCACAATCAGATGAATTTCTCTGTTCTTTATCCAGCCGTACTGAACTTTCAAAAGTCATCCAAGGGCAGATGAGGACTGAGCAGGGGTCAGACTCTGTCTCTCTTCACTCCTCATTCATATGCAGTGTGTGAAGCAATGAAGAGTAATGTGGCTCAACAGTCTTCAATCACAGCCAATCCACGTTTTGCTACTTCATCTTGTTACATGGAGATGCGATCCGCTGGAATGAGGAAATTAGCTTAATGTGACGCATCCGAGATTCGTGGCTTCATCGAATTTCTCCTCTTAAGTTGGACTGCATTAAAGGCAGCCTAATGATCAAAACAAGTTTCATCTGCAGGGAGGAAGATGACCACTGATGAGGACAGCTGCAGTGACCTGTTTCTGCATTAACGGCATGCTTCTTTTGAAGCTGCGCACACATTAAACTCCTGTATGTCCTTTAGGAGTGGCATAGTTGTTATGATTTCACAGGGGAGTGGGGCTAAACGCAGGAGCTCTGAACAAAAGCTTCTTAATCCTAAGCTGATTCATCTTCACAATAAACCATAAAAGGATAAATTCCAGGAAGGTTCAAATACTCCAAACTAAACATGAATCCAAGAAATAAGAGCAGCCAACAAGGGCATGGGGGAAACAAGTAGGAAAAGAGACCATCAGAGAAATCACATGCAGCAGAGCAGAAATATAAAAGAAAGTAAAGAGAACTAAACTGCAGGAAATAAAACAGCCAAAGGCAAATTACCAAAATAAGGCGGGAAGCAGCAACAGAGACAATCTAGGAAGACACAAAACAAATTACCAAACATAACAGTTGGAGTAATTTTACTCAAAATCTTTGATCCTAAATACTTGGATTTGTTCTGTAGCATACCTGAAGATGTTCATCTCGCAACCTCCTCATCCTGTCTTCTGTGTCACACAGACTTCGTACATTAATTTCTTAATATAATACAACAAAATCAATCAAGAAATCCATCCATCATGTTTATTACTATCTTACCTCCTCAGAGTTGCCACCTCGAGGCGTGCGGTCCGAGTCCATCCCAGAGTCCATGTTGGAAACCGCTGAGCAGCTGATGGTGGAAGATCTCTACAACCGTGTCAGGGACATGATCGATGACCGCAGCCCCTACAACACCCCCTGTGTGCTGGACATCCAGAGAGCCATGGTGCAGGACCGCCTAGAGGCTCCCATCAATCCTGTGGATGAGGTGTGGCCCAACATCTTCATTGCCGAAAAGTGAGTCAGTGCATTCTCGTTTTGTTTAAATTATTTTTCCACAAGTCATCATAGAGGATTATTTTTAGTTCCGGACCATAGGCACAGATATTTTAGAAGACAAATCTGTGCTGGAAGATGAACTTCAGTTCAACTTCAGATTTCAGTAAGGGTTCACAGAAAGTTCTGTTACATTTTTATGGATTTTGAATGGTTTTGCAAATTTTCTTGCTTTCATGGCAAGTACCCTTCAGACGCAATGGCACAAGATTCGAAAATGTATGAAAATTCTCATAATTTCCTTTCTTTAATCTTATAGTGGACAGCTGGAAATGAATAACTAGAGAGATCCTTCCAAATATGAGACAAATTCCACCTCATCATTCACTTAAAACAGACTTTCCTCTTCTAATTGATTTTGAGCCCATTTTCTGATCTGTCTGCGATAAACAAGTAATCTGCACAAACAGTCCTAACTCGTCTACTTAACAGCTTGTTCCAGAGGTTTTGTGTAAATCAAGCTGTCTTTATTGGTGACTTTATCCAACCATTTTTTTGGTCTATTAAAAATCCAAAAAGTGGTCAGAAAAAAGTTCCATGTTAACTGAAACAACCCTGGTAGCTGATAAATATTGTGTGATGTGGTTGAAAGTTCCAGAAGAGGGTGATAGATGGCTGATTCCAAAGTTTATTTCCCTGGTCTTCTCCAGAGCGTGATGCTCCTCAGGTGTCATTTTCTGCAGAGGCTTTTTAGTGAAGCTGTTTGCTTGAAAGTTTGGATGGGTCATTTTACGCAAAGTAAGACAGATTTCCCCCCCTTCAGGTCTGTTGCAGTGAATAAGGCCCGTCTGAAGCGAATGGGCATCACACACATCCTGAACACAGCTCACGGTACAGGAGTCTACACCAACGAGTCTTTTTACGCCGGCATGAACATTAAGTACATGGGCATTGAAGTAGACGACTTCCCTGATGCTGACATCTCGATGCACTTTAGACCCACCGCCGAATTCTTGGACGATGCTCTGCTGACGCACAAAGGTAGGCAGGATTTGTTTCATCTGTCCTCTGAAATCTTTGTTTGCTGTTGTGGTGAAGAGTTCAGCGTACATCACTGAACACTAATCAACTCTACTGGTAAGATTTATTTACAAAATTAGAAGTAAATAATACACAGAGGAGAATTTGGTATGCATCTCTCCCCTGTATTATTTTTGTTTCATATGTAAAGTAAATATACTGAAAAACTAATAGCTGTCACATATAATTATATATAATTATGTATAATAACACACAATAAGGCATTAAGCCACATTGTAAGCCTCTTGCATGCTTCTTTGTTAGTAACCCCCTAAGGCCCAAAGAGGTTAATCCAATATCTAAATATTTAACTACAAAGAGAAACTTTACGCCTCTTGCCAAAAAAACCACACTGAGTAAATCATGTTAAAAGGCTGACTGGTCATGTTAGCACAACTGGAAACCCACATGGGTGATGCTTTTTCATAGCTGGAAAGGCTGTTTCTATTTTTTCATGAATGAGAAGAATAACAACAAAGAAAACAAGCAATCCAAGCAATCCATGGCAACATCCATACATAAAATCGTCTCCAGAGGAAAATAAGAGACCAAGCAGAACAAACAGAACTGAGAATAAAACAAAAACTGCATGGTTCACAAAAGTGACCAGATTTGAATCATCATAAAATTCATTAACTAGAGAAATTAGAAATTAGATAAGAAATTAGATCCTCTTTATTTCTGGTGGTATTTGGTTGTGTGTGGATTCAAGTCAAAGGACATATTGTATTTCTGGGATTTACAAAGCCCTTGGAGAGGGGCAGTAACACACTGAAGTGACAGATGTCTGTTCCCAAATACGGTAGTGGTTGTGAGGACCTTGGTAGCTACAACTCCTTCTGAAACAATGCGCGGTTGGGAGCGGAATTATGGTTGCTCAGCTTTAGAAGCTGGCATGGCAACTGGGGGAAAAACCTTTCATGAGATATTTGTTTCTTGTTCAATAGGTAACAATCTGTCTTATAAACAGCCCAATCTAACCCCCCTTCTGAGATGCATAGGTTAAAGATAAATCCAAACAGGCTCAGTGTTGGGGTACATAGCATAGGGTTTGGGGTCTTGCGCCAGCATGCTAGAAAGATCAGTATCTCCAATATGTCGACTGTAGGCATGAATGAGTAGTGGAAAAAATACAAAGTTTTGGAGTCCATCTGTTATTTGTTAAACAAAAAAAAGGAAAAGAAAAACCCCTATTGATCATAGAGTATGTTTAAAGAGTCTCATATTTTTTTCATTAAGTTTATCATGATCACTTATTGGTGATTTAAGACCACAAATAAGTGTTCATAAGATTTTTTTTTTTATCTCATAAATAAATCATTATCATTATAATGATTATATATTTATGAAATTATTTTAGCAAGAATTTCATGTAATACAATTACATTTATGATATAAACACCAATAAATCATTATAAGAGGTTTTATTTCTTTGCAAACAGACCTTTGCAGTTGGGTTAGCTTCAGCTCACAAATTTACTATAGAGGAACAAATCAACCATTTGGCAGGGTATATGTTTGGAAAATTGTTTGACCCTTACAAAAGTTTTTTTTTTTTTAAGTTATCATGTTACTTAAATCTGTTCACTAAAACATCTGACACTTTGCCATATATCTAACGTCGATATTTTCATCACAGGGAGTCCACATTTCTTGCATTCTTTAGTCACTGCTAACTTCCTGTGAGGAAGCTATCTCAAAAAGTCAACGACTAACCTAGATGGACATCCACAGATCAAAACCAAGCTGTAGAGATGGCTTAAACAGATTAAGTTAACTTCCTGTAAATGTTTCAGAAATATATAGAGGCTCAAAATATCCTCTACCAAGTGGTTTAGCAGATATTTAAAAGGTTTACCAGAATGGTTCTCTTTACTGCTTGCCTTTTTCCTTCCTTCCCCTAACTGGTGCCCCTCCCTGAGTCTGGTTCTGGTGGAGGTTTCTTCCTTTTAAAAGGGAGTTTTTCCTCCTGACTGTCGCCAAAATGTTTTCTCATTGGGGAGCATATGATTCTTGTGGTTTTCTCTGAATTATTGTAGTTTTTTACAATATAAAGCACCTAGAGGTCACTGTCGCTGTAATATAAATAAAATAGAATTTAATTGAAAAGAATATAAATATATATAATCTATCGATCTTCCACCAATCTATTGATTGTCTACTTAAAATTGAGCCTCTTTCCCAATAGTTGTTTCTGTTTTTGCCCACATAATATTTATCTGTTGACCTGAAGGCATCACTCTCATCATTATTTTTATCTCCAAACTTCAGTTTATGACGTAGGAAACAGAAAGTTTGGCAGTGGTTTTGTGTCTGTCTTCATCAATAGAGTGTTTATTTTGTGATCTCTGGTTCCCACGGACCTTTAATCATTCATTTATTTTATCATTTAGCTCACAGACATGATACACAATGCACTTATTTTACCAAGGTTTGCTAAAAGCACTTTTTCAATACTTGTCCTGGAGTGGAGGTCAACAGTGACGCATTAACAGATCCCAAACATCTGATCAGTAATCTTTTCAACATCCCAGTTTCTGAGAAGAATTTCTTGTGTCGACAGAGAACACAGAGTATTCCTGGAAGGAAATGGCAGAGTCACAGTGTTGTTGACTGTGCTTCTTACTTAACACAGCCTAAAATGTTGCTGGAAGACTTTGGCAAGAGCATCTTAATAATATCTTGTCTTCTCCCTGGAGACTGTGGGGCAAATTTGGACATTTTTATTAACTGATTGATGATTTTATCTTTCTTATTGTTCTACCTACACAGCAAGGAAATTAAATAATATGGCCACATCAGATATTTTACCCCAACTTCTGCCAGGTTTTGTGTTATGGAGACCATTGTACTAATGAAGAAAGACCCCGGACTAATAATCTTCCATGTCAAGATATTTAAGAGTCATTTAATGTCAAAACAAACAAAACATTTAAGAAAAAATGATGCTGTTAATTGACAAACTGTTTTTGGTATTTATTTATAGCAGTGTTTAAAAGCAAAATGCTCAGATCAATTAAAAACAAATTAAAGCTTAAATATTAACATTTCTTTCTTAATTTAGTTAAACTGATCAAATTAATTATTTTTAATAGTTTTTCAATGGATTGACTGAGCACCACATAAGAGTACATCAGTATTTAGCCATGATATGAATGCTGTGCTATAGTTGCAGTTGTCAGTATTGTAAACTGTTGGGGAGCTCAAATGGTGTACAGAGGGATGTTTTGCTTATTGTGAAAAAAGAAAATGAGCAGAATTGCAAACTTGCATACCTGCCATATATTTAAAAAAAAAAAAAAATTCCCATCACGGCCCTACGGGCGGTCTATCCTTCAAGCTTGGGTTCTCTACCAGAGTACTGGGAGCTTGAGGGTCCTGCACAGTATCTTAGCTGTTCCTAGGACTGCTCTCTTCTGGACAGAGATCCGATGTTGTTCCTGGGATCTCCACAAGCTAGGCTAGTGGAGCCACTCGCCTAGCTTGGGAGTCACTGCACCTAGTGCTCCGATTACCACTGGGACCACTGTTACCTTCACCCTCCACATCTTCTTGAGCTCTTGAGCATCTTCCAAGTAAGATCGCCCTCCTCAGAGGGCAACGTCGCGGAGTGCTCTGAGTCAAGTTACTTTTTACTTTCTTCTTCCTTATTACTCTCTTGCGAAAACTGCGAGAGCACAGTAATTTCGGACTTGTTGACCCAAACCTACTGGAATCCTACCCAGAGCTAACACGCTATGCTGACCTGATGCTAGGCCGGCCCGAGGCAGGGGACTCTCCTGAGAACAACAAGCCGAAGTGGAGGCATGGCAGATGGGGAGCGGCTGACTGAAGGTTCTGGCGCATGATTAGCAAAGGAAGGCTAACCCTCCCGGGCATACTGCTTGCAAACGTTCAGTCTCTGGAAAATAAAAAGGATGAACTCCATGCTCGGATTTCCATGCAAAAATAAATTCAGGAGTGCTCCATACTGCGTTTCTATAAAACCTGGCTTGGCGGAGAGGACACCCAATAAGGCAATAACACCAGAGGGCTACATGGTTTTCAGAGCAGACCGAAGCACTACGGACAGCGGCAAGATCCGCGGTGGAGGAACGGCCGCCCTCGTCAAGCAATCATTGTGTACTGACTGTAAGATCACTTCAAAATCCTGCTCTGAAAATGTGGAATTTCTGACTCAAACGTTAAGGCCATTTAATTTGCCCAGAAAACTGCAGTGCATCATTGTGAGTGTCGTGTACATCCCCCCCTTCGCTAAGTAGGAGGATGCACTGAAGGAGCTGCACGACATGATCAACAAGCACGAAAATAAACTACCAAACGCTGCTATAATTGATCTGGGAGACTTTAATCACTGTAATCTCCGGAAAAATATGCCTAAACTGCATCAGCTTGTAACCCACCAGGGGAAATAAAATACTGGATTACTGTTACAGTAACATCAGAAATACCTTCTCAGCTGAACCAAAACCTAATTTTGGAAAGTCTGATCACCTGGCAATCTGGCTAAAACTCATCTATAACAACAAGCTCAAGACAAACCCAGTCACAGTCAGGACTATTAACAACTGAACTGACAGTGCAAAAGCCAGCCTGCAGGGCTGCTTAGAGGCTACAAACTGGAGCATCTTCAAAGAAACAGCTAACAACATCCATGAATACACGGAGACTGTTAGCGACTACATAAACTGGTGTACGTCTATTTGTGGCCCTCCCAGGACTGTGCGCAGGTACCCCAACCAAAAGCCCTGGTTTAATGGAGACATTAAACAGAAAATCAGGGAGAGGAGGGAGACCTTCAAGGCAGGATTATAAGAGAGCCTGCTATGAACTGCAGAAGTCCATCAGAGTAGCAAAGAGGGCCCACTCAGAAAAACTTGAAGGCTACTACCTGAACAACAACACACGCAGCATGTGGCAGGGAATTCAAGCTGTCACAAACTACAGGGGAGCCACAGCAACAACTCAGCCTCAACGCCTTCTATTCCAGGTTTGACAGGCTGAACACACACACTCCCTCAAAGGCCCCTAGTGACCCCACGGAGACCGTCCTCCAGGTGACACACACACAGGTCTTGAAAGCTCTGAAAAAAGTGAATCCCCACAAGGCTGTGGGACCCGATGGAGTTCCTCGCAGAGTTTTGAAGGCCTGTGGAGAACAACTAGCACATGGATATCTTCAACCTGTCACTATCTCAGGCAGTAGTCCCACATATTTTTAAATCCTCCATCATTATACCAGTTCCCAAAAGACCGGACACATCCACCCTGAATGACTTCAGGCCAGTGGCACTTACACCAGTCATTATGAAGTGTCTAGAAAAATTGGTTCTCACACACATCAACCACATGTTCCCTGACACTATAGACCCCCTCCAGTTTGCATCACCAATCAATCAGTGGAGGATGCAACAGCAATAGCCCTGCACCACACACTGCAACACCTGAAAAGCAGCAGTACGCATGTCAGGATGCTCTTATTGGACTACAGCTCTACATTCGACACCATCCGCCTGGGGAAGCTGACAGAAGCTGACAGACCTTGGCATCCTGACTCCCACCCGTAACTGGATTCTGGACTTTTTGACAGACAGACCACAAGTGGTGAGAATGGGAGGTGCTCACCGTCAGCACTGGATATCCACAGGGCTGCTGTCTCAGCCCCAAACTCTTCACCCTGTACACCTATGTGACTATCTCTCCACCCAGGAAAACGCCATCATCATCAAATACGTTGACGACACCACCATCATGGGGCTCATCAAGGAGTGGGACAAGTCTGGGTACAGGACTCTGGTAGACAGTGTTCATTCCTACGGAGAGGAAAATGACCTCATCCTCAACCCTGCCAAAAAAGAGAGAGAATTATTAGGGACACACACCATCCAGCTCACCCTCTGCTCAGACACACAAATTGTTACGTACAATCTGAGACACAACAAAGCGGACAGCATCATCACACACAGAACAAGATTTTTCAACTGCTTCTTCCCCGCAATTGTCAGACTGATAGCAAACAAAAAACAACTGAACACTTAAAATAACACAGCACTACTTTACCTCATGTTGAATGTACAAAAATCTCTGATTAATGTGCAATACTTACTCAGATCTGTGAAATGTGCAATATTATGTGTACAATACTATTACACTATTTATATATATATACTAATTATATACTTCTTCTGTTTGTCTACCGCCACTATGTCCAGTTGGTTAGCCACCACCATTTTGCCACCACCATTTTGCCCGTCTGTATCTCAAAGTCCCACAGGATCTTAGCTTGGTCATTCTCCACCGCCCTCGGGGGCATTACCCATTTTGACCAGGACTTCCAGGCCATATTCGGCACAGATGTTCCTGTATACTATGCCAGCCACTTGGTTATGGAGGTCCATGTATGCTCTGCCTGCTAGCATCTTGCACCTTGCTGTTATGTGCTGGATTGTGCTGGATTTACTGAGCACAAGGTCGGTTTTGGGCATCTTCCTGATGTACTCATGGATGTTTGCTGTTTCATCCTGGACTGTACTGACACTCACTAGTCCCCGGCCTCCTTCCTTCCGCTTAGCATATGGCCTCATGGTGCTGGACTTGGGGTGAAACCCTTCATGCATTGTAAGGAGCTTCCTTGTCTTGATGTCAGTGGCTTCTATCTCCTCCTTTGGCCAACTTATTATCCCAGCCAGGTACCTGATCACAGGCAGGGCATAGATATTGATCTTGTTCTTACAGTTCAGCTGACTCCTCAGGACTTGCCGACCCTCTGCAGGTACTTGGTGGTTCCAGCTTTCCTAGCGGCCTCTTCATGGTTCCCATTTGCCTGTGGGATCCCCAGGTACTTGTAGCTGTCCTCTATGTCTGCAGTGTTGCCTTCTGGTAGTTGGATCCCCTCAGTTCTGACTACCTTCCCTCTCTTTGTTATCATCCGACTACATTTCTCCACTCCGAACAACATTCTGATGTCATTGCTGTATATCCTGGTGATCAGTGAATCAATGTCCTGTTCACTCTTGGCATACAGCTTGATGTCATCCATGTACAGGAGGTGGCTGACAACTGCTCCATTCAGTAGTCGGTATCCGTAGCCAGTCTTGTTGATGATCTCACTGTGGGGGTTCAGGCCTATGCAGAAGAGCAATGGGGACAGAGCACCTCCTTGGTAGATCCCACACTTAATGGTGAATTGTGCTATGGGCTTGAAGATGGCCTCTAGTGTTGTCCGCCACATCCTCATTGAATTCCTGATGAAGGCTCTTAGGGTCCTGTTGATCTTGTATAGGTCAGGCCTTGGCCGGTTCTAGACAGGCATATATGAGGGGGCAGACAGAAATGTAAAGGGAGCACATTGTGACAATGGAGGCGAGAAAGGTGTGGGGGTTGGGTGGGGGGATCTGGATTAGGGGTGCCACAAATGATTATTTTGATAGTCGAATAGTCACCGATTATTTTTGCAATTAGTCGACTAATCAGATCATGCATCCATTTGACGTAAAACGTACATCTTATTGCACCAACATGCATCTGCTCTTATATAACTATCATTAGCTTACAGCTTGAAGTGTTTAAGGTATGTCCTAACTAAAAATAAAGACAAGATGATAGTTTATTAAACTTTTAATGAAATTTGCAGATTGTCTTGGGGGAGTTTAATAAACTCAGCCGTCTGCTCTTTGCTATCTAAAATATACCAGGACACTGGAGTAAACAATAACATTTTTAAGTTATCTAAGTGATTTATATATCATGTTTAACCTGAGTAGCGAAAGATGGCAGGGGGTTAGAAAACAATGTGCCCGGAGTTCACTGTTCTCGCCAGTTCTAGTGAGCCTTGAACCTCAAGCTAGCTATCGAGCTGGTGAGTAACAGACGTCTCCGAAAACGTCAGAGCACTTTTGCAAACGCAAAACGATGTATAGTTGATGTATAGTTGGGTGGAGGGTGGGGTGTGAGTTCTCTGCCGAGTGCTGTGTGAGCATGCGCATAAACAGTGCACAGAGGTAAAGAGCAAAAGAGATGTGAAACCTATCATCTCCTTTGTGCCTTTTCCAGCAGATTTTTCAGCTACTGCAGTAAATCTTGTCCATATTCAGTTTGTGGGTAATCTATTATTTTCTTTCTTAACTTCTAAAAATTTGACTTAAGGGGGGAGGACGTTTGTTTAAGGGGGCATTGCCCCCTCTTGCCCCAGCGAATAGCCGGCCCCGGGTCAGGCATTCCAGGAACCAGGTGTGGGGCATTGAGTCATAGGCCTTCTTGTAATCAATCCAGGCAGTGCAGAGGTCGGTCAGCCTAGTCTTGCAGTCTCGGCTGACTGCTCGGCCTACCAGTAGCTGTTGTTTAGCGCCTCTGGTATTCTTGCCAATCCCTTTCTGTGCCCCGCTCATGTATTGACCCATGTGCTTGTTCATCTTAACTGCTATGATGCCTAACAGGAGCTTCCATGTGGTACTGGGGCAGGTTATAGGCCAGTAGTGGGATGGGGCCGGTCCCATCTGGGGGTCCTTGAGGATCAGGACCGTCCGACCTTCAGTTAGCCATTCCAGGTGTCTCTTGTCAATGATCAGCTGGTTCATTTGTGCTGCCAGAAGCTCATGGAGTGCAATCAGCTTCTTCAGCCAGTAGGCGTGAACCATGTCGGGGCCTGGTGCTGTCCAACTCGTCATACTGGAGACCCTTTCTTGCATGTCTGCCACTGTGATGGTTACTGGTCCCTGTTCAGGGAGGTTGCTGTGGTCTGCTCTCAGATCCACTAATCACTTAGCATTGTTGTTATGGGTTGCATCCTTCTCCCATATGCTCTTCCAGTATTGTGAAAGAGTGGTAAAGAAGACATACAGAAAATGATAACTTTTTAAGTTGTTATTGCTAACAAACAAAACAGTGAACACTGAAATAGTTTAATATGTAAAGTGTTGTTGTTTAAACTAGGTTGTATTTATCTCATTTTAAGATTTTGTAAGGACAAGACATTTTTTAATTATGTCTCAAAGAGTAAAACCTTACTTGACAGAGAGGGTACTCCAGAACGTGATATCACCATGGGTAAAACCACTCAAAATCAAATAAAAGTTCATATTTAAAGTATTTATAATCAATAGTTTTATAATAAGAAGGGTTGAAGAAAAGTAGCTTTTTACGTTCTTATATCCATCTACTTACTGGCGAGCCTATAGCCCTGATTGTCATTGCTCTGTATGCCCACTTTATAATGAATGTCTTATTCATTTCTTGACCTGAAGGCATCATCTTCATCTGACGTTAGAAATGGAAGTTGGGAAACCTTGAGACTTTTTTTTTGTCTGTTTTCATCAATGCTGCATTTTCTGGTCTCTGGTTCCCACAGACTTTTAATTATTCATTTATTCTCTTATTTAGCTCACAGTCATGATCCACAATGCACTCATTTTTCCAGATTTTGCTAAAAGCATATTTATAATACATATCTCCAGGTGAAGGTCAACAGTGATACAGTGAAATATTCCAAACAACTGATCTGTAATTTCTCATCATCACAGCTTCTGAGAAGAATTTTATGTGCCGACTGAGAACATGCGTGTTCCTGGAAGAGGCTGACACAGTCACTGTGCTGTTGACTGTGCTTCTTAATTAACATGCCCTAAAATATTGCCTGAAAACTTCATAAACAACAGCTTAATAATACAGTTATGCCAAAAATTTGATGGACAAAGAAACAGTTTTTGTAGTTTGGCCTCCATATGCCACATTTTAAACCAATCAGTAAGATGTGATTAAAGTGCCCTCTTCCAATTTTACTTCAAGATGTATTGTGTTAACTGTTATGGATATATTTTTTTAGAGGGTTAACAGTTCTTGTAAACACTAAAAGTCAGTGATTTCCTGAAGTCCAAAATCCATTGAAATCACCAAATGTTGCATTTCCTTCCTTGAGATGCTTTACCAGGCCTTTACTGCAGCCACCTTCAGCTTCTGCTTGTTTGTGGGTCTCTCTGCATCAAGTTTTAGCTATAATAACTGAAAAGCTGCCCTACTGGGTTGCGATCAGGTGACTGACGTGGTCATCAAAGAATACCCCTTTCTTTATTCTGAGAAACTCTTGGGTTTTATTTTTATTATGCCTCGGGGATGGACAGCAGTCACATCGTCAGTAGACACTAGACGCCAGTTTCCACTGCCAGCCATACATGCCCATTCCATAACACTGCCTCCACCAAATCATGTGGTATCCCTTAGATCATGAGTTGTCTTCTTCTCTGTCCCATTCTCTTCCCATCATTCTGGCACATTATCCTTGGTTTCAACTGTTTCTCCTCTTCTCTGGTCTAATGTGTCTTTGCTTTTCTTGAGTGTAACCAGTAGTTATACATTGTTGTTAAGTCTCTGTATTTACCTTCATGAAGCTGTCACCTGATTATAGGCTTTAAAAGTGATATATCCAACTCCTCAAGAGTGTTCTTAAAATGATTAAATCTTGTGAACTTGTTTTTCTTAACCATGGAAATAATACTATCATTATGATTTTTACTCATCTTCCTTCAGGCCTTTTGATGTTGCTGAACTAGTCGTCACTGTTTTAAAAAATGTATCTTATTGTTAATTTGGCTGCTCCTAACATTTTTTGTTATTTCTCAAAGGTGTCATCAGGTTTATTCAACCTGATGATGACCTGTCTCATATGCAGTGACCTTTATCTGGGCCTTATATTTAAAATTATGGAGAAAAGCAATAAAATAAAAAATTCAACCCTGAATTAACTTCAAATATCATGTCTACTCCATTTGTCATTAAATAAAGGGACAGTCCTCACCTGGCCATGAAAGTGGATATCAGCCTGTTTTGAGCCTGAAAATGGGTGTATAAACATGTGTGTAATTGGATCTGTGGAACATTTTACAGCTGGAACATAACATCCTGTATATCTTCCATGCATTAAATCATAAACAGCTACATAAAAGTTAAGAATAGAATATTCACTTAAATGTTTTAAATGTTAAATGTTTTTCAAGCTGATAAATATATATCTATATATATTGCAACACCTTAAACTATTTACCAGACTAAGTAAGCCGCTCATAAATTTATAATATCAGTGTATTTGTTTTATTTATAGTATCTGCTATATTTGCACTTGTCAGTTAATATTGTAGAAATCGTCACTGTGGTAGCACAGATACCACAGAGTGGGGTTTGCTTATTGCTTATTGTGTGAAAAAAGGCCTTTAAAGCAAGTTTTAACATGTCTTAGGATATAGAATAAGATATGAAGCAATTAATACAGCCAGAAGCTGCATTATCAACAATAGAATCCCTCCCACTCAAACATCCCTTTACATCATTTATAATCAATGGTTTTAAAATAATAGGTGTTGAAGAAACTCTTTACTTTACAGTGAGTTTCAGTTAAGCTGCGTGGCTGTGACACACTTATAACCTTGAGTTTGTCCACAGCATGCTGCTGGTTCTAAAAGAATAGGCTCTTAAAAGCCTTTCCTTCCTGACCTGTTTATCTGAAACCAGCAGGCAGTCACGTAAATATATACTGGTGAATACAGTGTAGCATTTAGATAAATAAATAGGTAGACAATTCCTCTAAAGAGTGTGAAGACAAAGACTTGTAGACTAAAGATTGGTCATAAATAAAATAAAATATTGGTCATATATATTGGTCATAAAAAAAATCTTTTTTCTTCATAAACATTAAAGAAAGGAATTCAGCACACTTAAGTTAAAACACATAAAACCTAAAATGTAATAAGTTATTGCTTTGTCAACAGTTTTGCTGCCCTCATCTGATCATAGGCCATTATTGCAAGTTTAACTAGATTAACTACATTAATCTATTGCAGACATCAAAACGGATGTATACTGTGGACTATTTCATGTAGAATTTGTATACATACATAACATACTTCATTTACTTTGGGTGTAGCTGAGTAATGGTATTTGCCTCAACTCTTCAGTATTGGTAATCATCTTTTCCTTTCCTTGCAGGAAAGGTTCTTGTTGTTTCGATGATGGGCATCAGTCGTTCTGCTATCCTGGTGGCTTGCTACCTGATGATCTTCCAGAACATGACCATCATGGAGGCTCTGACCTCAATGAGGAAAAAACGTGCCATCAACCCCAATGAAGGCTTCCTGAAGCAGCTGAGAGAGTTCAATGAGACCCTCATGGAGGAGCGAGATGATGACGACGACACACTAAGCCAGTGCTCTGTGATTGACGCTCGAGCGCGCACTCGCATCTTTGGGGAAGATGATGATGAGGATACGGACACAGAAGAAGAGCAGAGTATGATTGAGGTGAAAGCTAACTCCATTATGATGGAGGAGGAGGAGGATGGAGAAAGTGTGATGAGCAGCGTTGCCTCCTCTGCAGCTGCTGGAGCACTTAAAAGTGGTTTGACTGGAGCTCAGAATGGGTTCAACAACCAGGTATCCAATGGTGTCCAAGATGAGTTTGTTCTACCTGAACAGGAGGGCAAGGAAGATGGGGATGATGATGATGATGATGGTCTGGACAGCATGATTCAGGAGTGGCAGCGGAGGAATGAAAAATACCAGAATGATGAGTGGTGGGAGGCACAGCTGAACATTGATGGGGAGGATGAGGAGTCTCTTCCAGGGGTTTTTACAAAGAAGACAAAAGAAGTTGGAGACACTGATGTGGAGAGCGTAACCAGTGAGGACATACGAGCTGTGAAAGAGCGGCTGAAGCGTCGCAACAGACGCCCACCCTCTGACGCAATGTCCACCTCCAGCTGTATGAGTTACTCTGATCTTTGGAAGCAGCGGCTTAAGGAGATCGAAGAGCAAGCAGCTGCTCGGTACCGCAAGAAAGAAGATGAAGAAGGCAGCGAGATCACCACCACTGAAGATGAAGGAGTGAAGAAGACAATTGATGATGAAGTAGATAGCATCCTCTCTGACACCAGCTCCATGTATAACTTCTGTCAGAAGAATAAGGAGAAGATGTCACCATTGGAACGTTGGCGAATCAAGAGAATCCAATTTGGGTGGAACAAGAAAGATCGTGAGGATGGAGAGAAAAGTTCTGTTGGTGACGGTGAGGAAGAAGCCAAGACACCATCTCTCCAAGACGTCAATCTAACGGCGTATCAGGCATGGAAGCTGAGGCAGCAGAAGCGTCTCGGGGAAGAGAACACAGATGAGATTCTGGAGCTGAGCAGAGGCGAGGACTTAGCAACAATCAGAAGAAGACAACGACGTGAAGAGATTCTGGAGCGTTCAAAGAAAACTTTAGAAGAAAGCCAGTCTGTATGTGGCTGGGAAACAGAGAGTTGCGTTAGCGGTGGTACGATACCTCTATCTGCCTTCTGGGCTGGAGCTGGTGTTACAGGGCCGCCAAGTATTGCCAATGATGACAATATGTCCATGCTCAGTGGTAGATCTTCCACAATTTCTTCAGTTTCCCAGGCTCGCAGCACAAGATCCTCACAGTTTGGAATCCCAGTAAATCCTGTGCCGATCCTTCCAGTTCCAACTGTGCAGGGCCCCGGAGGTGAACCAATGGTCAATCTGGCTAGCATCCAAAACTGGATTGCTAATGTTGTTTCAGAAACAATCAAACAGAAGCAGAGTGAAATGAGCCTTCCTCCTCCATCACGTGCTGGGTCTGAATTGAGCTTTGGTGCTCCATCAAACGTGATGTCAGGGCGCAGTGTCGATGATGACAAAGCATCCTTGCTGAGTGGTGCTTCCTACTCCAGCTCTCTGTCACAAGATCGAGGCAGGGCAGGATCAGTCCTCTCCGGTGGCAGTTCAAGCAGCATCTCAGGTCTCAGTGGTAGAGGCTCAGCATTAGGCTCTAACCTTGGCTCCACCCTGGGCTCAAAGAAAAACAAGATTACCACTACCAGTGTTCCTCTCTTCAGCCTCTTCCAGGACCAAGTTAACCTGGATAAACTGGATGCCATGGACAAGGAGATCAAGTCAGAGATGAGGGACAAGATGTCTACCTATGAAAAGAAGAAGATCCTGGAAGACAACAAACGCAGTACTCTGTTTAAGAAAAAGAAGCCAAAGGAAGATGACGATGAGGAAGAGGAAAGGAAGAAGAAAGAGGAGGAGTTTCTTGAGGAGACAAAGAAAAAGGAGAAACCAAAGAGGAGTTACGGTCTATCAGGGTGCCTGAATCTAAACCCAGCGCTGGAGAAAGATAAAAACACCAACATTGATGACTGGCTGAAAAGTGTCAGGCCTCCCCCAAGAAAACCAGCTTCAGGAACTGAAGCTGGTCCATCGGAGGACCCCTATGATGATCTTGACGCCTCAGCTTCTGAATTTGACTTCTCAAGCAGAAGAGCCTCTTATGCTGCTGACGAAGATGATGATGAGGAAACGTATGGCATTACTTCCAGATACCGAGCCAGGTTACACGAAGATCTATCAAGTGAAGACACAGAATATTCCTGCAATGGCTTCACGCAATCCCACAGCTACAGCCGACCGGGAAGATCGTACGGCGCTGTTCATCATTCACGATATGAAAGCAATGAGACAGAAGGGAGAAGGACAAGGAAACAGGAAGCCACAGAAGAGGAGGAGGATGACATCTCCACCTTCATTGCCCAAACCAGGCAGAGGATTAGGGCTCGAGCTGCCGCGGAGGCCGAAGACGACGAGGTTCTCACTGCTTGGAGAGCTCAGCAGGAGGCGAAGCGAGAGAAGCAAAACTTAGAAAATACTACTGATGCAGACAGGTTTTAGAAAATGTAAAAGAGCCAATTCTGTGCTGCTGCTAGCTCACACAAAGCTCTTTTTCTTGGTCAAGGAGTGAAAACAAAGGATGTACAAATTGTAATAATTCTAATGCAGAAAAAAAACTAGCATTCACATCCATAGAAAAAATATGCACCTTGACCTTTTCATATTACATCAGCACTGCAAAAAAAAAAAAAGGATTTGAGCCTGTTTTACTATTAAAAACTGAAGAAATACACAATACAGTTCTTAGTTAAGGTTTTGCTTGTACCAGCATTGAATGTAAAACACAATGAATGCAAATTTTCATAGAAAAGATGATGTGAAACTTCTAAAAAAAAATAGGAAAAGTCCCTCCAATTTGTACTCTTGCACAATTTTACTATTGTAATAAATTTTCTGATGAATGATGATTTGGGCTTTTTATTTGGTTTAATGGCTCCAATAAAGCTGCATCACAAAGATTGTTTTCATCTTTTGTGATGAAAAAAAAATTGAAAACCTCCATAACCTACAAGAAAAAAACAAAAACTTAAATGGTAAAAATAAACAGAAAAACAAACAAGTTGTATTTATAAAATATTTGTGCAGGTGACAAAGCAATAACTATTACTAGAATGTTTTTTGGAATGAATATAATTGTCACTTGCAGGAAGTGGGACTGATGGCTTTTTATGCAGACAAAAAGATGCTTTTTTTACTTAATAATTTGATAATGTTTTGATGTTAATAACTTGTTTTGTTGCTTAACATAAGCCACAATATGCTTCACAAAAACAGTGACTCATTTCAAAAACTTAAGCAAGGTTTAAAGTGTGAAAAAGGACATAGTGAGGAGGGAATGAAGAGCTAAAACTAGTCATTCACCCACTAAGGTTTAGACAGTTAGGCATGTAAGGCCACACACCACGCAAACATTTAAAATACAGCAGATGGGTGTAACACTGTTTCATTTTTGTAAACACACAGCATGTGGTCGTGAGCTGATGAGCATGAGCATGGCATTTCTCGTGTTATACTGCCACATCTTGGACACTAAATGCAATTGCTTTTGAGATTTATACAATTTCTAAATTATGCGAAATAAGAAGATAACATCATTTACAAAATACCATAATATGTCTTTAACTGTAGTGGCATAGATGTGGTTTTAATGAGATAGCAACTATGTGCTGTGGAGTCAATGGGAAATATGGAAATAATTCCAGTACATGTGAAACTGTAACATACTTTAAAGCTTATAATGCTTTAAAGTGGGATAAACCGCAGCAGGAATGCTGATCTTGAAGCTCTTATATGTACATTTAAAGTCAGATAAAAGGCTCAGCCAAGGAGTCTGTACTGCTGTATAATTACAGGATTTATCCATTTGATTTGCTAACAGATGCACAATACCTTACAGATAAAAACAACTATTATAATATATTACTTGTATCAGTATATGTTACTGTATCTGTATAGACAAGGAGCACCGTGTTGAGTAGTTATTACACTGATTTGCTCAAAGTGAAAAAGACTAATAGACATGATTGCCTCATCTATCATGAGGCAGTCACAGATTGCCTCATGATAGATGAAGGTTTTTGGTTTTATGCTCTGGTTTTAGAACTTTTGCTTTTACTGCACATTTAAAAATGATTTATTATGATCATAATGTTATAGAACACACCTGGGATCATTGTTATACCCTGGCATGTTTAATAATTTTTTGGGGGGGTTCAGCTTTATTTAATATAAATTTTAAATACGAAAACATGGTGAGCAGTTTGCATGAAGATAGCATAAGTTAGAAAACTTAAAAATATTTTATTTAGAGGGGAAACTATTAAAAGGAAATCAATGCAAGCTGTTACACTTTCAGAACATTTTGTTCTTTTCAACTCATGTACTTGACTGTTTACTCTCTCACTGGAGCATTTTTCAAAACACTCCTGTTATCTGCTGTTTACACATGCTCTTAAAGAGGACCAATTGTACTTTTCATCATTTTCTGTCTCATATATCCTGTTCAAGTAGTGCATTTTCAATATAAGCATGACCTAGTTGTCAAACATAAGTACAGGTAATCCCATAGCCAAAAGCTTCAGACTGCTGTCAATGCTCAGTTTCTAATAGTTTTTCTTACTCTTGGCTCTGTTTTATCTCAGTTAGAGCTCATGTCTTTCCATGGTGATGCCAGGTACAGGCAATCAGCCAATTAGAAGGAAGTTGTTTTAAGAAACAATAGAGCATGAGTGGATGAACTGAGAGGGAGTCTAATATACACTCACCAGACAATTTGGACCACCTCCTTTCAGAACTGCCTTAATTCTTCGTGGCCTACGTTTTAGTCCATGTTGAGATGACAGCATCACACACTTGCTGCAGATTTGTCTGCATCACATTCATGATGTGATTCTCCAGTTTCATCACATCACAAAAGTGCTCTACTGGATTGTAATCTGGTGATATTGGGGCTATCTCTGTACAGTGAACTCACTGTCATGTTCAAGAAACCAGTTTTAGATTATTTGAACTTTGGTGGGTTATCCTGCTGGAAGCAACCATCCGAAGATAGATACACTGTGATCATAACGGCATGGACAGGGTCATCAACAACACTCAGGTTGGCTGTTCTTAAGAAGTGATGCTGAACCACTGACATAAAGCAAGATAGATCCATGCTTCCAAGTTCTGACGCTACCATCCAGACTTATCAGACCAGGCAACATTCTTCCACTCTTCTACTGTCCAATTTTGGTGAGCCCATGTGAACTGTAGGCTCAGTTTCCGGTCCTTAGCTGACAAGAGTGACATGCAGTGTGATTCATTGTATGGTGCATTCAGATGCTCTTGACGCACTTTTGTTGTAACGAGCGGTTAGTTGAGTTACTGTTGCCTTCCTATCAGCTCAAAGCAGTCATTTTCCTTTGACTTCAACGAGACATTTTCTTCCTGAGAACTATCGCTCACTGCTTATTTTCTGTTTTTCAGATCACTCTCTGTAAACTTTAGAGATGGTTGTGTGGGAAAATCCTAGCAGATCAGCAGTATCTGAAATATTTAGACTAACAACCATGCCAAGCCACTTAAATCAATGCTCTTCTCCGTTCTGATGCTCTGTCTAAACTTCAGCAGGTCATTGTGACCATGTCTACATGAGTGGCTGCCTTGTGATTGGCTGATTTGATATTGGCGTTAGTGAGTAGTTAAATAGGTGAAATAAAACTAAATAAGTATTATTTAGACCTATGAGTCATGCAAGGCTGCTTTAGTAGAACTCAAGAAAGAAAATATGAAATTAGAAATAAGAATCAAAGGTTCATTGAGGCAAAGAGAACGCACAGGGCAGTATTTTACTGATCAAACTTTATGCTTGAATAGAAATTTGCATCCAGGACTTTAATCTTATTTTCTTTACTTCAGTCTGAATTCTTTGGTAGGAGTCTGTGCCGCAGTTAAAGAGAAGTGAAACCTTGTGGAGGACTCAGTGAACTGGAGCGCAAGCTCATACCTGAGTGATTAAAGTATTACAAACCCACGTCCACTCACACACGAAGCATGAGGCTGAAAATGTGGCCGCCAGGTCACCAGACTGTGGATTGAGAAACGACACGTGCTGCTAGAAAGCATTAACAAAATCCTTCTCATTGTGGTGAATGCTTTTATAACAGACTCAAGTGGCTTGAGTCCAGGTAGGACGAATGCAATCTTCTTTCACTCTGAAGTTTTTTGCATCATGACAAGCTGGTGAACAGCTGCAGACACGTTGGACTTTATGGACGTAGAGGAGAACTCAACTGTGTCCCAGGTCAGTTAGGCAGTTGGGCTGTTTGGACAATTCCTGTCATTTGAGGACACGATGGAGTCGATGATGTCTGGAGGCAACAAAGAGATGGATAAAGGTGTTCAAAAGCAGGTAAGAAAGAGGAGCAGGTGGGAAAGACAGAAAGAGGGGAAAAGAGTGAACAGAGTGAAGAGAGCACAACAGAAGAAAAACAAGAAGAAACAGAAGAAAGTGGTGATGAAACTGAAATAGAGAAAGGAAAGCAGCAAAAAGAAGGAACGGAAAAAAGACAACACTAGAAATAGGGGGAAGGATAAAGGATGTGTAGAGAAAGAAAGGAAAACAGAAAAAGAGATGGAAGGAGAGGCTGGATGTGAAGGTGAGGAAGAGGAGAAGGGAGGCCACGTGGAGAAAGAAGATAAGAGGGAGGACAATATAGAAATGGACCGAGAGGAGATGGAGGGAAGAGCAGCGGACGGAAAGGCAGAGATGGAGGAAGAAATGACTGAGAGAGAAGAGGAATTAAAGACACAGGGAGAGAACGAGAGAGAAGAAAGGAGGGTTAAGTGTGAGAGGATGAAATGAAACATTCTACAGCAGAGGTAGAGAAAGAAAGACACAATGAAAATGAGGAAGGAGAAACAGAGGATGGAAGAAAGAAAGAAAACCATGAAGTGGAAGAGTGTGATGGAGAAAAAGAGGGAAATAAAGGAAGAAAGAAGGATGGAAGCAACAAAAGAGGGGTGGAGAAAAATAATGATGAGTAAGAAGAGTGGTTTAAGTCTCGGAAGGAGGAAGATGAGAAAGAAGTAGGAAAAGTATGTGAGGATGAAAGTCAGGGTGAGATGAAACAAGTTGTAATAGAGGAAAGTGGAGATGAAAGAGCAGGAAGAGGAATGGAAGAAGAAGATGTAGATGAAAACAGAATAGAGCAAGACAGACAGATAACAAGAGGAAATGTAGAAGGAGTCAAAGTGGAGAAGCTGAAGGAGCATCACGCTGAAAACAAAGAGGAGGTAAACAAAGAAAAGGAAGAACAGGTTAATGTAAAAGAAGAAAAAACAGAAGAATAGGCTGAGGAGCCAGAAAAGAGGCCTGATCAGTCTGATCCCCCAAAACTGTCCCTCTGTCACCTCTGCAGGACCCAGAATCTGCTGAAACGCTGCATCACGGCACAGAAAACAAAGCTCCCAGAGTCCTCACAGATGGAGAGAAAGGGGCTGTCGCTGCCAAAACCCACAGCGGGGACATTTATCCCACATCGCCGAGCAGTGACAAGGAGGCTTTTCTGAGCAGCACAGACGCTTCACACCAAACTGCTGCTGCACAGAGTGTGACAGACACAAACGTTCCCTGTCTAAGTGAACAAACAGAGATGTCGCAGCGCAGCTTAAAGGAGCAAGAGTGGCATCCAGGTGAAAGAGCAGGAGGTGAAAGAGCAGGAGGAGAAGAAGCAGGCGACTCCAGAAATACTCCACCTGTATTGCACACAGGTAACCAGAGAATTCACTAGAAAAATTTCAGTCCTGGCTGGTTTGGTGACACCTGTGGTCACAGGTAGGAACTGCACACACATTAAATCAGACACTTATCAGGTGGAATAAGCTTGGCTTAAGATGCTCTTCCACAATGTTTTGGGGGGGTTTTAAAAATGGGGTACCACACAGGAGAGCAAGGAAAAGGCAGATCCACGGTATATCAAATTTATGAGGAAAACATGTTAAAATTTGACTGAAGAAGATGTGAAGTGAATAACTGAAAGAGTAAAAGAAGTGAAGTTTTTATTTACATAAAACTACAAACATTTTAGCATCCAAATATGCTTAAAATGACTGTAGAAAAGACCTTTATTGAGTAAAATCATTTACATGGTATTATTATACATACACATAGTATTTTTGGTCATATTATTATGTATTTTATTTCTTTTAATTACCGTATGTTGCTGGGTACCTTTTTCTAAGAAATCTACAGAATAACAATAAACTAATCCTTAAGAATATTTTGGCTTTCACTGGCTAAAAAGTGAAATACTTGCTTGCAAAATATGGTGGCGTGGAAGGAAAGAGTTATTAGGTTATAGTCTTTAGATCAGCATTAAGACTTCCTAGCAAAGACAAGGTCTGCAAATAAGCTAATGCAGCAGTGCTTATAGATACTGTTTCTGTGAGATTAGGTAAATAGTCATTTAAAATAACAACAAGAAGATATGGGTGAGGTTTATTTTTGTGTTGTCATACATTGTTAATAAAACGGTTTTATAGACCCAAAATTCAGATTGCAGTGTAAAAATATTGATCTATTTGTTCTGTAAACATTCCAAAGTGAAGTTACTGTTTTCAAATGTTCCGATCTACATTGGATATTATATAACTGTAGCTATGATTGGCTGGAACACAGTTACTGAAAGTGAAGATTTGAGCCAGAAAGTTCATTCATTCATTCAAATCCAATTAAAATTCCACAAAGATGACACTGACTCAACTGACTAAGATAAATATTAGTGGACAAAAACCTCCATGGTGCAAAAGAAAGTCATTTTAAGTCATTTCCTAGAAGTACTTAAATTATTCAAAAACATGTGCATTTTCAGACCTACAGACATCGCTTTGCAGACCAGAGGACAAAGTGACACTGATGGAAGCTCCTGCTCAGTCCTCGATGGAAGATGAACAAGAGAGCAAAATTTCCTCTGGCACAGTAAAACCTCCGATGAAAACCGTGAGGTCTTCTGTGATGAATGGTGAGGCTGATGCTGCAGATGACAAGAAGAAAGATGGCCAACAATCATCAAAGTACAAAACAGTGTCCTACAGAAAGATCCCCAGAGGAAACACCAGGCAGAGGATTGATGAGTTTGAGTCCATGTTTAACTCGTGAATGAGCGTTAAACATAATATATAGTAACATATGCTGATATATAATATATGTAGAGGATTTGCTTTGATTAATCAAGTAGTTTTTTCTGATTCAGCTTTTGCAAATTATGACCCCTATTAGTAATGTTTTGAGAAAACCAGAAGACCCAGAGCAGAGCTTTGAGGTACTTTTTTTTCTAAAATATGTACATGATTTTATATGACTGTATTTGTACCTGTTGCTTGTTTGGGATGCTTGGGTGGCAGTTTTTCTTTTTTGTTTCATCTTCATAGGCAGTCCATCCCCTCCCCAATTCCCTAACCTGACTTCCCTAACCCTATCCCAAAAACTCAGCTCATTAAAACTCAGATCTATAGTTGGCATCTGAGCAAATAAAACCTTAAGGGAACTTCTGTCTAATTGGTGCCATTGCTCCACTTGACAGTTAAGGATCCCAAAACTGAAAGACTGCTCTTGATCCTTTGTTGGTCCCAGACTTAAAACAAATGAAATTTCACACTGAATTGAGTTCACCCAGTTTTTTAGAAATACAGTATGTCGTGCAAACTCCTGAAGTTTAATTCATTTAATATTTTAACATTTTAGAGGATTCTAGATTCTTCTTCGGGAACAATTATCAAGTTAAAGGAATATGTTTTTTCTCTTTTTCTTTTTCAATTGTTTAGTTTTATCCTGAATAGGTGGCAGAATTTTGAGTATTAAAAAAGAAAGTCTGAAGATATAAACGTAAATGTGTGTAACACAACTATATAAATGATTTCTTTCTTAGCCAGTCTTTGACTGACTTAACCCCTCAGTGATATCTACTCAGGCCTTGATCTCTGCTTGTACATACAGAAAAATAATAACTGACAGAATAAAAGGATATGATTTTTTTTTTAACGTTAGTTAAACCTACCAGACACTTAGAACTGTATATGCATAAGGTCTTTAAAAAAAAACTCTCCTATTGACAAACTGTTTTAATGTAAATTTCACGGTATGTTTATCACAATTGTATGATATCTATTCTTTAATTTAATGTATTCAAGCAAAACCATCAAACAAAATATATGTTCTTGCATTTTGTAATTTTTGTTGACATGAACTACTTTTACCTAAAACAATATATATGTCTGCAGTGGTACAAACACCAGAGGATTATCTCTTTTTGAGGTTTTTGTTGAATATTTTGACAATAAAATGAACCTATTGCTGAAGCTTTGTGGTATTTCTGTGCCTTTTGTGTTCCTTTTCACAACTTTACGTTTTTGTTTTGTTTTGTTTTTTTACTTTATTTTGTTTGTTTGTTTGTGTTACAAACCCACAATATTAAACTTGTTAGTCATCTCTAGGACATCAAATCATTTGTATTGTCTTCTAAACATTATAGGAACACAGATTTATATACAATACAGCATTGTTTGCATAATAATAATAAATATTGTTGTTATTGCTCTTATTATTATATAAACATACATGAATTGTCCAATATTAGTTTATTTGTGAGGCAAAAATTGCAAGATTACCTAAAATTTGAGGGAGCTTGTTTCTTACATTGAAAAACAAAAACAAAAAACACTAACAAAGAAAAGAAAACATTATTGTTATTATTTAGCTATAGATATATACATATGTAAATGAATTTTTTTTTTCCACCACACCTAAGTTAAAATTCAGGGTTTGTATGTTGAAATACAGAGATATTCAATAATCCGGACAACCTGAAATTTTGACCGCCTGGCGCTTTTACTTTTTTTTATGGTGGCAGAGACAAACTTCCACAGCTTTATATATAGAGGTCATTTGAGGTTGGTAAACACAGTAAGGACTACTATTCCCACAATCCCCTGCGTCTTTCGGTGACGTCACATAGAGCCCGGACCCGGCGTAGTAGCGCTGTGTGTGTTTGGCAACAACAAAAAGAGTGTTTTGAGATTAGTTTAACTGCATTTTCACCCGCGGTATTTTAAGGGACATTATCACAGGTAAGTTATTCGGTGGAGTGTCTTCGACTTCATTAAGTTTTATTTTTAGTGTGAGCTAAAAGCGAGCGTTAGATTACAGTGTTGATTTTAGCCGGTTGGCTCGCTGGCTAGCAAGATGGCTCCGGCTACTTACTGCGAAACAATAACAAAGAATGAGCAATGGTAATGAATTTAAATGGATTGGTGTATTTTTAAAGTTTATTGTGAACTGAATAGAGCTGTAAAGTGTTATGTAGTAATTTAGGGAAGGTGTGGGTCTTTTTTAATTGGTGCTGTTGCCGGTGTACGCCTTCCGCTTCATGCGTTAGATGGTGGCGATGACTCCGCCGCTACTGCTGTCCGTTGGAGGAAGAGGAAGAGGAAGGAGGTGATGATGATGATGATGATGACATGCAGTTAGCTAGCTGGCTGCCTCTCTGGCTGGACGGACGGACTAGAGCCTGCAGAGTGTTGGAGGTGTCACCGCGAAAACAGCGCAGGATCCGTGCTGAAGAGAGGCGAAGATGCCGCGGAGAAAACAGTCCAACCCGCAGCCGGTGAAACGTAAGTCCAGCTGTTTTCTTCCAGCTCTTTGATGCCTTTCTGTCCGCATGAAGCTTAAATCACTGCCATAGAATAAAGTAGTAAGTCTTTGCTGGGTATTGGTCCACTTAAAATGCATTTTTATAGAGTTAGACACATTTCTGAAGGATACAGGCATGTTAAAAGTTGCCTGAGTGGTCTGAGTCCTCGAGTCCTTTCCTCTTTATCTCCCTGAGAGGAAGACCGCTGAAGACATGTTGTCCTTTAAGCAGATGTGTTTATCTGTTATCTCATCCTGACTGTTCTGGCTCACTTGGATTCTCCACCTCCTCTCTGCTTCCTATCTCCACTTCCTCTTCGCAGGCTCCCTACCTGACCTCCCCCTGCTCCCTCCCTTCGTTCTTCCTCTCTTTCTTTCACAGCTTCCTGTATGATTTCTGTCATTCCCCTTGGTTTCCTGTGGACCCTCACCTTTATTATTAACAGGGGCCAGAAGACGTTTCTAGGTTTTTAGTTGTGTCTCCAGTTTCATTTGTTTTCCTCTCCTCTCACGCGTCACCTGTGCAACACTCACCTCCCTTGGTTTACATTTGTTTGACTGCGTGGGCATCAGTCAGTTTAAAAAAAGAGAATACTGGATTTAGGAGACTTGATTTCACCTGTTGACCTTCTCAGATTTCTAACGATGTACATATTTAAACAGACTTCATATGGGAGTGTACTTGTGAGCATGTGTGCAGGGGCTCAGAGGAAAAAAGGCCAGTACATCCTTGTATTCAAATTACTCGTATTCAAAGTCTCACTGCAGCTCAAGTAGCTTCTGGACGTCTGACACAATCACAGTGGTGTTATCTGAAACAATGATCGCACAGTTGAACCAAAGCTTCTGTAAAACTGAACTTTATAACCTTCAATAAAAGGAGGATTTATGTGTTTTAGTTTCAGATCGGTCTAGGTTTGAACACATTAGCAGTTCATTTGAATAAAGATTGACCGAAGAAGGTGAACAGCTTTGGTTCTACAGTGGAGGAATAAAGTTTTTTGCTGTCATAACCGAAACCAACATTTTAATGCAGGAAAACCCAAAATATCTGGGATTTGTATCTGCGGGTTTCTTTGTAAGGTGTTGGGTCTTAACTCACATTACCTGCCTGCAGACTTGTTTGAAAACTAAAAGACTTTAAACAGGACTCTTAGCAGTAGCTTGCAGAACCAGCTTTATCAACTACAACTTCAAATAATCATTTTCTGTGTGATTTTATCAGTCTGTAACACTCTTCTTTACAGCGTTGCTCCAGTTCATTGAGGTATGCAGGTATTCATTTCAAATTTGTTGCAGGCCTTGGGATCATTGTTTAATTGAATGACCCTGTTTGTACCAATAATTTAAAATATTCTTTAGCTGTCACACAGACGGCCTTATGTTTGACTGTAGAATACTTTGGTATACAGAAGAGTTCATGGTTGAGTCAATGACTGGAAGATGTCCAGGTCCTGTCTGTATAATAAGTCCAAATCATGACCCTTCCACCACCATGCTGACAGCTGTTATGAGGTGTTTGTGCTGATATGCTGAGTTTGATTTTGGTGTTGCTGTGCAAAGGACTTCCAGAAGTTCCAGAAGTCTTGTGATTTGCAGCTTTGCAAATATAAGCTGTGCTGTCATGTCGTTTTTAGAGAGAAGAGGCTTTCAGTGCCTGGCAGTTCTTGCAAACAAGCCACTGTTGATTAGTCCTTTTCTAATTGTGCTGTCATAGACATTTAACTTGGTAACTGAGGCCTGTAGAATCTGAGATGAAGCTCTTAGGGATTTTTGCATTTTCTCTGGGCCTTGCACACAGTCTGACCTTGGGGTGAATTTGCTGCGATGTCCACTCCTGGGAAGACTCTCAGCTGTCTTGAATGTCTTCCATTTGTCTTGTCCGTTTGTATGACAAGCCTTAAACTTGTCATACAGCATCTTTGTTTTCTTTAGTCGATGCAGGAAGCAGTCACAGCGCAGCTTGAATTAGTTTGAAAAAAAAAATAATCAGTTGTGGTGTTTGTTACTTTCTGTCCTCTGGCTGCTGGTCTGCAGCTAACGATTGCTTCTGTTGTTATATTTTTGGTTCCTACTAAAAAGGTTTCAACCAAACAGAAATCAACAAGCGTCTCATATAAAAGTTTTTCACTTACTCTTTTTTTTCAGCAGGGTTTAGTTTACTCAGGCCTAATCTTCATTTTTAAAATAGCCTGAAATGACAGGAAAACTCAGATTTTTGCCTTAATTTGATGTGTGTATTGGCCTCCAGAGGCCCATTTTGAGAAGGAAAAACATCTTAATTTTCTAAATTAATCTAAGCCAGTGTAAGCCAGTGTTTGTCATTGACCTCTAAAAGACAAATAGGTCAGAAAAACCGCAGCAGAATAATTTTCTACTCTAACTACTGTTAATAGTTATCCAAACTGTTTGAAAAAGTAGGTTTTGCAAAACTGATGGTAAAATTAATTCAAATTAAAGCTCAGGAAAATCACAATGAGAATAAAGAGAATAATTTAAAGGCAAGTTTCCTTAATGTTTAGTGTAAATATTTTTAATTATCAGTAAAGTTTTTATTTTCTTTGTGACAGTAAAAGTTAGAATTGCTCTAAGCTGGGTCAACAAATGTCCGCTCAGAGGCTTAAGAGTATAAAAATGTCCTGTATCATCAGTTCTGTGTTCGACTCGTCTTCCTCTTCCTGACCCTCTCAGCCTCGTTCCTCACCCCACAGCTCTTCCTCCTCAGCACTTATCTCACGCTCACCGATTTCCTTCTCGTTTCCTCTCCACCTCCTTTGCTGTTATCCTCCTTCTCCTTTTTTTCTGTGTTTTCGAGCACAAACTCTGTTATCGGCTGTCTTCTGTCCTGTTTATCAAATTTTTTTTTTTTTGGGGGGGGGGGGGGGGTTGTTGTTTGTTTTTTTTTTTAAGGAAATGAAAATTTGTCACATAAACAGAAGAGATGTTGATGTTTGTGTCAGATGTTCACAGTTTTACAGCTCGTATCACAAAGGGAAACTTTTGAGTGACACCCGGACTTTTTAACACCCTCAGGTGGAAGCTGACTTTGTGTTTCAGGATGGGCTTGGCGTTTGTCTTCATTTGGTCAGGTGAAGCTTCCACAGTTGTGTTTATGCAGGAAATCATGAGAAATGTTTGTGTCTGTTTGCACTCAGTGGACTCTGAGGATGGGGCAGTGGTGTGTGAGCCAGGCTGCCTTGTTTTGGACAGCGACTTCCTGCTGAGCGGCGAGCTGGAGTTTGGAGACTCGGAGATCATGGGGCTGGATAGAGAGTCTGGTCAGTAACACACACAAAGGTTTCTACATTCACGGGGTTGGAAAGCAAGCCACATATTTAAACATTTCACCAGTTTTTATTAGGTTTTTCTCTCTGTTTTGGCTGAAGCGTTGACCCTGTGCTCACACAATATTATAAACATTGTTCTCCCAATTCCCGATAATCAGGCGAGGTACGGTCTCTTTGATGATCAGGCTCGAAAAGACTTACAAGTTCAAACTGATGTGCTTTCCGTATTTAAGATTTTGAGTTTATGGTACTTTGTACCATAAGTTTGTCTCTGAGTTTGTTGAAAGTGAAATAATATGCAAGCCCATTTCATTAATGTCTGTGGCACAAGTTAAAAAGTCAAATGTTTGCTAATTAAAAATTCAGAAAGTTAAACAGAATGTAAGCTGAATGTATAATTGGGTAATTAGTCTGCATTATTAGTTTATCACTGGGCAAGTGAAATGCGTTGAGTGTAAAAATCTGCCAAATGAAATGTGTGGCGCTAACCACTGTGGTGACCCCTTGTGGTAAGGGAGAAGTTGAAAGTAGCTTAAAGATTTTAAAATTCACATTTGAAGCCAAGTTAAAGAGTCACAAATGTTGAGCTAAAATGAAAAGTATGCAGTATTTTCACTTTTTAACTTGTCTGGGCTTCCATAGATGATGCTGTAGTGAAAGAGCAATGAACGACTGAGCATGCCGGTGGTGTTCGTGGACCAACTGTGAAGTCCTCACAGCTCCATACTAGCAACTGAGTTGTGAAGGATTCCCTGTTTGCCTGAACCACCGGTGTCACCTCTCAGAAATAGCCTCCGCATCAGCGCTGGTGTAGGAGTAGAAGAAGTCGAAAGCTGGTGCAGCTTTTGTGATGTCACTTATGGCACAGGCTGATGTATAGAGGGCGCAAAGACATTTCATCGCTATGTTAGGAGCTCAGAGAAGTAGATTCTCCAACTGACTAACTTAAGTGGTCATGTTGTTTCCTGTTTTGACTTCTATTCCTGCTCCAGCGCTGATGCTGCTGATTTACTTCTGAGTTGCGACACCTCACTCAGGAGAAGCGAGTTCAGTGTGCCTCAGCTGCCAGCATAAATGTATAAATCATTCCTGTAATAAATTAAGTTTTTAAATGCAGCAGTCATTTCCTCAAACCCCATGAGAGTTGAATTTTTCTCCTCAGAGGTCGAACCGACTGTCTGTTTAACTCTGTGTTCTTCTTCAGGTATGACTGTCTTCTCTCTAAGTGTGGAGGATGACTCGTCAGCACCAACAGACTCCACCTTCCCAGCGTTCCTCTCCTGTAAGGGATGTGGTCAGCTTCTGGGAGACACACCTTTGGGGGCAGGCTTAGATCTCGGTAACTACTGACTGACTACAACATGCCAGGCTGTTTACATGTGGAGTTAAAAATACAAAAGACCCGGGCACAGAGTGATATTGGAATATTTTCACTTCTTTGATTTGAGTTTAGTATCCAGTAAATCTCACAACTCTATGATGGATAGAATCCAGCATATGCAAGCACATGAACACACATGCATATGAGTCACATCTACATAGTCCACCACTGACATTAATGTGGAAACAGCAAGTCTATTTCTTGCGTCAGAGAGCAGACACAACTCAATCAAAAATAAAAGATCAGTTTTAGTTTTTTCACTGGTTACTGACTGTTATTTGTAAACAAGAAAGAGTAATCAATTGTAATTCTGCATAAATGTATTAATATGCTAACTCAAACTCAGAACCCTGAACTGTAGGGATACATGAAAAGTTTATCATCAGGTTGTGCTGTACTGTATTAAAAGGTTATTGTAGAGAGCCTGGTTATAGGAGTATGTGCAGATGAGTAGATTATGATAAAAATGAAAGTTTGACTATAATATGACCAACATAATGATTGTAGCGTATGTATCTCCTCCTTAATGGGTGAGCCAGTGTCAGTGAAACTCTGTGCTGTCTCATCCCAAAATTTGTAACTTAGACCAAATGTTGTTCCACAAACCTCTAAATACAGAATAAAGAACTTGAAAAGGGGCTGCAGGCCTGGAAAAAACTGCCCATAGGGTGGCTTTTTGCTATGTATATATACAATAAATAACAGTGGTCCTAGAATTGAACCCTGGGGCACTCCTTTAATTACATGAAACAGATGTAAATGTGATTCCTGCACACACTGGAACCTGCCTGATAAATCATTTTTAAACCATCGGGCATGAGGGGGTTGTTTTTCCTCATGAACCGCCCTGCTCTGACAAGTCTTTGCTTTAAGACTTATCATCCACTGTGTCAAATGCCTAGGTTAGATCAGTAAAAATGGCTGCAGAGGTTTGTTTTTACTTTGTTTGTACTGAATTAATATAATATTGTTTTAATTATTTTAACATTAGAAAATGTGATTTATTTCATTCCAGGTGTAGGACTCGACCTAGGGGCAGAGCTTTATTGTCTCTCCTGTGAGGAGGGCCTCCAGCATGGCGCCTCCATCGACTCCTCTCAGTTGGAGGGTTCCAACCTGTCCGATAGATCCCTTGGCGGCAGCTCCGAAAGGAAGAGGAGAAACGTAGACAAAGCCAGCTGCGTTGCGGACCCCGCCCCTAAACTTTACTCCTGTTCGCTGTGCACCTTTACCTCGCGCTACTCTAACCATCTCAAACGCCACATGCGGATCCATGACGGCCAGAAGCCATACCACTGCCCCGTCTGCCCCTACGCCTCAGCCCAGCTCGTCAACCTGCAGCGCCACGCCCGCACACACACCGGGGAGAAACCGTACGGCTGCCACCAGTGCAGCTATGCCTGCAGCTCCCTCGGCAACCTGCGCAGACACCAGCGCATGCACACACAGGAGAGACCGCAGAGGAGGGAGAAGGAGAAAAGACGGGGAAGACGGAAAAAGGCAAGCGGCAATGCTGAAGAAGGTGAGTAAACACAAACCTTCAAGTCAATTATGATCTCAGAGTTAAAAAGCTTATAAATTTGTGTTAAAACAAGTTTGTTAATCAATAATTTCACAGGCTGCCTGCAGCTTCTCTCTCTTTTTTAATCACTTTGAAGGAAACTCTTTCTGATTGCTAATCTGACAACTAACTTTTATATATTTCACCTTTGGACTGAAAACTCAGTCCATCATCATCAGTGTAAATAACATTTTCAGATCGTCTACGTAACAGGGTGTGCCACTAATGTGAAAAAGCAGTCATTTGGGAGAAGCCACAGCGATGTCTTTTTGTTCAGCGTTTCCCTCTTTGGTGGGTTTGGAGGCTTCCTGGTAAAGCTCTCCTCTGGGATGTTAGACCGATTAACACCTGTTTACAGGATTTTTCTTGTAATGCGTTTACAGTAATGACATGTTTTCAGTTTGGGTAAAGTTGGTGTCACCAGTGCTCCAGTGTGCTCTGTGGACTGTGACAGAGGTTAGGTGAATAACATAGAGTCATGTGATAAAGGAAGCACACCCTCTTTCTTGCCATGATGTAATGAAAAATGATCTGTAGCAAAGGTGTACACCACGAGCAAAGTTCATAACACAGACATGCTTTATATGCTTTGTTTCTTAACAACGTAAAACATGCTGTAAATGAATGAGTTGGTGTAAAAGTGGCTCTTCCAGCCAATTTGAAAACTTTGAAAATATTACCTGGCCCCCAACCGTGTTATGTTTTTAGCATCAGTTACCACGGTGATTTAGCCATGTAAAAAAGAGAGTCACTTAGCCATTAACCCGTTAGGGTTTTAAAATGATGTAAATACAATCCTAGATGAACAACAGCACATTTGTGTGGCTTAGTGCCAGGAGATAAAGCTGTGATGATATCCATTTTTAATGAATGATAAGATAACTCTTGTTAGAATATATTAAAAAATATAAAAATGTAAACCTTAAAGTTAGCGATGTTTTACTTTAGATGTAATTTAATTTCAAATATGTCTACATAAAACATATATGTTTATGGGATGTGTGTATTTTGTTCTCTCTCTCGCTCTCTCTCTCTCGCTGATGTTTCTCGGGATTGTGGGAGGTTCTGGTTGGAGGGGTTGGGGACTGCCCTCCGAGGGAAAGGCAGGGGGAAACACTGCAAATCTAAGAGCGAAGCATGTGTTATTGTGTCATTGTGAAATCATCATGATAATAGCAGCAATAGATTTCAGCTTCAGTGTGACCACAGTGTGGGTATTCGGTTTTTCATTATCAGCTGAATAAATGTTCGTGTGTTTGTCTGTTGGTTATAGTCACATGCATCCTTTTTGATAAAGGAAACCACTCTGATGTCGAGTCTCTTTGTAATTCTGTTTTTAAAGGCTCTTACTACAATTTAGTGTCTTTGTGACAGAGCCGTGAGATACGCTCACTTTTGTTGCTTGTTTGGGTCAAGCCCCACAAACACAAACATGACGCCTGCATTTCCCATTTAGCAAAATGCTCACATATATCCTGTGGTAACCCTGTGAACACATGACTAGTTTTGTGATTAAAAACTAACCAGGCTTTTTAAGCTGTTCTTTATGTAGAAAATTTTAGATTTAAAGCACACTCAAAACTTGGAAATATCACAAACCCAGAGTAGAGGTTTGATGACATGTGGAGGGTTTGCATTTTGGAGATTTGACAACTCCAAATTTAAAAAAAAAAAAAACTTTTTCTGAGGGGGAGAGTTCTCATCTTGGAAGCAGTGAGCAGAGCAGAAAAGAGGAAGCAAGTCGGCAAAATGAGGAAGAGAAAATCTCTCTGGCTTAGTGCTCAGTGACCTAAAACTGAACTGCATGATAGGGGATATCTAGATTTGATATCTAGAAGAACGTGTTTACACTGCAGCTAATAATGATCCAAACAACTTTGCCTTTTTAATGCTTCCCTATGTGTCTGCAGTCATGTCAGACCTGACCCTGCGAGTTTCCCAGGACTCTGCTTACCTCCAGACGTTGGGAGGACTCGGCTCCCCCTCTGGCCCCCTTCCAGTCCTCCTCTTCCCGCTCTGCTGCCGGGTGTGCGGCCTCACTCTGGAGGAGTCCGACCTAGAGGGCGACAAGGCAGAGGGAGAGGTGGAGGGCGATGGAGGACAGGTTTGTTTACCAAAACACAGCTGGTTTTCTTTCAAAGATCCTCTGTAAACTTTAGGATGAAATGAGGGGTTGTACAATGTGTAGTTTGTTTCCACGACAAACAGAAAAACAGAAGCTCCACCCACCACAAACTTCCACATTTTCCCAGTTTACATTAACGATAGCAGACTGACTTCCTCCCTCATGCTGCTGTCACAAGCTAAAAAGTCGGTGGCAGTCTTAAGGTGGTGCACAGGTTCAGGCCACCATAGATTCAGATGGCGGGCATTCTCTCATCGTTTTTGGTCAATTTTGTCACAATTTTTTTGTCAGATTTCCAATACATGCCATTTTCACCCCGTATTGTGTCTTCAGCTCTATCTACAAGTTCTCTATGGTCCCAGCAGGATCAACCATCTTCCTGACAGGAAAAATCTTAAATCTTGATGATTTAGTTGTTAATGGACTGGTACTGATATAGTGCTGTTCTACACAAATTGAATAATTAAAGTGCTTTCGTACTACAAGCCTCATTCAGCCACACCTTCAAATGAGTACCCCCCCCCCCTATGCCTGAACACTTTTTAGCCCCTGTCATCCTAAAAACTTTGTAACTTTGCTGCTGCTGCTAATTATAATTTGTGAGCAATTTTGTCGCCTCAGGTCTGCTCTCTTTTCTGGAGTATTAATAGATGAACAAATGTGTGAGATGCCTCATTATCTTATTCTTTTCAGTTCATTTATTTTTATATAGCATCAATAAACAAAAACACATGCCTAAAGAGACTTTATATTGTAAAGTAAAGAGCCTAAAATAATCCAGAGAAAACTTCCAACAATCAGATGACCATCTATAAGCAAGCACTTGGTGAATGTGGGAAGGAAAAACTGATATTGAAGGTGGCTATAGCCACTGTGGGAACGTCTCAAACCTGCAGGCTTTCTAATGACCACCACAGAGCGGCGACTCTGGTTAATGACAGTTTGATTGCATGATCTGTCCACAGGAAATGTTTCCTCTCACTGTATGCTATGTTATTTTTCCAGGTTTGCCGCCGTTGCTCCAAAGACACCTCGAGGGCTCCCTGCAGCCCGGACGTGTCTCGGGGATCCCGGCGCGGTCAGCGCGGCAACAAGCTGTACCGCTGCCCTCACTGCCCCTTCCTGTCCCACTACCCCAACCATCTGGCCCGCCACTCCCACGTCCACTCGGAGGAGAAGCCTCACCGCTGCCCGCACTGCCCCTACACCTCCTCACATCTTGACAACCTCAAGCGGCACCTGCGTGTGCACACAGGCGAGAAGCCTTACCAGTGCCCGTCGTGCAGCTACGCCTGCGGGAACCTGGCTAACCTGCGACGTCACGAACGCATCCACTCGGGCGCCAAGCCGTTCCACTGTGCCATCTGCGGCTACTCCTGCAACCAGAGCATGAACCTGAAGAGGCACATGCTGCGGCACACGGGCGAGAAGCCGTATGCATGCGGCGAGTGCGGCTACACCACGGGCCACTGGGACAACTACAAACGCCACCAGAGGAAGCATGGGCACAACACGGACAGCTGGGACAAACACGCGCCCATCAACGGCCTCGGCTGGGGCCAAGACACTCAGGAGAGCCAGAGTCAGGGACAGGAGCACTCTTAGATACTGTGTGTGCGTGCGTGCGTGTGTGTGTGTGTGAGAGAGGCAAAAAATGACTGCAGCGGTTAGTCGATCGACAAAAAACCCAGTATCATTATTATAATAAGTTCAGGGTTTCAGAGTCCACCTTCTCCAGTGTGAGCTGCTGATTGTTTATAAAGTCAGATTTTAAAAATATTTAGCCTCTTTTAAAGACACATGCTTTATGAAAAAGGTGGGCGTGGCCACGGTGACATCATTTTTGTGATGCTTAAAGCTGAGCAGTTTGACTTAATTTTGAAACCAGTTAAGTCACCCTCTGCAAGCTACTAGAAATATTGCAGTTTAAGGCACTTCCACTTTGACTTTGCTTTGCTGATCTGGAGGTTATGTCCATGCAGTCTGTGGCTGGATGAAACAAGGTGAAAGTAAATAATCGTCTTGATGGAGCGCAGTCCTGGCGTTTCTGTGGATGACAGGATTACTCTGTGTGCCCTGCAGGCCCTCTGAGTAATCAAAGAGATCGAGATGATAAACACAAAGATACTCTAAAGAACCACAGAGAGATGCAAAACCATTATTAAAAAGCACAAAATGAGCATGAAAAGATGCAAAATAACTGTAGAGAGAACTCCAAAGAGATACAGAAACATCAGTGTGATCTATGTCTTTTTGTGACACCAATATGAATATGAACATGACAAACTTTCTCAGGGATCACCCACCCTAAACATGTTCCCTCCATGCTTACAGTCAGGGTCAGCATCATCACATTTTTGCTCTTTAGTTATTTACAGCTGCAAATTAAAACCACACCGATGCTGCGTCACCTGCAGACCGTCAGAAAGGCAGCAGGTTCTCACACATCCATTTGCTGACTGCTGTCTACTGAGGTGAAAACTCACTTCGTGTGTAGCAAGTTTGCAATTTCTTGAGGTTTTAAAAAATTGCCAGCTATTTTTAAAAACGTTGTTTTGTTTTGTTGCTCAACTAATCGCTGCATCATTAATCAGGACAAACACCGGCAGTGAAACTGGAACAAAGCAACACTTTAAAAGTGATTGTAACCCACAAGCTACACAATATTTAACTCCTGCAGGGCTTTTTTCCCCCACCACACTGGCGCGACTGTAGGAAGATCCAGCTTTGTGACATGTGTTTGTGAGGACAGTAAAGCCTTTTCTCTTCAGGTAAAAGCCAGTAAAACACCTTCATTAGTGTTTTTTTCCTTTTTTTTTTTTAATCAACATGAGCTCATTGTCTGTAGCAGCCATTAATGGTGGCTGTTCCACAGATTTCCTCTCTACATCAAAGACGTCGAGAGACTCCAGGAACTCGTTTTCACACATCTTGAATGTATTTGTCAGAAGCTCCTTCAAAGAAAGCAAACAGTCTTACACCTGGGCCAGTGTGTTATCACATCTATTTAACAGAGCAAGGGAAATAACTGTGTGTGTGTGTGTGTGTGTGTGTGTGTGTGTGTGTGTGTGTGTGTGTGTGTGTGTGTGTGTGTGTGTGTGTGTGTGTGTGTGTGTGTGTGTGTGTGTGTGTTTGTTTTTGTGTGTGTTTTTGTGTTATGTATACACTGGTGAGCTCGGGTTGGAGCTAAACTCAGGTGCCTTTAACAGACTGAACGACTGTAATGCTGCACTGACTTTATAAAGGGGCATTTGTGCGTCTGTGTGTGTGTGTGTGTGTGTGTGTGTGTGTTATACACATGTATACAGACTTTTTAATGAATGCAGTGAGAGGACGCAGGTCTTATTTCCATGAACTGAAAGGTTTCGGGGGGATTTTCTCCACAGATTTTTTTTTTTTTTTTTTTTTTTTTCTCAGAGAGGGCGGAGCAACATCTCACAAGCTTTAAGTGGGCCTAATGAAGGGGTTGGGAGGGGGAGTGTAAGGAGACGAGTGTATGTATCCTGGACTTTTTTTTTTTTCTTTCCGTGTGTGTGTTTGGTTCGCGTCGTTGCTCAGATTTGGTTTTTCAGATCTGTGCTGTCATCTCCCAACACGTCTCCCTCATTACTCAGACATGTGTATCCATCCCACCCACCTCCACCCGTCCTCCCACCAATACATTGGACCTGAAGAAAAGGTGATCGTGAGGCTCCTGAGCTTGTGATGTTAAAGAAACAGGGCTTATATGTTTGGGTGAAGGGTTTGGAAATGTACTCTGAGTGGCTACCTCGTGCTGTATCAGAAAGCATTAATTAAAACAAAAAATTAAAAATGTCAGTAATTTATTTCTCATTTCCAATGATACCAAATGTGAAGGGGTGGAGCTTTGGGAACTTTAGTTTTTTCATTAAGGAACATGGCGGCCATCGCTGCAAGCACATTTTATGGGAAGAAGAAAAGTAAGAGCATAAAACTTTTGAGCAATTTTTTAGCTATAAATGTTAACATATTTTAAATAAGTCTCTTAATAACACATTAAAACATAGTATGCTTAATTCTAACTTCATTTTAGTATAGTATTGAAGTGTTTAAAAAATGTCCTCCGTAGTGGACATTTGTAGTCATTTCCTCCATTTTGTTCTGTTTTTTTAAATGACCAGAAGAGTCCTTTTTAGAAGCAGAAAGAAATCTATTGCAGTTTGATGAGGGAAACCCAGATCTTGAGTTGTCTGATGAAGAAGATCATGGGGAATAAGCCCTTCAAGAAGAAAGAAAGAGGAGCATCAGAGATGGTACTCAGACCTGAACTTGCTGTCATTAAGTGGTTGGACAACAAGCCAGTTGTCATCGCATCCTCTGCCTATGGCAATCAACCTCAGGACACACGCACAAGATGGTCTAAAAAACAAAAGATTTGTCCATGTGCCAAGGCCACTGGCAATTGCTGAGTACACTACCAATATAGGTGACGTGGACCTTGTTGCCGAATGTTGAGATTCTACAGGATGGTCTCTCGCACTCAGAAATTGACAGTATGTGCAGTTCTCTACTTTTTGATCTGGCAATCACCAACTCATGGCTTCAGTATAGCAGTGACTTGGAGTTTGGGGGGAAGAAACCACTACAGTTCCTTGACTTCAAACTTCTCCTTGGTGAAGAGTTGAAGCAAATGTTTGCCATCAAAGTTCATTTTTACATGTTTGGCCTTCCAATGTCCTCTGCAGTGGACATGTGATATCTAAAACATTAAAACTTTTTTTTCCCAAAAAATTATTTCAGTCTTCTAATTACCTTACAAACATTGAGGATTTAAAATTTTTTTTGATTGGACAACATTTTTTTTCCTGGTAGTCCAGAGGATATATATCTATATCTATATATATATCTATATATATCTATATATATATATATATATATATATATATATATATATATATATATATATATATATATATATATAAACACCCAGCACGCCCCTGCGGGCGGTTTTATCCTTCAAGCTCGGGTCCTGTACCAGAGGCCTGGGAGCTTGAGGGTCCTGCGCAGTATCTTAGCTGTTCCCAGGACTGCGCTCTTCTGGACAGAGATCTCTGATGTTGTTCCCGGGATCTGCTGGAGCCACTCGCCTAGCTTGGGAGTCACAGCACCTAGTGCTCCGATTACCACTGGGACTACCATCACCTTACCCTCCACATCCTCTCGAGCTCTTCTCTGAGCCCTTGGTATTTCTCCAGCTTCTCGTGTTCCTTCTTCCTGATATTGCTGTCATTCGGAATATATATATATATATATATATATTTATATATATATATTGACCGCCCACAGGGGCGAGCGGGGAATTTTTTTTTTATATATATATGTATATATATTTCAACATTGTTTAAGTAATGTTTTCTAGTTGAATTTTTGCATCTTGGGGGGTATTGAAACAGCAAAGATCCATAGAGCAGCAACACTAACCTCAAGTGATGGGATATTTTGCATCTAGCTTACAAGCTTTGCTAGTTTCTTTTTACAGCTCTGTGTGCATTGTCGTGTCACATCATTACAGCTGTTTTTCCTCTTAGAATCTTCCTGAACTGTTTTCTACAGTCAGCCATGTTATTAGGTACAGCTTGCTACTACTGGGTTTCCTTAATTCTTCATGGCACTGATTCAACAAGGTGCTGGAAACATTCCTCGGTGATTTTTAGGCCATGTTGACATGACAGCATCACACAGTTGCTGCAGATTTGTAGGCTGCATATCCATGATGTCAAACTCCTAATTCACCACATACCAAAGGTGCTCTGCTTGGATTGAGATCTGGTGACTGTGGAGACTATTTGAGTACAGTGAAGTCATTGTTGCGTTCATGAAACCGGTTTGAGACAATCTGCGCTTTGTGACATGATGTGTTATCCTGCCGGAAGAAGCCATCTGAAAATGGTACACTGTGTTCATAAAGGGATGGACATGGTCAGCAACGATACTCAGGTAGGCTGTGGTTTGTAAATGATGCTACCAACAGCAGCTTTTAACTGTTTTAACTGTACCATCTGAGTTTTGCAGCAGAAATCGAGACTCATCAGACCAGGCAATGTTTTTCTAATCTTCTTCTGTCCAGTTTTGGTGAGGTGTGGTCTTCTCCTGCTGTAGCCCATCTATTCTGTTGTATCATCGGAGATGCTCTTCTGCACACCTTGGTTATAATAAGTGGTTATTTGAGTTACTGTTGCCTTCCTACCAGCTTAATGCAGTCTGCCTATTCTCTATTTTCTCTCAGAGGACTGCTGCTCACTGGGTGTTTCCTCTTTTTCTGACAATTCTCTATAAACTCTAGAGATGGTTGTGTGGGAAAATCCCAGCATATAAGCAGTTTCTGAAATACTCAGACCACCAAACACCATACCAAAAGTCACTTAAATCACCTTTCTCCACCATTCTGATGCTCAATTTAAACTTCAGCAGATCATATTGACCATGTCTACATGCCTAAAAGCACCATGCTGCCCCAATGTGATTGGCTGATTTTCATATTCACCTGTTCAACATTTGGTTGAACAGGCGAACTTAGTAAAGTGTCTGCTGTGTAATTTTATTCTTAGAAAATTGTCTTTTTTTAATGCTCTTTCTGGTCTTCTGCCATGGTTGTGAACGTCACCAATTCATGACTTTGATCACTTTAAGTTAAAAACAAGTCTTTGTTCACACAAAAACAGCTGTTTCAGTGCAACATGCTTACACACACCATGTTTTTTCTCTTTCTGCATGGACAGTATCAAATTTTAGGTGGATTTTTTTTGTTATGCTGGCTATCAGGAGACTTTTGTTGTGTTTTTCTTGAAATAAATATCCTGAAACAAGCTCACATCCAAACAGAGAGACTCCTAATTACTCTGTGTATTTAACACTGGCTTTACATTGGAAAATCAGACAGAAATTAAAAAGACTTTGCTTATAAAAGAACTATTATGATTTAATTATTACTGTTTCTCTTTTTCAGTATGTAATGTTGCATTAATGACTCATTTGATGTGGGGTTTTTTGGGTATATGTGGGGAGTGGCTGGGTGTGGTTGAGATTATTCAATGGCTTCATGCTACGATGGTCTCTATTTAAAAATGCCATCACATTACATTAGACTGATGCTGACTTGATGTTTCGGGTGCTTGATTGCACTTGTCAGGACATTAATGTAAAACAGCCGTTGGAACAGCTGGAACTGTAGAAAAAAACAACAACATATGTGATGTGTTGTGTTCAAGTTAAAATGCCTAAAATGAGTCCTTATGAAGGTCTCATGTGGTTCTGAGCTGAGACTCTCTCTGTGCTTCTGTCTTTCTCTCTTGCTCACTTTCTTTCTTATCTCTGCTGAAAAATTAAAAAAAAAAAAAGCCAATTGAAGCTACTTCCTCTTTTAGCCTCGGTTTAGGAAACACCTGCTTCACACGCCCAGAGGTGGTGGGATCGGAAACACAAAGGGACTCATTTCGGTGCACTATGAAGCACCTCGTCTAAAAACCACGGAATCACGCATTCAGACACAAAATCCACTCCAAAGGCAACATAAAATATAGCAAAAATATAAAGGGAGGAATAAACACCCAAATTATTTGATGCTGAAGGCGTGATAAGGGGTGACAGGAGCGTGGTCACTGTACTGTGACTGCGACAGACTGAGAAGATGCATCATATCACATGAGTACAGCCTGTATGTAAATGATGTGAGGTTCCTGTGTGCATGTGCTGTGGATTTATGTTCAGAAAGGACCAAAGACAGCCACAGTGAATACCTCAATCCTCCCTTCATGGGCCAGGTGAGTATGACCATTACTCTTTCTAGAATCTTGCTTTTAATAGCCACTCGTGAATATTTACATTTTTAGATGACACTGTGTTTCAGTGCTACTTCTGAAATCAGAGGACCCAAAGTTGTTACTCATGGTTGATTATAATAACTTTTTAGCTTGGTGTAAGCGCTTTAATTCATCTGAAAGAGCACTAAATGGACTATTAGGCACTTTGAATGAAAAAAAGAAATCTCATGAAGTAGCTTCTGAAATCACTCCAGAAGTATTTAATGTAAACATGTGAGTTCCTGAAGCCACCCAAGTCTTCAAAAGTCTGTCTTTGGTACTGTTTTCCAACTCAAAATGTAGAAAATCTGCTCATTACTAGATCAGCAGATCATGCATTAATGGTTAAGAATAGTATTGCGGCTTTTTCTTAGAACTGTTTTTTTTTTTCTCGAATGGTTTCCTCTTCTTATCTTTTCCGTTCCACCTTGCTGAAAATGTTGCATCTTCTACGCCCCCACAGTTGAGTTTTTCCATAAATTGAAAGTGAAAAAGTTCAGTGTCAATCAGACCCTTTACCACTTAAGTCCAGAGTGAAATAACAAGACCAGATTCAGATGAACATTTGAGCACATTCACAAATCATGTTTTTCTGTAGCGTTGGTCGAACTTCTAGGACAATTGTGAAATTTCTAAGTAGCTACTCATCATGCTGCCCAGGTGAAAAATCTATATGAGTTTAATGTCCAAATATCTCTACATCTACATGATAATTTGGCACAAATCTTTAGCTTAAATGTTTGAATCACAGATGAGTTAATTCCAGGTTCTGGATGGTCTACCTTGAAGTTTGGAACATATTCTATTCATAGTCCCTGTAGAGGTTTCAAAGTTTAGTCATCTACACATTAGACTAACAAGTGAGAGATCCTCGCTTAGATTCCAGGAGGAGACACAAAACCCTTTAATGGTCGGGTCAGGAAGGGCGTCTGGCGTAAGAAATCTGTGGAGCTACCTGCCATGGTGAGCCCATGTCATTAAGGGAGCAGCCGGAAGCCTTTCTTTTTCTTCCTTCTTCCTCTTTTATATTCATGGTCCCTGTAGGATGAACTATTAGGAGTTTGATGCCTGGAATAAAGGAGACAGACTAATGACCCTCATCCCTGCTTCAGAAGGACTTTGTTCTTAGTGCATCTCCCCCACTGTTCCCATGTTAGCCTCCAGATGTTGGACCACGAGTTCGCTAGTTGGTTTAGGCTAATGTTAAAATGTACCTTAAATAACTTTCTTTCCTACTAACAATCATTTAACTGAAACTGATTTATGTCAGTTATTTCAACCTGGTCATTAATGTGGCTGTTGTGTCTCTCTGGGTTGTGCTACTGTGCTTAGATTCTCAAGTGCCACTGTAAAGGTTAATGCCAAAAAGTGTGGGGCCTCTGCAACTTTCCAGTAAACCCGACTGTCACATGCATCCTTAGAAATTATAATCTGAAATAAAAACACAGGAATATAATTCTTTCATGGACCTTAATAACTCAGATTCCTTATCAGGCTGGCCTGTGTAGCTTCTTGATCTGAAGAGTAAAGTCATTTGCTTTAAACCCACATTCTTTTTAAATGCCGGCAGTCTTTTGGTTTGTTATATTTATCAATGTTTTTGCTGTGAAATCTACGTAGACTTTACAGCATAGTCTATTCGGATGGCCGTTACCAACATTTATACCTGTGTGAGCTGTGTTGACGGTGATTCTTAGTTACATTTGTAGGGAGTTGGACGACAGGTTACAGCGCAGGCTACAGTGCAAGGGCGATTTCAAAGTGGTTATATCCAGCTTTTATTTACACTCTATGGTTGGATTCATACTAACACCTCTAATGGCAGACCTGATGGCCTGGTTAAGCATTAACATCATAAAATTTGCTCTCAGTTTTTCATACCTGAGAAGTATAAGATATTTAAGATGAATAGAAACAAAGGCAGAAGAAGTATACTTGCTCGACAGTAATATAGCACACAAGTGTTTGTGGTTTTGCCACCTGTAGTTGCTTCAGGTTTTCTTGTGGTTTAAAAGAAAAAAATCCCCTTTTTGGCACAACTGACTGAATACTGACAAAGCTGAAAAAGCAGTGCAGATCCAGTGATAAAGATTGTGCTTTAGACGATAGACGTTTAGTCCTTGCCTGTGGAGACGGGGACTATTTTTGGAGTGAGTTTGATTCGGCCTTATCCAGAGTCGAGTTAAGCAGAACCACAGGGTGATTGTTTGTGGTAACTTTATGATTTTTACCGCTTTCTCTCTTTTTTTCCTTCTTCTGTTTGTTTTTTGTTTTTATAAAGAGAAATTCCCACCCAAAGTTGTTCCCGGGGGACATTGTGGAGTATCCCAGGAACAAATACTTCTCTCATTTCGGAGTGTACTATGGAGAAAGGGACGGGGTTCCATACGTCGCTCACCTGACGTGTCGAGGTTGGTGACACTTTTTAAGGTTTTAAATCTACCAGAGCAGGAATAATTTCTTGAATTTTGGTTAAAAGACATACAATTATTTTATAGAAAAGAGTGTTAAACAATGAAAATCAGCAAGAGGTTATTATGTTGGTCTCAAATTCTGCAAAAATGTAAAACTGTCAATAAGAAATTTTTCATCTTTGAAAGATGGACATGATGTCAGAACGCAGGATTTATGTTTTGTATGTGATGATATCTACTGAGAAGAGATGGACGACATGTACACCTACAAGAATCGGCTCAGTTTTTCATATAAAAACTCTTTAACACAGAAAAAAAAAGGTTTCCTATCAATTGATGTAACAAAGATCATAAAATGACAGATAAACTTTATTTTTCTTGATCCTTCCTCTGGAAATCTGCCTCTTAAAATAAGTTGATTTCTTGTCTTTGTCTGTCAGATTCAGACACCAAACTGCTGCTGTACGGCCGAGCTCTGAGGTCAGAGGTCAAACTGGACCCTCTGGAGCTTCTGGGGAAGAAATACAAGGTAGCATGAGTGGTTTGAACATATATGATGAGTTTGTTAAAGACAGCGACTTCAAGTGTGTTTTAAAACAGGTCAACAACATGCTGGATGACACGCACCCTCCGCGGGACTTCCACGGTGTGGTGAAGCCCGCCATCGAGGACATGATGGGCCGCGAGGTGACCTTTGACATCCTGTTTCACAACAGCGAGCATCAGGCGACGCTTTTCAGATACGGAGTAAAGAAGTCTGAACAGGTGAGCCGAGGGAAGAGCGCCACCTTCTGTTTATTTGCTGTGAAGCATGCTTAAAGCTGTTGTGTTTGTGTGTGCGTGCTGCAGATTGATGAGATCTACAAGTACATCATGCCGGCCTGGAAGAAACTCTTCAAGGAGAAACAGCTGTGAGCCAGGTGTGCGCTCATCTTCACCACCAGGGGGTGCTGTTCTTCTCTGAATCAGCTACATGAAGTTTGGAGGAAGTTTTAAAAAAGTCCTTCTCCTCGGTTTCTATCCTTACATTAGTCCCTTTTTACACCTCCTCCCCTCTATCTTGTGTCACCCTTTCTTCCATTCTACTTCTCCTTATTCCTCGCATCCTCCCTTTTTTCTATTATCATTCCTTCCCTTCTTATTTACTTACTTTCCCACCACCTTTCCTTTTTATCATATCCTCACTTCTATTTCTTTACATTTCTTCCTTCCGGTTTCCTTATTCTTCCCCTGCCCCTTCCTTCCTGCCATCATTTCTTCATTTATCCCATCCTTTAATTCCTCCCTCCTCCCTTTCCTTCATATTACCTCCTTACTTCCTTATTTACCTCCTTTCCATTATCCTTATATCCCTCGTTCATTTCCTTTCTAAACCCCTCCCCACCCATTACTTTTGTTCTTGATTTCCTGAATAATTATCATTATTTGTATTTGTAATTTTTTTTACTAATATTATATTATTTGTTAAATGTGTTCATGTATATGCACTGATTTTAAAATCTCAATTTCATTTACAGGAAAAAAAAAAGAAGTACTTGTGCAAGAAAAAAACAAAAACAATTACCAAACTAAAAACAAAGCAAAAAAACAGCAACCATAAAACAGATACATTAGGATGTTAAGATGACCTTAAAAGTGTTTAATAATAATGAGCATTTGTTCTCCAAAATAAAGAGAAAATGTTCATACTGTTTCATTAAAATTATGAGATTTTATACATTGTTTTGTTAAAATATAATCTTTATCTTGAACTGTGATATTTCTTATTTTTGTTACTTGTAGCACAGTTTTTCCCTGTTTTTGAACATGTTTTAGCAGAACATTTTCCTCCCTGTTGGTTGCACATCAGTTTCTGTCTGAATACATTTCTCATGGGAGGCTCACTCACTCTTAAAACTGCCTGTGAGTGTCTAAGTTGTTCTAAATAAACTTTTATGTGCCACAATGAAAAATCTTGTTAGAATCCTTCCTTCCTTCCTTCCTTCCTTCCTTCCTTCCTTCCTTCCTTCCTTCCTTCCTTCCTTCCTTCCTTCCTTCCTCACAGTTTGGGAGCCACAGTACCACCTTCAGTCTTCTTGTGCGCTTCTTTAAGCCAGGATATCAGGATTTTGTTGGTCTCCGCCGGCTTTTCCATCTGCGTCCAGTGTCCACACTCTTCGATGTGTCCTCTGGTCAGGTTTGGCATCTTCAATTAATAAATAACAAATATCAGATTCACTTCCAATAACCAATAATTGCTCATCTGACTGTGTCATTGCTGTTGTTTCTTACCAAGTCCTCCATTCCCTTGGTAAAGGACGGCAGCAGTACGGGGTCTTTACCCGCCGTCAGCATCATTGTCGGCATCAGCAGCTAAAACACGCAAACATCTGACTGTGAATCAGAAGGCTTGATAACAAGATGTGACTGACAAGTCAACAAGTCTGATTTATCCTTCGTTATATCAATAAAGTATTCTGATTCTGATTCCAGAGGTGCCTCCTGCTGGTCATTAGGAAGAATGCAGGTTTAAAGCAATTCTGCATTTGCTTCAATATTAGGACCCCAAAGTTACAGCTTTAATTTACAGCCTATAATGTGTTTGTGACACTGCACCAAACCTTCTCAAAGGGCCGGGAACACATCCACTTCCAGTTTGCATCACTGTTTCGATACCAGTTCAAGGGCCCCCTGTAAAATAAAACCCAAAGGTTACTCAGTGAATGTTCACAGAACTGGATAATTTAACTGACTGTTCGGGAATATTTGCTTATGACATCAAATTTCTTCTCACCAGCAGTCTACAATCTGCAAAATACTAAGTTTAGTGCCACAAACATAAAAGCAGGAACTGCAGGATGTAATTTAAATTCTCATTTTAACAAAAAGATGTGTAAAAATCATCCATCACAGTGGATGCTTTCATGTAATAAACATAAATATTATTTGTTGGCTGAGCACACAGAAACACAATCTACAGGAAGCTGGAAAATCTGCAACCTGAAGCCTCTTTCTTTGTACTGGCTGACGTAGTACTGCAGGTCGGCTTCTGTCAGCATGGAGCTCCTGGGAATCTGCTCCGGCAGACCCACAAACAGGCCACCTGTGATAAAGCACACACACAGCATGAGATCTGTGAATGAAGAGGCCCGATTTAAAAATCTTCAGCTTTCACAGCAAACACTGATAACCAGCAGGAAGCGTCACCTCGAGCGCACACTCCTGCGGTGCTGAGAGGGGGACGACCCTTCTGTGGTAAAGAGAAAAACATTCATCACATGTGGGTGATTTTTCCACCTGTTTAGCTCTGAAACTGCACAGTGCAATGCTGGGGTGTGTGTGTACATTCAATCCACTCACCGCTTCACTACTGCTGGAAAAGAAAATCTTGAACGTCCTCTCCAAATCCTTCTCCAGCTCGGCCTCCGCCACACCCTGAAACACAAACCCTGCAGTTTTTCTGTGACAGAAACAAACATTAAAAATATATATATAACACTTACTGGTGTTTGGAAGTAGACCTGATAGTCGAATATTGGAATAGCCTTCAGTTTCTCGAAAGCAGGAACCGAAGGATTCAACTTGAACATTGGGGTGTTCAACGATGCCACAGCCCTTCACGCACATGGAAAAGGCACTTTAACTTCACTGTACAGGCTCTGGGGGACTGTGTGTGTCTGTGGGTGTGTGTTCACCTGATTCTCTCAGGATAGAAGCGGGCCATGGCCCACACCAGGGAGCCGCCCCAGTCGTGACCCACCAGGGTGACCTGTGGTATGGACTGGAACAGGGGACCATAAGCTTTTGTGTAAACTTTAAGTTATCATGCTATTCAATGAAAGTGTTGATACTCACCATTTTATCCAAAAATACGACTAACTCCTGAAAAAAAGAGAGAAAAATATGATTCAGAAAAACATTTTAAAACAATACTAAATCTGTAGATGTGTAGATTTGTGTTTAATATTTTTGTAATGTGTACCTTACAGAGCTCCTCATGAGAATATTCCTCTATGTCTGTGAGAGTCAATATGACAGGAATTACACCAAGTGACATATCCCTGCTGTTCGTTATAAAGAATTTATACTGGGAAGCTACATACATCTTTTAAGTACAGTCTATATTTTCAGTCTTTCAGTATTTCAGCCTACCAGGGGGCGCTGTGGACTCTCCATATCCTTTCATGTCCAGAGCTAAAACCCTGAATCCTGCTGCAGCCAAGGCTGGGATCTAGCACAGGGGTGAGAGGGTTGTTTAATTATCATGGCTTTTATTTCAGGATTATTGCAGGATTTAAAAAAACAAAACACCAACAACAACAAGTAAAAATATACCTGCAAACTTAAATAAATGACAACAAAGATTTGAATTAAATGGAAAAAAGACAAACTATAAATCTAAAAAGGTATATCTCTGACTCTCTGTATCTCTGACTGGATCTAATCTCAAACACCCTCTGAATGCACTTTGGAAGGTGACTATTTCATGCGTTCCAACATAGCCAATGGAAACAGGTTACCTGGTACCTCCAGGAGTACCAGCTCTCCGGGAAACCGTGACACAGTAGCACCGGTGGACCGGAGCCCATTTCCACGTAATGAGTCCTCACACCAGGCTGGAAAAGACAGCCAGCAGCATTTCAGCTCTGGTTTGTGTTTTCATAATTCAACAGGTTGCTGACACTGATAGATATTAATACTTTTATGGTGATGTAGCCATGTGACACTTCATCAGGGCTGCAGGATGGTGGGGGACTCACTGTTCCAACAGCCTGGAAATTCAAACGTATACAAATGTTATTAATGTAATCATTTTCTTTGTTGTAGTTAGATCTAAATGTGAGGGTCTTTAAACCCACTGCATCAGAGAAGATCCTCAGAGTGACACAAACCTGAAAGCCAGTAAATTCAGACAGTTTCTCCAGAGCAACGTCCAGATTTTCCACCAAGACGGCCTTCATCCCTGCTCCCTCTGCAGCTTTTACACCCTCAACATCAGCATCCAGCCACAACGCCTGAATAGAGACAGATGACTCATAACATCTGATATACAAGAATTTAATCTCAGTGATGCTGCATATTTATTGTCTACGTCACAAAACCCTCTACCTGTTTGGGCGTCACTCCCAGGCGCTGCAGGGCAGAGCTGAACATGGCGGGCTCAGGGACCCTGTGACCCAAGTGGCAGGACTGGAGGACCAGGTCAAAATGGCCTCCCAGCAGAGAGAGAAGGCGACCTGTGCCATCTCCAGCCGCTCTGTCATCTACCCAGTGATTGGCCAGCACAGCTGTCAGTAACCCTTTAGATCAGAGGTTGACGTAAAGATTAGACATCATTTAAATGGTAGTGACCTACTTTTTTCCCACAATGCATTTAAACAAGCAGGTAGCACTGACGATGTTCACTTTACGCAGATATCTTGCTGAAATAAAGGTGACGTAGACTGTCTCCTTCAAAGAATGAGGGACACAGGAATTCAGAACAGAAATATTTTGCAGTGAGAGAAATTAAACAAGGTTTTTCAACCAGATCTGAATTTTTTTTCCATTTTTTCTACTTATTTCTTTATGCAGGGGAAGCCAATGCAGACGTGGCTTAAACCTGCTTTCTTTCAACTCCTCTGGCTCAAACTCCTCTGTAAGTTTGCTTCTTTAAAGAGTGTTTTGTGTACCGCTGCGTCGCAGGCCAGCAGCTGTCTTCAGCACGGCTGCTTGGACGTCCATCATCGCCTCTGTGAGTTTGTCCAGCAGGCCATTGACTGACCAATCAGAAGGCATATACACACTCCTGTCCCGGGCTTCCTGCACACACTCGGCCTCCAAAGCTGGGATCATCTGCACACAGACACACAGTTGTATGTCAGTGAAAAAGCAACGAAAAGCATGAAGTGAAACTGTAAATGTCTTCGCCCACCTGTGTAAGTGTCATGGCTCCTCTCTCAGCCTGCCTCAGGGCGCCGGCGTCTTTGGACACCACACTGGAGAGAAAACCTCTGAGAAACAGAGCACAAAACCTCAGCTTAATGAGCGTGATTAGAAACACTGAGATGGGCGAGCCTTGGTGGTTTCTATCTATAACACTCAGCTCTCAGGCAAATGTTTACTTAACTCTTAGATCAGGTCTGAGATAAAACAGAATCAGCTAGAAGTACCTGCAAAGAGCAAAGACTTTGAGGAAGTTATAAGTTATTGCAAGTCAGAATAAAAGTTATACAATCAGCTTTACAAACCACAATCTACAACCGGAACGAAATGGTAGAGGCGTTTATTTAACAGACTGGACCTCAGTCCAGTCTGTTAAATAAACACTGAGAGGTAATCCAGAAAATCCCTGCTGTAACTTTTTAACCATTTAATGTCCTTTGTATCATATTTGATACATGAGTTTCTGAGACCTCTATCTCATCAACATGATCAATACTTGCCAGAATTCCAAAATGTTATGGACAAAACTTTTTTGTTGTTGTTGTCTAAAATTAACATTGTTGTTAACAAAAAGTTGCCAAGTATGTTCACATACTTTTGGCCATGTAGTACGTGCACCTGCTCATTTCCAGCAGCTAAGTCAAATATTTCTTTGCTGTGGTAATAATTATCCAGCTTGAAGCGCAGATCTGATATCCACACTCACACTGTAAATAAACAATCACAAATTCGTGCAGCAGCTGCTTATTTCATTGTTTTTTGCTTGTTTTTTAATATAATCAAACATAAAGACAAAGCGGTCTCCATACGACACGTCTGTGCGGTGCAGAGATGTTGCAAAACGGTCACTTCTTACCCGGGTAGGTTGTGCAACTCTTCCAGCTTTTTAAAAATGGCAGTAGGTCGGGCAGAGACGGCGACTCCCCAGAAGTTGAACAGGATGGCTTTCTTATCAGCCATGTCTCGATCGATTCTTTTTGCTTTCCGCGTCTCCAAACGGTATTCAGGGTCTCTGCTGCTGCTGCTGCACCCGTGTACAGGGTAAACTTTGCCCTAATAGACTCAATGCAGGTCCACCCACTTACCCAGTGAGCTCATACTTAACTGAAAAACAGTGGCGAGACCAGACATGCACGTGACGTCTCGTAACAAACCAAAGTTTTTATTGAAACCAGTTTGATGAATAAGTACGGAAGAGGATTAGGGCCACTGGGAAAAAAAAAAAAGTGGGCACATGTTTTTTTCTTCTTTTCCAGAATTCTGAGAAAAAAGTCAGAATGTCAGAATTCTGACTTTTTTCTCAGAATTAGGACAAAAAATTAAAGTCAGAATTCTGACTTTTTTCTCAGAATTCTGGAAAAGAAGAAAAAAAACATGTGCCCACTTTTTTTTTTTTTCCCAGCGGCCCTAATCCTCTTCCGTAAATAAGAGACCAGACATGTCCTCTTTATATTTATTAATGATAATAAGAAGTAAGTTAAACAACAATTTAAAAAAACGATTCAAAACTTTTTAGTGTTCGTATGACAATGATCTACAAATGAAACATTTCTTTTAAAGTTGTAAAATGCTACTATTATATATAATATTACTATATTATTATTATTATTATGTTTTTAAAGGCAGTGACTACAGGATACAGTTCTCTGTAGCTTCATCACTTCAAGTCAGTGTTTCTACTTTACAAGTTTTGAGCAGCTGTTAACATAGTTGACTCATATTTGCAATGTGTCAGGAAGAGGTTTTTTTAGCATTCTTCTATAAATATGAAAAATTTTCATGTGACAAAATATAAATCTAATTAAACCAAACAAAATAAAAAGCAGCGAGTAAAGAAGGAAACATCAGACACAGCAAATCACACCAATAATGAAATGAGATGAACAAATTATTTAAATGGACAAATTTGGTGAATAGGTTAATTAAAAATAAGAATGTTGTTGGGCGTCGTTTTCCTTCTGCTACACAGACATTTTTATGTACTGTAGCTGATTCCCTTCTAATATGTCAAGTATTGCTGAACTTCTGTACCATGACACTGACATCTTTACTATTTTAGACCACATATCATGATACAGTAGTATGTTTTGTTTACTCCATGACTGCCACTTCTAATGTGTACAGTTTTAAAAAGATTATCAAAAAAGCAAGTGCTGGCAAACTGTCTATTAAGACAAGCGGACTCCCATCAAACTAGAGCTGGCAGGGAGACACTAAGGAGCCAGGCCCTTCCCAGAATCCAAATCCTGCACAAACAGAGTCAGTGAATGTTGTGTAGGTGTGGAGGTGGATTGGTGGGTCTGAGGAGACTCTGTAGAAGGACAAAGTGCCAGCATTCCAGTCCAAATACACTCCTACTTAGTTGGAGGACCAGCTGTGAGGAGAATTTATAGGTCTCATGATTTTATTATGCAAGGAGTAGTAACCATCTTCACAACAATACAAGCTCCAGGAGTGCTCATTGCTCCAAATACACTGATTATTTTCAATATCTTTGTAAGTTGACGCTATGTTGACCTTTCTTTCCCATTCAACCTCCCATTAACAGCCTCCAGTCAGACCAATTCTACGTCGCGACTAGGGCCAAGCTTCACATCGCTCTGGATGATGAGGATATGGCTTCCCCTCACTCAGCAGCATCACAGTCGTATTGTTGTCAAACAGGAAGAGATGTATCTGTGCTGTTTTGGTCCAGTTTGTGCTCACAGTCATCTGATTAGAAAACAAGAAAAAAAAAAAAACAGATTAATTCAGAAGTCAGAGTTGAAAACAAGCAAACAGTGAAAAAATATATATGTGTCAAGGGAAAGTTGTACTCTAGTGGTCAGTATAAGCTTTTAATGATATAAGTTTGCATATGATAGAATACTGCATGATGACCTTTTTATGACTTAGACTGTTGTCCACTACAAGACTGTTTTATAAATTCTTTCTCACAGCTGAACAAGCTGTTATTATTTCACTCCTGCCAGGAAGAGGAGAGCTGGACACTCTTATCTGACGCTCCCTAACATGAAGAGGGGCCGCGTCCTTCTGAATCTCATAACACACACATACACCTGAACCACTCTTATCTTCACTCCCTGCACACTAACATTCCTCTGCCTATGAATAGACGTATTCACTGTTGTATTGCTTTGTATATAAATAAAGACCAGAGCGGTAACAGAGCGCTGTTCACAGGGCCCCCACTCTGATGTGAGCGCTATGTGAAACGCCCTTGCAAGTGAAAACCACAGCGTCTGTGTGCGTTTCTCCTCTTAGACTCTTAGCTGAAGAAGTGTCATTTAGAATAAATCTCTTGACAATATGTATACACACAAATGCATAGATCAATTGGAACATAAATTTGAATAATTTAGAATAAAATCTTCAACACCAAGTGTTCTTCTGAAGTTCTCAGGTTTATCCATAGATTGCTCAATACTGATGGACACAGCACTGCATGGGGAAGCTGTTCTTTCCTGCTGGGCACTGATAGAAAATAAGTGATATTAAAATTATAATGTAATTCATGGTACAATTAGTTTTAGTTCTCTTAAAATCTGAGGGATAATGAGATTAATGATTGTACTTTAGTAACTAAACTGACCTCAAATGAACTTAGGTGGAGGTTTTAAGTAAATACACAGGGGCGGTCTTAGCCTGTTTGGTGCCCTGGGAGAACACTCCCTCTGCCCCCCGCGAGGTGGTTATTAGATGCTGCTTCAGCCAGCCAGAGAATCCCGCGTCGCCCCTGTAACATGTAACAAACGCAGACATTAAAGCAGTCGTGCCAGAATGTCGTGCTAAAAAGAAAGATTCTTTAAAATACAAGGGGGAGCAAGCAAGTCAGATACCCAGGGCACAGAGATGAAGCAGGTCTGATCAAAAACAGTTTATTACTAGACCAGGGAGCACAAATAAAAACACCCTAAAAATGTACGAAATAAAATGTCAAACTACTAAAACTAAATAAAACCCGTAAGACTACCATTTTCTACATTCATTAAAAAACCCCTGCTATAATTATGCCACATGTTCATTATGGGTCCATCAGCAGGCCAGGGATTTCTTTAGAGCAGAGTCCACGCCAGCCTCGTCTTCGGCAGACAAGGAAGAGCCTCCCATCTTCTTGTCCTTCCACTGGCCCATCGCATCCCAGCCCAGCTTGCATTCTGCACCCGAATCCATCATGCGACCACCGCCTCAGCTCCCCTTGCGTTGGTCTCCTGTAAAATAACAAATAGGGGCCAGAACAATGGTCCCAGAAGCGGCCCTGGCTCATGGCCATGGCGACCCTCTCCCAATCCAGCTGCACCCAGTAAACAACGGTAGAGACCCTACTCACAAATGCAGGCAGAGGTAAACCTCTGCCCTGCTGCCAATCACACGCGTTGTCTCCTACTGTTGCCGTTCCGTGAGGTCAGGACTGGGTCACCATGTCACCATGTCACCATGTCACCATGTCACCATGTCACCATGTCACCATGTCACCATGTCACCATGTCACCATGTCACCATGTCACCATGTCACCATGTCACCATGTCCATTTAGCATTCACCTTCCAGTCTGGGGTCTCTCTGCCTTCAGTGCTCAGCTAGCCTGCTTTTAAAAGGTCTTTACACAGCTGATAGGCCACCTCTGGACACACCCATGCCTCAGCAGGTGGTCCCTATCAGCTAATTTGTCCCATGTGTAGCCAGTCCACAGTGAATTAAAACCATGTCATGTAAAACACTAAAAACCATGCAATAGAAACAGAATAAAACCATGCAAATAAAACGACACTCATAAATAAACACTAAAAATCAAAATAAAACACTATACAAGATAAATACAAAGTTCCACTGTGTGACACCCCCACCACGATGCCGCCCTGGGCAACCGCCCGTGTCGCCCATATCAAAACCGCTACTGTAAATACAATATATGTCAATACAATGTTAAGCTAAACATTAATGAGGAAAATATATGCAATCAAATGTGTTGTCTTTTGGAAAGTTGCTACATAATGTATATATGGCAGTCTAAATTGTGGATTTGGTGCAGATAATTGTACAGAAAAACATCAAAAACATTATTTCATTCCCACCTATCACAGCCAGTCTGGTGTTCCTTTTCAAAGTTTTCAAATTTACCCATGGACGTCTCACTTCTCATGGACACAGATTCCTGGAGGGGCGATTTTTTCCTGGTGGTCTGGTAGAAACACACACTTTGTCTTAAAATACAAGTTCTTGGCAAAATAAATTTAGATGAAGGTAGAAATCCATCAAACAATGTAGTTTTCTACACTAAAATCACTTATGGTTAGATGTGGATGTTTGGGCCTGTGGATGATTTTCTTAATTCAGAAAACTGAGAGAAGGAGAATCAACATGTTTATCGTATCAGGGATAACTTTCCTGATAGTGCAAGATGCAGGGAGCCGTGACGGGGAGTGCTATACAAAGAAAGTTAAAAAGAAGAGATGGGGAGATTTCATACTGCAGAAACTTCACTTTTAGGCTGTTTCTGTATGTGAGCTGTGTGAAGACTGTGCTGTATTGATCCCTTTGCAAAGGTTTCTTCAAGTAAATCTCAGAAAAGAAAAATAACAACTCTCCAAACTCGTGTGTGGATACAGTCCCTATCTGATCAGCTGTTGGCAGTTTTCTTTTCACAGTCCTGTAGGCCCCTGCCTGATAATAATGACCCAGAAAGTCCATCATGACCTCAAACTCATCTTGCTATTAGTTGTTTTCCCATCTTTTCATCACACACTCTCACACACACGTTGTTTTTTCATTCTTAACAAAGACATCTTTTTAATTTTGGGGTTTTTTTGTTCTAGAATGATCTTGCAGTGGTTGGCATAAATCCAAGTGGCACAACCCTTGACCTTAACAGCTATCTGGGATGTTACCAATAAAGGCCCCTGCAACAAAACCATATGCGCCTTAATTAATATTACCATTAATTTCAGGATTACATGTTTTTATTTACTGAAAGATGTTTTCATATTTACAAAACTATACTTCCAACAGTGATATTTAATGATTTCACTCTTATTGATGTATCAGTGTTTATGCAGTCATTTTCCTCATCTTTTCCAGTAGGATAAAATCAGTTCTTACTGGTTTTACAATGGAATGTATTTAGTGACTGGAGTTAATGTACAAAAGATTTTTTTTTAAAGAGAAAGTATAATTTTACAGTTGCTTTGTGGATTTTGTCTTAACTTAAAAATATAATGAACACCCACTGATTGTTATAATTTGGATTAGAAATGAGATGTCAAGTTAAACATTCAGATATTTTTCTTAATGTGGAGGAGTCTTCTATTAAAAAATAAATACATGTGTTATTTTAGTATTTTCAGTAGTGATCCTTGTGGTAGTAAACTGATGCACTTGGTTGGTAAACATCAGAAAAGGAGAGATCTGTTTTCCTGGTCCAGTGGTCATATCTAGTGTACTCTACATTTTTAATGTCAGTGAGACTTTTTACCCTGATAAACAAAGGTCAAAAACTGATTGCAACTTCTACTTTGTGACATTCATGAGGGATATATGTGAAATAAAATTGGATGACAGATTAAGGACCAACAAGTCATTCATGACAATTTCAATATTGAAAATCCTTTTTTAATCAAACACTGTAAATCACTTTTTGGCACCCCTCTCAAGTTTTGTAACCTGCCACATTGCTGCTGCCACAACTGGGTTTAGAACATGAGAGCATTTGTGGGGGAGCCTATGCCAGCTGCTCAGGGTAAGAGGTGGAGTGCACCCTGGACATATCACCAGTCCGTCACAGGGCTATCAGACAGACAGCCATTTATACTCACATTCACACCTATGGGCAATTTAGTATCACCAAATAACCCAACCCCACTAATTGCATGTCTTTGGACTGTGGGAGGAAGCTGGAGTACCTGGAGAGAACCTTTCCTTCTCCTAACCTTACTCAGTCTTGATGAAAATCAGTTACATCTTCCAACTCAAGGTGAAAAGCAGCTGTTTGAAAGAGCTGTAGAAGTCATGCAGTGGATGTTTACAAAGGTTAATGTCTGCCTCTACTGGGACAGAGAAACTCCTGCCTGTCAGAGTCTGTGTGAGTCTCTGTTAGAGGCTTTGCCATTCATTAGCTCACTCAGGTATGTAGATTTGGCTCTTGTATATTAAATAGTCTGCTTGGTTTTATCCAGTCTGTTGATGGTAAAATTAAAATCTCTGTTTCTGGCTTTTTTTTTTTTACAACAATATATCAGAATTTAACATTTTCAAAGTTTATTTTTAAATGTATTTATTTGTTAATTTATTTCCAAAAGTGCAAAAAAACATGCTTCTTTCATTTTTGTTTCATATGCTTTATTTGCTTTATAAATGTTTTGCTTTTGTCTTTTCTCTTGTAGATGGTCTGACTCAGCAAATATCTGAGTGGCAGTTTGAGATTTCTCCTTCACCCAGGCAACTCACAGTTCCACACCAGGTGGAGGCAGGACAACAACTAGTGTTACGCCTCAATGAATACGGGCTCGGGGATGAGGGGAGAAACAATGATATGACTAGAAAAGAAAAAGGCAAACAGAGCAAAGTGTGAAACTCAAGGTTTTTAGTAAAAAGGACTCAACTCAAAGAAATGGCAACACTGCTACTTCAACTAAACAAAAGTCATCCACAAACTAAAATACCCTAAGGAAAGACAAAAGGCTTACCAAATTAAAGGGACACTTCTGCTGCCAGCAGATCCCTGCTACTCACCAGCAGCTCAAAGAAAACACCAAGTTTTGTTAACATATGCAGAATCCGCCACTAAATCTCACCACCAAAGACTGGTCCACACACTGACTGAGCAGTGATTCACTAGCTTATATACATGATTAGGAATCTTTCTCTACTTTTAGGTGCTACCTTATTTCCAAAAGGGTTGCCATAGCAATTGATCTACATATACGTTTGACCTGACACAGAAGATTTTCACTCTAATCAATATAACAATAGCAACACATATGATGGCTTCTACACCTGTCAAGACGGCTTTGCAGCAGACAGGAGTTGGATTCAAAATAAAGGACCCAAGAAACAAGAAATAAGCTTAAAAGCAACTTTATTCCTGAGGTTTAACATAATACAAACTAAAGCAGAACAGAAACAAAACATCCAAAACTTTTATTCTTCTTGGGAAACAGACAATGTAGCAGGACACAGCCAGGAGATAAAACATGACAAAGGATGAGTGGTGACTGAGCGAATACACACAAACACAGAATAACAACAACATAAGACAGGAAATAAATAACACTGAGACCAGGAGTAAGACTTAGACGGACGGGTCTGACACAGAGATAGAAGACAAAACACACAAGACTGAGGGAACAGAATGGGAACACAAGAGGGGGTTAACCTAAAGATTTAAAAACTGAGAACTAAAGACATGAAACCACAACACCAAAGGTATAAGGAAATAATAAGACATGAAGACACTAAGAAATAACAGAGATATTAACATATAATCAAAACAGAATACCAAACTATAAAACAAAGATGATCAAAGAAAACCCAAAACATCCCCAAAGCTTAAAGACACAGGGACCGTGGCAACACTATGTTTTAATAAGAAATATTAAGTTTCATCTAAAATCTGTTTTACTGGACTTAACATAAAATATTTTTTTAAAGTCTAATTTTAGACTTGATTCATCTTAAATACTTCTGAAATGATAAGTTCATTTTTAAAGTACTTAACGTGTATCATGTTGTTTGTTTCATTTGTATAGTTTTTTTCAATAATCAAAAGAAGAAAAAATCTACATAGAAACTATTATTTGAAGTAATATAGTATATTGGTGCATTGTGTACACTGCTTGGTAAACATAAGAGGACTATGTCTGTGAAGGTTCTCAGTCATTCACGTCATCGTAGTTTAAGGAGCTTGGAAAAAGAAAAGCGTCTGGACTTAAGAGGACTAGTTTTGACGTTTTCTGGTCCAACGGTGGCATCCAGTGGACCCTCCAGGCATTAAGAGTTCCGCTTTTTACAGGATGCGTTCTTATGAAAACTGGGAGTAACGACATGACTGGCGGCATTTTTCTAAACCAACGCATGGACACACGCAGAAAATAAAACAGTCTGTGTGATATCTGAACACAGTGCCATACAGGTAAGATTCATCAAGAAGAGCTGGGCGGTTTTTAAAATGTAGAAACTTTATTGCTGTTTCCATATGAAATGTGCAGGCAAAGGAATGACAGGCTCACACTTTTGGGCTTTCCCACTGCAAAAACACTCAGGCTAACAGCTGTGGAGGAAAGTTTTCCTGATGCCGTTGCAGACTCGCAATAAGATGCGGTTTGTGTTTTTGTCGGTGACCTGATGGTAAAGAAACCAAAAATTTTGTTCTCTGCTGAACTGTAACTTATTACAGAGAACATGAATTAATGAATCGTGTTGACATGTTCAGATATTATCTACCTCCACGCCCTTTTTTAAATTAGGGTTATATATGTGAAGGGCCAAATAACCCACATCTATTTTCGTTTACCTTGTCAAGAAACGCCCATATAAACACGCCTGCAAGGCATTCGCTTTTTTCCGGTTGGCGCCAAAAACATGCACGCTCATAAACCCGCGGCAGATGTCCGCCGACTGTGGACGGTGGACAGCAAACGGAAGGCAGGCAGGACTTTGTGAAGAGGTTGTCCAAAACTGTTTGGTCGAAAAAGTTGGCGGCAGGTGCTGTTGAACTTCAAAACATCTTCATCCTGCAACATCTGGACTCACAACTCGTCTTACCCTTCTTGTCTTGTTTACGGAACAGGCACCTCCAGCTGACAGAAACAACTGGAAAACACGGACCGGATTACCGGATTACGATGCTAGACGGACTTGTGAGTAGAAGCGAGAGGAAAGAATTAAAATAAGGAAAAACTTTTGTATCTGTTGTGGTGGGGGAGACTTTTTTGTTTTTTAAATGGCAGAAAAAGGCTCTTTATTACAACAGTTTGTTTTTGTAAAAGGGTTTAATGAGAGAGCAAAAACAGAGTGGACTGAATGTGTGCTGGATTTTGTTGGGCTTTTGGGATTTGGAGCATTTGAAAAATTGTGCAGTTTTTTTTTTTTAAATCATTTTATTTAGATTAGCTGGCGTTGGGGCAACATGTTGCTGCGGGTGTTAGCACTGTGGAGCAGTGCTGTTACCCCACAGCAAGATGGTCCTGGGTTCAAATCTGTGACTCTAAAATTCATGTGTGGAGTTTGTATTTTTGTAGTGGATTTATATTGGTGATTCCATAGGTATGAAGTGGAGTGCAAATGGTTGTCTTTCTCTGTGTGTCAAACAAGCAACCTGTCCATGGTGTACCTCACCTGTCGCCCCATGGCAGCCAAACTAGACCCCAGACCCCACCGACTGAACTGTGACCTGGGTAAGTGGAAGGAAATTGATGCTTGTGGTTGATTTGCATTGTTCCTCCTCCATCCAAGGTTCATCTAAAGGATGAACTCTCCTTTCCAGTACTTTGGCACAAGATTCCCACAGTGGGTTTCTAATAACCTGTTCTCCAGTTTTGGTTATCCTAGGTAAATTGTAGCCTGTTGTTCTAATGTGATGGGAGTGGCGCCCAGTGTGGTTCTCTGCTGTTGCCGCAGTGTCTACTACAATTAAGTTGCAATCCTCCAAACCATGCTTTGCCTTAGAGAGAGGTTAAACACGACTCTCTCCATGCACTTGCCCAGCATTGATGTTAAAGCAACAGATCTGTAATCAGCTGTATGTTTAACTTTCTTTCTTTCTTTTTTTTCTTTTTTTATAGACAGAAAGGTGCAGAGTGCACGCAGAGTTCAGCAGAGTGCAGAAGGCACTGGAAAAGTCAAGTAAGGGCCTATTCCAAATCAGTAGCGCAGGTCTTCAGCACATAATCAGCTGACACTGTTTTCTGACCATGAGGTTTAGACCTTGCCAAGCATTGTGAAAATTACAGTGTTGAGGTTTATCTTTGCCTGCTTAGTTTTCTTCCTGAACTATTTTTCACACTTCATTAACTCTAGGTTTCTCACCCTGCAGAGAGGCTTACTGTAAAATAAATTCAGTTTGAATTTTACATAAAACATAATACATCATAAGTATAATAATTAAATTAACATTTTCAAACTAGCATCTTGTTTTGCAGATCAGTGAAGTTGGTTCAGAGTGAAGGACACACCGAACTCAGAAAACATGGCTTGTACATCACAGTCTGCCAAAAATTATGTCAAGACTGCCAGAGTCCATCTTGTGAGAGAATTGAAGAATCTGTCTGTGATTGTGCAGAATTTGAATCAGAAAGGAGTTCTTGGTGAGGAAGAGGTCAGCTTAATACAGGCAGAGAAAACTGATGAAAACAAAAGAAGAATGATACTGGACTCAGTCATTAAAAAAGGGGAAGCAGCCTGCTATGAGTTACTCAAGATTATAGACATGACGAGGAAGAGGACTTTAGGGAGGCTTCCTTTTCTTTCTGAGAAAACGAATGAAACTTCCAGAGAGACCAAGTTTGACCTGCACCACTGGATCAGCTGCTTTTCTTTCAAGGAAGAACCACAAATGGACAGGAACTACTTACAAGGTATTTTAGGACAAAAGTCTGGTTGTCACTTGTTACATTTTTCATTATTTAGTTTCTTCGATGAACTAATTCTATAAAAATGTGCCAGTGGAAATATGTATTTATGAGTTTGCAAGACAACTGCATTTAATTCATAGTATAACCCCGATTCCAAAAAAATTGAGATGCTAGGTAACGTGTAATTAATTTTAAGATTAATAAGATTTGCAAATCGTATAAAAACAGTTTTTATTCACAACTAAACACAGAAAACAGAAAAGATACCAAATGTTGAAAATAAATAAATATATCCTGGAAAAGTAAATGATGCTAAAACAAACAGCTGGAGAAAGATTTTACCACTAAATCACAAACAGTTTTAGGTTAATGTTCCTTAACCTAAAACTATAAAGACATTGAATATCTCATCATCTGCAGTGCATAATGCAATGATTCAGAGAATCTATATATGCAAGGGTCAAGGCTGAGAAACATTATCGTATAGCTGTGCTATTTTGATCCTCAGGCAGCACAGGTTTAAAAACGGGCATGATTCTGTCATGGAAATACCTGCATGCACTCAGAAATACTTCTATATATCACTGCCTGTGAACACAGTTCACCATGCCGTCCACAAATGGCTCACAATTAATGCTCTATCATGCAAAGAAACCATATTTGAACACAAAGAGAAATGCTGCTGTCTTCTCTGGGACAAAAGCTAATTTAAAATGGACTGAGGCAGGGTGCAAAACCGTTCTGAGGTTAGAAGAATTGAAAGGTGAAATTCTTTTTGGTCATCATGGACATCATGTCTTTGTTATCAGTTCTCACTTAAGGAGACTGTATCTTTGATAGTATGGAGATGCTTCAGTGCCTATCGAATTGGCACCTTGCACATCTGGGAAGGCAACATCAGTGCTGAAAGGTGTATATATAGGTTTTAGAGCAACATATGCCCACATCCAGACGACAACCTTTTCAGGGAAGGCCTTGCATATTTTGGCAATAAGGTGCTAAACTGAAGACGGTTTCAGTTACATTGATGGGTTTGTGGTAGAAGAGTTTTGGTGCTGAGCTGGCTGGTCTGCAGTCCAAACCTTTCGCCAGCTTAAAACAGTTGGTATATGAAACCAAAGATATGACAAAGAAGACCCAGGACGGAGTACATAGAATCCTACATCAGACACAAATGGGACAACATTCCCCCTACAAAAGTTCAGCAACTGGTCTCCTTAGTTCCCAAAAATCTATGTTCAGTGTTGTTAAAAGAAGAGGGGATGCTACACAATGGGAAAAATGCACCTGTTGAGAATGTCATTGCTGTCAAAATCAAGATGAACTAAATATGACAAATTTATCGTTTTCAGTCTCTCCTTTTGCCTTCAAAACTGCCTTAATTCTTTGTGGCACAGATTCAACAAGGTGCTAGAAACATTCCATAGATATTTTGGTCCATTTTGACATGATGGCATCACATAGTTGCTGCAGATTTCCATGATGCAAATCTCCCAGCTCTGGACAGCCCAAAGGTACTTCGTTGGATTGGGTTCTGACTGTGGAGACCATTTGAGTACCGTGAACTACTTGCCATGGTCAAACCAGTTACTTTATTTGACATGCTGTGTATTCTCACTGGACGCAGCCATCACTGTCTTCATAAAGCAATGGACTCAGGTAGGCTGTGAAAATCCCAGTAGATCAGTAGTTTCTCAAATACTCAGACCAGACCATCTAGCACAAACAGCAATGCCAATTTCATTGTCAATTAAATAACCTTTCTTCTCCACTCTGATAGTCAGTTTGAACTTCAGTAGGTTGTCTTGACCATGTCCACATGCCTAAATACACTGGTGTCATGTGATTGACTGTTTACTTTAATAAACTGTTGAACACCAGCTACGTCATTAGATACACTCACCAGCCACTTCTTTGGGTATATGTTCTACTGTAAATAAAATGTTTTTGAGCTGTGCCAATCATTGCATTTTGTTTTTTTTATTTAAATTTAAATGTAAATGTGTTTATTTCTGTTTTGTAGGACCGAGGCCGTGCCACAGATATCAGGAAAAGTTAAAATTAAAAGTAAAGAAAATATTAAATGACTTTTGGGCATCAAGTAAAAACCTGTTTGAAGAAAACAAGAAGCCTGATCTCTTGTACATTTCTCTTATATTAGACACACAGAGCAATGCTTCTCCATGTAAAATAAAGAAACTGAAGAAAAAGAAAAGCAAGCTGAGTCGCCCTAAAAAGCTAAGGACATACATCCCTGAAGAGAAACCAGACATTTCTCCCTGTGAGCTGCTGAAAACAGATAAAAACATAGTCTTGGTTGGAAAACCTGGTATTGGAAAGACAGCGCTGACTCATGAAATGCTGAGACTCTGGGCAGAAAGAGAAAGCAAAGAGCTTGATTACATGTTTTACTTTGACATGAGGGAAAAAGCACACATCACGAATGTTAAAAACTTGGAGGATCTGCTTTTCACTGTGTTCAGTGAACCAGATGAAGGCAAAGATGAGGTCTTACAGGATATAAAGAGACACTCTGATAACGTCACAATCATTTTTGATGGACTCACAGATCTCTCTTCACCAGTGGTGGAGAAACTTCTGAACAAAGACCTGCTGCCGCTCGCAAAGATCATCATAACATGCAGAGCAGATGATGAGGATGAAGACTTGTTTTCTGGGAACTTTGACAGAGTGGAGGTGAAAGGCTTTAGTGAGCAGACTATAAAAACATACTTATCTGCAACACTCGGTGAAGATCAGAAGAAAGTTTTGAGTAACTTGGAACTGATAACTCTTTGTCATGTCCCCATGTATGCACTGATGGTGGCTGCTTGCGTTTCATCAAAACATGTACCACAGCCATGTACAATAACTGAGATATACATCAATATTGTTCGATTCTGCCTTCAGATAAACAGCAAAACAAAGAAAAAAGATCTAAATTCGTTCATCAGCACCAAAACGGAAGAAATTCTGTCTCTGGCTGAAGTTGCTTTTCTTGCAACTCAACAAAAATCTGTGAACCTGACAAACCTGACCTGTAAAGACAGCTGTGTCTTGTCCTTCCTGAAACCACTTCTCATTAAGGAGGCCGTGACTGAAACAATAACCACACATGCATTTCTCCATTACACAGTGCAGGAGTTTTTTGCAGCACTGTGGCTCCTAACAAATCCTGATAAAATCAGAGATGTTTTTCAGCAGTGCCTCACAGAGGAGAAGAAACACATGAAACATCTGATCCCCTTCATGTGTCGACTGTTGAATGAGAAGAGCCCAAGTTTGATGAAGCATCTGATTCCAGATCAGGACCTGAAGAATACATCTAACTGGTACTTCAAGGAGCTGATAAACACATTTCTTCCTCATCTGTGTGAGCAAGAAGAGGCTGATACTGAGGACAGTGGGCTCCATGTTGTCATACTGTTCTTATGCCAGTGCTTGTATGAGTCCCAGAGTCCTGAAGCGTGCATCTACCTTCTGGACAAACTGGACTACCATCTTGACCTCAGTGGAGAGAGTCTGGATCCTTACCCTTGCTGTGCTGTGGCCTATGTGGTCACTCAGTCAAAGGAAAGGAAAATAAGGCTGAACCTCGAGGACGTGATCATATCCGAACAAGGAATGAGACAGCTGTTCAGATGCCTTGAAAATGTTGAGTGGTATGAATTTGGTTGTTTTTCTTTTTTTTGGTTTCAACACACAGTGAGAACTTTAATGCTGGTTAGTTTCATAACGATCTCTTCTTTCAATTATAGGTCTGACCTTCTGCCTCAACAGCTTTGGAAAGCTTTCCTTCTCAGCGAAGAGCAGATGGACTTCGTAACCTTACTCAGTCTTGATGGAAATCATTTGCACCTTCCAAGTCAAGGTGAAAAGCAGCTGTTTGAAAGAGCTGTGGAAGTCATGCAGTGGATGTCTACAAAGGTTAATGTCTGCCTCTACTGGGACAGAGAAACTCCTGCCTGTCAGAGTCTGTGTGAGTCTCTGTTAGAGGCTTTGCCATTCATCAGCTCACTCAGGCATGTAGCTTTGGCTCTTGCATATTAAATAGTCTGCTTATCCAGTCTGTTGATGGTAAAGTTAAAATACCTCTGTTTGTGACTTTTTTAACAACAATATATCAGAATTTAACATTTTAGCAGAATAGTTGAACGATTCATTTAAAGTTGAGTCCTTCTAGTGCTCAGTCTAAGGAGCCTGTCCATCTATCCAACCACTCATTCATCCTTCCATCCATTCTCCATTCCCGTAAGGAGTCTAATTAAGTTAATAATTCCATGATACAGAATCCGACAGGCCCCAGGCTGGTGTTTATCTTGTTGAATTTAAAATTCTGATTTTTTTTTTTTATTCTTCTCCTTTGGAATCACAGACATTGTGCACAACAAATCTATATGTGTAGCACTAGCACGTAATGTATCAAGATTTGTGCTGAATACATTCAGGTTTTACAGAATGTGCAACAGAAATGTGTCTAATCAGTTCTGAAATTCTGTTATTCAGCTTCAGATGTCCATCTTTTTGGAGCCAAGAGAAATACCATGGGACACTGGAGAAGGAGCAGGAAAATCTGTTCATGGATTTATGCCTGAAAGCAGCACTTAATAACGGAGCGAAATTTTACAATGTTGCGAAGAAGCTTCTTTCATTGTTTCATGTTAAAACTGAGTTAGAAAACATCCTTCTTGATTTATATCAACATATTAAAAGCAGAGGATTTTCAGTTAACTTTGAAACACTGAGGCCGTGTTTTCAGTCAACTCCTGCAGTCTGGTCCATAAACCTCTCAGAGAGAAAGACCTCCATCCTCCTGGAAGTGCTGAAACTCCAACCAGAGAAGAAACAAGTGAAGCTGACAGGCTGCTCACATGAAGAGAGTGAAGTGAGGAGTTTCCTGCAGTGTCTGCCTTATATCTCACAGCTCAGGTAAATGAATTGTACTTTACATGATTAACTCTACATAAAATCTCTCCAAATTATACTTTTTTGCAACCACTTTTTGATTTTCATAAGAACCACAACCTCTCCTACAGATTTTTAGTGAAAAGTAATTCATTTATCCTGAATATAACAGTTTGTCTTGAGCTTTTGCAATACAACTTACAAACAAACTTATAACATCATATAGTACAACAACCTGTGAAATGTGATGGATCATGAGAAAAATGAGCTCCTGACGTTGTGTTTTATATCATTCACCATTTTTAGAGGGTCAATTTTAAGCTAGCTGATGGACTGAAACTCAGTTTAAATCACTTACCCAGCCCAACGTTTTTTGAACTGCCTGAATGGCCATTTTAAGGAAACTAACAAAAGAAAAGTGACTAAAGGGAAAGCTATCCAGGGCTCAGAGCTGGCAACAAGCAAACAGCCCTCATACGAACAAAGGATCAAAGTGATTATGAACAAAGTACTTATTGGTAAAATAATGGAGACAAGTGAAAAAAGACTAAAGGGTCAATGTTCTATTATGTGGCATGTCACACAGAGACTGAGTATGTCAGCATACTCTATGTGGTGGAGCAGTTGAACGTCAGCAATAGCTTCTCTTCCAATTTGTTCCTCCTGAGAACTCTTGGGAAGTGGAGACACTGTTGGGATGTCTGTTCATTACAAGATGGAGTCTATCAGTAGTGTGTGGTTGGATTTATGAAGCTGAGATCAAATACTCACTAAATGTTTCCTTCTCATTGTTCCAGTGTTGACCCTAGCTGTTCAGATAAAGAAACCAGGTTCTTTGGGAATCTGTTCTGTGCAGCAGCAGAGAGAGAGCAGCAGACAGGAGAGAAGATACTGGAGCTGTTATCATCAGTGTGCATATACAAAACATTCCCTCTGAAATGGAAATGGTGTGATTTTCTTATGGACCTGTACTCTTATAAGACTAAAAAAGGCTTGAGTGTCCTTCCATCATTACAGTTAGTTTTCCAGTCAACTCCTGCAGTCTGGTCCATAAACCTCTCAGAGAGAAAGACCTCCATCCTCCTGGAAGTGCTGAAACTCCAACCAGAGAAGAAACAAGTGAAGCTGACAGGCTGCTCACATGAAGAGAGTGAAGTGAGGAGTTTCCTGCAGTGTCTGCCTTATATCTCACAGCTCAGGTAAATGTACTGCACTTTACATGATTAACTCTACATAAAAGCTCTCCAAGTTATATTTTTTGCAGCCACTATTTGATTTTCATAAGAACCATAGAATACTTGTCAATACTTGTATTTCACAGCTTAGGTAAAGAGCTACTCTGAAATAAGATATGGAAATATTTTTAATTGTATAAATTATAACATGGTTGTACAACATTAAATCTTATTATGTTCTATTTTTCATGAGTATTGTCATATTATGAACTAATAACTGGACAAATGCAGTTTACCAAGTTGAGCTGATAAATAAAAATACCAAACAAAAGTTTTTGTGGAACCATCGAAAGCAATGCATGGGTGATAGTGTTGTGGGACTTTGATATTAATAGACTTTTGAAACATTCATAAATAAAAGGGAAAGCATGAGTCTTGATCGCTCACATGGCAGTGACGTGCAGCGGCATGTTCATCCTACTTATGACGTGCAAAGTAGACTAAGTAGGTGACATAAAAGAAAAAAAAGAATTTGGGAGCAGCGTTTGAGATACTTTTTTACGTTATCATGGGGTCACAAGCCAGTAAAACACATAAGTTAACTTAAAGAAACGATTGTACGGTTGTGCGACCAGGTTTCAACAGTATTGGAAGGAGCTGGCAAAATTAGAAATTAATGTTACGGAAGATCTCTTTTTGTGCTGATACTTTTAAATATCTTAGATCATAATCCTGCCTACACCATTAAAATTGCTGCTCCAAAACAAGTCAAAACATTTTGTTAAAGAAAATTAGAGAACTGGAGGCTATTGGAAGGCCTCAAACCAGATGGTGGACTCCTGAAGGGAGCCGTCAAGCTGAAGAAAGAGTCTTAACAAGCTTGGTCAGCCTGTGGGACTGCAGAGGCAACTGACAGCTACTGCTGGAGTATGACTTCAACAGTAACTGAAGGAAAAACTTGTGGAATGAGTTCAATGACACTATGGAACAAGACTTTCGGTGGACATCATGCAGAGATCTGAGCCAGTGCCTCTTCACCTTGGTTTTAGGAGGAACAGTAGAGTTTTCGTCCTGATTTTGGAACAATGGACCAACTCTTCATCCTCTTGAAGGGACATGTAATAATAATAATAATAATAATAATGGATTACATTTATATAGCGCTTTTCGGGACCCCTCAAAGCGCTTTACAATACCACTATTCATTCACTCTCGCATTCATACACCGGCGAAGGCAAGCTACAGTTGTAGCCACAGCTGCCCTGGGGCGCACTGACAGAGGCGAGGCTGCCATATCGCGCCATCGGCCCCTCTGGCCAACACCAGTAGGCGGTAGGTGAAGTGTCTTGCCCAAGGACACAACGACCGAGACTGTCCGAGCCGGGGCTCGAACCGGCAACCTTCCGATTACAAGACGAACACCCAAGTCTTGAGCCACGATCGCCCCATGTGAGTTTGTTCAAGCAGTCCACATGTATTTGGTGGACTTAGAGAAGAATAGCATAGAATAGAATAGAATAGAATAGAATAGAATAGAATAGAATAGAATAGAATAGCCTTTATTGTCATTGTACAGGGTACAACGAAATTGGAGTGCCACTCCCTTGGTGCAAAAATACAATAATAAATATAATTGTAAAATATAAAAGGTACATTAAAACAAACAATAGTAAGTACAATATATACAGGATAGCACAATATATACAGGATAGCAGCATTAATATAATGACAGTAAGAATAGCAGCATAATAATTGACGGTGACAGTATGGTGTAGCTAAGCAGTTTCATTTGTTTTTGTGCTTATTTACTATGGTGATGGCTCTGGGAAAGAAGCTATCCCTGAATCTGTTTGTCCTGGTTTTATGTGACCTGTACCGTCGGCCTGATGGTAATAGTTCAAACAGTTGATTGCTGGGGTGAGAATGGTCCTTGATGATATTGCCAGCTCTATATTAGCTCTCTGATATTAGCTCTCCAGTTTGGAGAAGGCATTAAACTGTTCCTCTGGGATTCCTTTATTGGGTGCTTTAGCAGTACAGGTTATCAGGCCTGTTGTCATGAGCTTTTCAGTACCTGCACAACCACAGTAAGCCCTGGATTGCCAGCAAAAAGTCAGAATCATTTCTACTGGGTGTTGGACTACTGGGTCATCCACCTAGCCACCTACAAGGAGGCTAGGTGGAGGTCACTTACCTAGAAGTGGATCTTATTTCTGCGTTTTGCAGATGTTGTGGTTCTGTTGGCTTCATTAGATGGTTTGCAGTGGAGTGGTTTTAAGCCAAGTATAAAGTGGTGAGAATGAGAAGCATCCCGAAATTTGAGGCCATGGTTCTTGGTTGGAAAGGACTGGAGCTTCCACTGTTGGTTAGAGACGTTTTGTTGCCCCAAATGGATTTCAAGTATCTTGGGGTCTTGATCATGAGTGAGGCAAGAGGGAGATTGACACATCAGGTGACACATCAGACATATTGAGTGTAAAAGCAAAGCTGTCAATTTACTGGTCAATTTACATCCCAACCCTCATCTATGGTCATGAACTCTGGGTAGAGACAGAAAGATTGACATCACATATACAAATGGCAGAAATAATCTTCATCCAAAGGGTGGGTGAGGTCAGATATTTGGGAGGGAATCAGAGTAGAATCATTACAAATAGACAACAGTATAATATATCAGAGTGTGTTTCAAAGTTTTGTAGTGCTCTCACATATGCTAAAATTGCCAAAGACTCTAAATGCATCTCCATAAACTTTATATAGCTGCTTGAAGTTACTCATTGACTGCAGGCTCAAAATGTTTCTTCCTTTTTATTCCAGTGTTATTCCGTGGAAGTTAGATGAAGAAATCAGGTTCTTTGGGAGTGTGTTCTGTGCAGCAGCAGAGAGAGAGCAGCAGACAGGAGAGAAGATACTGGAGTTGTTATCATCAGTGTGCACATACAAAGGATTTCCTGTCAAACAGAAATTGTGTGATTTTCTGATGGATCTGTACTCTTATGAGACCAAAACAGGATTGAGTATTCTTCATTCAATACAGTCAATTTTCCAGTCAGCTCCTGCAGTCTGGTCCATAAACCTCTCTCTGAAAAAGACCGCCATCCTCCTGGAAGTGCTGAAACTCCAACCAGACAAGAAACAAGTCAAGCTGACAGGCTGCTCACATGAAGAGAGTGAAGTGAGGAATTTCCTTGAATGTCTGCCTTATATCTCAAAACTCGGGTAAGCAAATTGTACTTTGCATCATTAATGCTACATCAGATGCTTTGAAAATGATTTATAGATGTAGTTTAAGCCAAAAAGTCTGGTATTATTGTACGGTTTAAGTATTCATATAAATGCAGCACAAAAAGTAAGAAATTTTATCTTTGGTTGATTATTTCTTTGTTTGCTTCTTAGCTATAAATCTAATACTGTTGGAAAGCCTGTGTATTACAAGTAAGGAAAATGTTTTGTGGGTTGAACACTTGAGGCATCAGCTTGGGCATGCTGTTCATGGCAGAGTCAACAACACAGCTACACTGGCTGACTTGCATGAATGGGATGCCATCCCAAGGCAGTGTGTGACCAAGCTGGTGACCAACCCAACCAGGAGGAGGTACCAGGCTTTTGTGGTTGTGTATAGTTCTGCCAGGTGCTACTGAGGCACCTGTTTATTAAATAAATCAATTGTTAGATTGCAAATATGTCATGTTTCTTCAGACTTCAATCCTCAAATTCAATAAATGACACCTTTCAAAAGTGAATACCAGAATAGGCAGTTTGGTATTGGCAGAAAAGATTTGGCAAGTTTTGCTCACCCCATAAATGCATCTTCCTTACAAATGTGGCCCCATTTGAGGGGAAACAAAGCACGTTTTCAACAGGTTAAGACTTAATGCCAAAAAGCATTGTTACCGCAAAGAAATAATTGACTAAACACAAATTTCTTCACTTTTTTTGTTAGTGTTTGTGTTGTGAGTCAGTAACAGTCTAAAAACAATGTTCAGCTGCTCTGATGGAAGATGGCTTTAAAATGAACTTTCATTATATACAGGACACACATGGACAAGATGGAGTCCATCAGTAGTGTGTGGTTGTATTTATGCAGCTCAGATCAAATCATCACTAAATGTTTCCTTCTTATTGTTCCAGTGTTGTTCCTTGGTGGTCAGATCTTTATGAAGGAACCAAAAGAACATTGATTAATCTGTTCTGTGCAGCAGCAAAGAGAGAACAGCAGACAGGAGAGAAGATACTGGAGCTGTTATCATCAGTGTGCGCATATCAAACATTCCCTTTTAATGACAGAGACATTTCTGATGAATATCAGTGTGATTTCCTGCTGGATCTGTACTCTCATATGAAGGCCTATGAGTCTAAACCAGGCTTGAGTGTCCTTCCATCATTACAGTCAGTTTTCCAGTCAGCTCCTGCAGTCTGGTCCATAAACCTCTCAGAGAGAAAGACCTCCATCCTCCTGGAAGTGCTGAAACTCCAACCAGAGAAGAAGCCAGTGGAGCTGAGAGGCTGCTCAAATGAAGACAGTGAAGTGAAGAGTTTCCTCGAATGTCTGCCTTATATCTCACAGCTCAGGTAAATGAATTCTACTTTACATCATTAATCCCAAAAGCTGATTCTGTCTGTCTGGATGTAGCATTTTTTGTGGGCGAAATATTTCATCACTCATCCAAGTGACTTCTTCAGTCTCAGCTGACTGCAGCTGAACACAGTACATTGGCATAACGATTGAAACTAACAACCCTTGGTGAGTCCTCCCTCGACATTCAAGTGTGTGTATGAAAGCACTGGGGCACAAGTACAAGACACTGTTTTGATGATTGTAAAAAGGCTCATTCAGTGAATAACTGGTAGCACCTTTGGTCGCTCGTCCCTGCAGATTGCTTAACCAAGTGGCCCATCATTGTATGAATTTTTTGGTTGCTTGAACTGCTATTTTGATTACTGCTATTTTAATTACATCGTGGTAGTGAATAATAATAATCAAGCAACAATTAACTGAATGTTATTGTTCTTACCCTGCGGTTTAACTTTTATATAGCACAAGTCTTGTAATTAATTTGCAACACCATTGCCTTGTCAATAATAAGCCTGTGTGCTTTTGATTGGTAATATAACTACCATTATTAAGAATTAAACAATGAAGCAACCACCAGGGAAAATAAACCTGGTCCACAAACACTAGTAAAGGAATCGCCAAATGTGCTCTGAAAGCTAATCTAGACATATTATCTCCATTTTCCACATACCTGTGCCGGTCACTGCCATCTGCAACCAAGATGAGAGCAAAATGCTGTGAGAGACTGGACAGTGGGCTACAGGCGCCCCTTATAATAAAGTTAGAGGAGATTTGGAGAAGTGGCTGTATTTAAAAGCACTACTCCAAAGTGAAATGCTTACCACAAAGAATTTCTCACTACAGTTATGAGTAAGGAATACAGTTAGAAATGTGAACAAGATGGAGTCCATAAGTAGGTTGTATTTATGTAGCTAAAATCAAATCATCACTAAGTGTTTCCTTCTTATTGTTCCAGTTTTCATCCTCCAGTAGAATTTTATAAAGAAGCCAGGTTCTTTGGGAATCTGTTCTGTGCAGCAGCAGAGAGAGAGCATCAGACAGGAGAGAAGATACTGGAGCTGTTATCATCAGCATGCAGCTTTGAAACATTCCCTCTAAATAACAGAGACATGGGTGTTGAAGAAAATGAATATCAGTCTGACTTTCTATTGGACCTGTACTCTCATGTGAAGGACTGTGAGACTAAAACAGGCTTGAGTGTCCTTCCATCATTACAGTCAGTTTTCCAGTCAGCTCCTGCAGTCTGGTCCATAAACCTCTCAGAGAGAAAGACCTCCATCCTCCTGGAAGTGCTGAAACTCCAACCAGAGAAGAAACAAGTGAAGCTGACAGGCTGCTCACATGAAGAGAGTGAAGTGAGGAGTTTCCTTCAGTGTCTGCCTTATATCTCACAGCTCAGGTAAATAAATCATCGTTTCCGTTACTACATATCTGTTCAGAAATGCATTGCTGGAATATTTTAAGCTAAACAAATCCAAAAATTATTTTACAAAATCCAATAGTGATATTTTTTTTCATCATTATTGAAACGATATTTGTGACTTCATTTGTATGTTGTCATATTTCAGTTTTATTTCAGTTCTTCCCTTTAAGAGGGAAACATTGCGCCCTGTAAACAACTGTGTTTATTAGACCTTTTCTTCAGCTGAAACATGTGCAAACATACATAGAAATACAGCATAGAGGGCAGAAACAGTTTGTAAAATTCTAACAACCTTTTTACCACAGCCTGAACTCTTAGGCTACGTTCACACTGCAGGCGAAAGCGCATCAAATCCAACTTTTTTGACCCTATGCGACCCATATCCGATCATGGTATGACAGTGTGAACAGCTCAGATCCGATATTTTCAAATCCGTCCTGGGTCACTTTCGTATGTGGTACTGAATCCGATACATATCTGATGTTTTAGAAAGCGACTGCTGTTTGAACAGTCATGTCACATTAAATCCGTCTTTTATGCCACTAACACAAGACAGACGCCAATTATCAGCACCGGAGAAGACATCGTGAACGCTTCCTGGCCATCCAGTGTAGATGTCAGTGAAACTGTTGGGAAGACAACGTTGGAGAAACGTGAACATTTTATTTGTACTGTATAATCTGCAGATTCTGACAGAAATCTGCAACTATCCTTTGAAGCACCGCTCCTCTCTAAAACAGGAATAAGGATCATTATTAGGCCATATGTAAATAACAAAATAACTTTATAACTTAAAGCAAAATTGGGAAACGTAAAGTCCGAAACAAGTCTTTATATTAAGGGCCATCAGTCAAACAATACTGTTTGCTCTGGGTCTAAACAGAGCGCTTTGTGTGTGATGTCTTCTTTCGCGCATGCGGGCCGCTTTGAGGGTTCACACTAGAGCGCGTTTGCTGTCACATTTTATTTGTAGTGTGAACAAGCAGACAAAAAAAATCAGATTTGATCAAAAAATCGGAATTGAGCATTAAGACCTGCAGTGTGAACGTAGCCTTAGTGTCAGGGCTAACAAGTGGGTGGATTCAGACGTGGAGTTGGAGGAGCTCAACAGTGTGTTTATTTACAGTGCCAAAAATATTTACAACAATCTCAACAATGTGCAGGGGGAAAAGGCACTCTGGGCAGGGGATCCAAAGTGTCCAAAGTGCAGAGTGCTCTCACTGGCACAGGCTCAGACCACCACAGGAGAAATTCCAAAAAACTGTGCATAGGGAAATAGACGGTCAAAATCTGCAACGGCACAGGCAGAGCACAATGCAGACAAGGCCAGGGTTACAACTAACAGTTTCAGTTTAACAATCCAGTGATTGAAAAAGGAAATTATAAGGCATCAATGAATCCACAAGTAAAATAGTAAACATCCCTTCCAACTTAATTCAGAAACTGAGTTACACATGTCATTTCAGCAGGAAGGTGAAGCTACCGTTGTACAAGATATGAAGTGTAGATGTTGTTGTTCCACTCATGTTCATCACAAACCACAAACAGTTACAGTTCAGTGCGCAGTGATTTCACACACAGGATTAGTGTTTGTGTTAGAGCACTTCGCTCTCGCAATGCAGGCTTACTTGTTGTTCCTAGAGTAATTAAAAGTAGAACGGGAGGGGGAGCCGTCAGTTTTCAGGCCCCTCTTCTGTGGAACCAGCTTCCAGTTTGGATTCGGGAGACAGACACTATCTCTACTTTTAAGATTAGGCTTAAAACGTTCCTTTTTGCTAAAGCATATAGTTAGGGCTGGACCAGGTGACCCTGAATCCTCCCTTAGTTATGCTGCAATAGACGTAGGCTGCCGGGGGATTCCCATGATGCATTGAGTTTTTCCTTTCCAGTCACCTTTCTCACTCAGTGTGTGTTAATAGACCTCTCTGCATTGAATCATATCTGTTATTAATCTCTGTCTCTCTTCCGCAGCATGTCTTTCATCCTGTTTTCCTTCTTTCACCCCAACCGGTCGCAGCAGATGGCCCCGCCCCTCCCTGAGCCTAGTTCTGCCGGAGGTTTCTTCCTGTTAAAAGGGAGTTTTTCCTTCCCACTGTCGCCAAAGTGCTTGCTCATAGGGGGTCATATGATTGTTGGGTTTTTCTCTGTATCTGTTATTGTACGATCTACTGTACAATATAAAGCGCCTTGAGGTGACTGTTGTTGTGATTTGGCGCTATATAAATAAAACTGAATTGAATTGAATTGTGAGTCAGTAACAGTCTAAAAACAATGTTCACCTGCTCTGATGGAAGATGGCTTTAAAATGGACTTTCATTATATACAGGACACACATGGACAAGATGGAGTCCATCAGTAGTGTGTGGTTGTATTTATGCAGCTCAGATCAAATCATCACTAAATGTTTGTTTTTTGATGTTTCAGTGTTGATCCTGAGAATTCAGATTTTTGTGAAGAAGCTAAGTTCTTTGGGAATCTGTTCTGTGCAGCAGCAGAGAGAGAACAGCAGACAGGAGAGGAGATACTGGAGCTGTTATCATCAGTGTGCACATATGAAAGATTCCCTCTTAAAGAGAAATGGTGTGATTTTCTTATGGACCTGTGCTCTTATGAGACCAAAGCAGACGTGAGCATCTTACCATCATTACAGTCAGTTATCCAGTCAGCTCCTGCAGTCTGGTCCATAAACCTCTCAGAGAGAAAGACCTCCATCCTCCTGGAAGTGCTGAAACTCCAACCAGAGAAGAATCATGTGGAGCTGACAGGCTGCTCACATGAAGAGAGTGAAGTGAGGAGTTTCCTTGAATGTCTGCCTTATATCTCACAGCTCAGGTAAATTCATTCTGAGAAAACATTCTTAAATCAGTGTGTAATTTCAGGGACACGATAAACAGTCTCTATGGAGCCAGCTTAGATTTAGACATAGAAACATGTATGTGAAAGATTTGGCTCTCAGTAGATTGCCTGCAGTCAAATGAGCTCTCCATGCAGGTGAAACAAGCCATTCTTAATCTGTGACAACAGAAAAAACCCATCTGAGAAATTGTTACAATATTAGGAGTGGTGAAACCTACAGTTTGGTACATCCTGAAAAAAAGGAAAGCACTGTTGAACTCAGCAAAAAGACCTGGACTTTCACGGACAACAATAGTGGTCGTTGATCGCAGAATCATTTCCGTAGTGAAGAGAAAGCTGAAACCAATATAATGGAGAATATTTTTAATTAGGCTGTGCCTCAAACATTTTAAATACAGCAGTTATAAAAGCAGCAAAGTTCTGTGATATTTTGGTTGATTGTTCCATAATTATTTCTGCAACATTAAGTAATAATTTTTTCCATAAAACCATTGTTGTACTAGTTTAAATTGTAATATTTATTTATCATCATTATTATATTTATACCATGACTTTATCTACGCGAGATGCTTTACCAAGAGGGATTCAAATGTAAAACTACAGTATTTTTATGTATTTATATTTAATTAAATATAAGAGTTAAAGTCACCAGTATAATAGTCACAAGATAGAGGGCACACCAAATGTATAATTTAAAGAGCTGGGTACTCTGTATCATATGCAGCAACACAAATGACAATCATGACCCAGTTTTCAACCCTAATGGTGCAAGAAAGCAGCAGTCTCATCCATGAGGAAAAACTCTGCTAATATACAATCACTGAACTGTGGGGATACTGTCCCTACATTCAAAATGTGCCATGTCTTTTCATGAAATAATATCACTGCTCTTTTTTTTCCTTTTTCTTGTTCCAGTTTTTTTACTTTATGGGCAGATGAAGGAGGAAGGTTTTTTGGGAATCTGTTCTGTGCAGCAGCAGAGAGAGAACAGCAGACAGGAGAGAAGATACTGGAGCTGTTATCATCAGTGTGCAGATATCCAACATTCCCTGTTAATGACACATATACAGATCTTCAATATCAATGTGATTTCCTGTTGGATCTGTACGCCCATGTGAAGGACTGTGAGACTGAAACAGGCTTGAGTTTCCTTCCATCATTACAGTCAGTTTTCCAGTCAGCTCCTGCAGTCTGGTTCATAAACCTCTCAATAAGAAAGACCTCCATCCTCCTGGAAGTGCTGAAACTCCAACCAGAGAAGAAACAAGTTAAACTGACAGGCTGCTCACATGAAAAGAGTGAAGTGAGGAGTTTCCTTGAATGTCTGCCTTATATCTCACAGCTCAGGTAAATGAACTGTATTTTAAATGGTTAACTCTATGGTTTTGTGAAAGACTGGGATCAATCCCTCATTTCTTTATATTTTGCCAGACTTTCCTGGTTTCCTGGCTGATTTCTTTTAGGATACCATATATATGCCTTTCACTTTAATTTTAATAATATTATTTATGTCTGTGTCCATGGCCTTTGTATTGTTAGTCCAGTCCAGTTTATTGCCCCAGATGCTTCTGGAAGCAATGTCACTGGCACCAATCGACAAAGTCCTCAGTTAGTTCTCTGTTCTCTGTCTTTGTTGGCCCCATTGGTGATGAGGCCAACAACTGCTGAGTCATCAGAGAACTTTTGACGGAAGCAGTTAGCAGACAGTTAGCATCACTAAATGTTTCCCTCTCATTGTTCCAGTGTTGCTTCTCGGAGGCGAGATGAAGAAGTTACAACCTTTGTGAATCTGTTCTGTGCAGCAGCAGAGAGAGAACAGCAGACAGGAGAGAAGATACTGGAGCTGTTATCATCAGTGTGCAGATATGAACGATTGCCCCTTAAAGAGAAATGGTGTGATTTTCTTATGGACCTGTACTCTTATGAGACTAAAACAGGCTTGAGTGTCCTTCCATCGTTACAGTCAGTTTTCCAGTCAGCTCCTGCAGTCTGGTCCATAAACCTCTCAGAGAGAAAGACCTCCATCCTCCTGGAAGTGCTGAAACTCCAACCAGAGAAGAAACAAGTGGAGCTGACAGACTGCTCACATGAAGAGAGTGAAGTGAGGAGTTTCCTGCAGTGTCTGCCTTATATCTCACAGCTCAGGTAAATGAAACTAATGCTTAGTTACCAGGTGACTTTGAAAGCAATTTTTAATTTACGGTCTAATAATGTATTTAAGCATTTTTTTTTGTTTATCTAATCTGAAATCATCATAGCTAATAACACACATGTAATTAGACCCTTGTCCTTCTATTTTATCTGCCTTGATTAATATTTAATCATATAGGTCTTCACTCTTTTTCTACTTTACATGATTAGTTTTATATAAGAACAGATAAATTCTGGGAAAAAAGATATAACAACAATATTTTAAGACCTGTAAATCTAAATATTATTTAACTGTAGCCTGGCTAAATTAACCAGCCCAAAACACAGATTATCTTTGTGGTTCTTTTAATCTGAATTATAAAGTAAGCATCCAGAAGAAAGGTTGTAAAACTAAGGAAATAAAATTGCTACACAGTTCTCATCAACTAACAGCTGTGTGCACTGGTAACCCACTGCTACTGCAGGTAGTTATTCCAACTTTTCAGGGTCTGGAACTCAAAGATGTCTAATGTCAATGTGTGACTGATATAAACCCGTCCAGAAACAAAACAAACTTCGCAGTGCAAAAATAACTCTAGTGGCTTCTCCTGCTAAATTACAGAGCCAAAATTAAACAGTTAACCACAGTACATTTTCCCTCTTATACATGAAAATATTACAATACAGGTGTGAACTCAAATACATACAGTGCATTAATCCAGCAGAAAAACGGAGTACAGCTCCCCCTGAGATGATTAGCGAAGTCAGTCACAGCAACACCTGGTGCCTTAACTGTTCCGCCCTTTGCGCTTAAACAGACCATGCAGTGAAAACACAGCGCTGAACACCCATGTTACATCAGTACAAGCTAGCACTTCTGTGAGTGTCTCTGTAGATCCCCATCATCCCTTGCGCTCCCAGGGGTACCTTCCACCTGGCTACATTACTCTTTTAAATAATTATATATATCACTGTCAACAGTATTATATTTACCCACTGTGATTTCATCCACACAGGATTATATGTCAGTTAAGTGTCAACTTTACTCTATTTCATACGGAAATGTGTTCACCGCTGTGTTGGACGTTGTCAGTTGTGTTGCTTTGAAGTCTAATACTGTATTTTATATACATGTATGAGTTCATGAAACTGAGCTGTTATTATGGATTAAAGAACAATAACCAAATTACATACTGTTCTTTTCAGAGTGCTGATTTTGGTTGTTATTTTTTAGGTATAATGACTTTACAATCTCATGTATTTAGTAAAAAGTAAACTTACTAATAATCAGAACACTAATTTAACGACAATAACGCAGTCATTGTAAAATTCATGAAGAAACCCTACATATGTGTAAATATTTCTTCTTGTTCTTCCAGTGTTGATCCTGAGACGTCAGATGAAGAAGCAGTCAGGTTCTTTGTGAATCTGTTCTGTGCAGCAGCAGAGAGAGAACAGCAGACAGGAGAGAAGATACTGGAGCTGTTATCATCAGTGTGCACATATCCAACATTCCCGTTTAATGAGAGATACGTGGATGATGACTATCAGTGTGATTTCCTGCTAAATCTGTACACCAATGTGAAGGACTGTGAGACCAAAACAGGCTTGAGTGTCCTTCCATCATTACAGTCAGTTTTCCAGTCAGCTCCTGCAGTCTGGTTCATAAACCTCTCAGAGAGAAAGACCTCCATCCTCCTGGAAGTGCTGAAACTCCAACCAGAGAAGAAACAAGTGGAGCTGACAGGCTGCTCACATGAAGAGAGTGAAGTGAGGAGTTTCCTTCAGTGTCTGCCTTATATCTCACAGCTCAGGTAAATGTACTGCACTTTACATGATTAACTCTACATAAAAGCTCTCCAAGTTATATTTTTTGCAGCCACTATTTGATTTTCATAAGAACCATAGAATACTTGTCAATACTTGTATTTCACAGCTCAGGTAAGTGAAACTGATGTTCTGGAAACAGCTTCACAGGAAGTGAAATTATAACTCCCTCTTGTTCTTCTAACACCATTTATCTGTTGTCTGCTTTGAATCTTTAGTTCTTGGTGTTCATCATTTCTGCTCTTTTGTCTCTCTGATCTTCAGGCTTTCCATCGACATGTCCTTCCTCCTGTTTCAGTGGGTAAGAAGAGGCAGAGTGGTCTGTCCGCTGGCTGTTGAAGAGCTTTCTCTTGTGCCTAAGAAAGCCCGACCATCACAGAGAGTAATGTTGAGGGCTGTCAGTAGTTTGGCTTCCCTGCTGAGATACTGGACAGTCGCACGGTTAGACCTGACTGAGACCTGCATCCCTGCTCAGGGTCTCATTACACTGCTGCTCCATGATGGTCCTCTAACAGTCAAGTAACAAGTCCTGAACATCACAGGCCAAATAACATGTAGTTTTTAAAAACAGATTAACTTGTTTTTCTCTCTCTTTATTTTTTGCAGACTGAGTGAAGAGAGCTTCCAGCAGCTTCTGTGTCTCCTCCATGAAATCCAGGACAAGGACTTGACGTTGTCCTTCTTGAGTAAGGTTGGTGGAGACCTGACCTCCTGCTGTCTGAACTGGGAGCTTCTTCACTATCTGCTGCAGCAGTCGTCAGCTCAGACCATCACTGTGAACCTGAGGAAGAACCTCTTCTTACAGGAGGAAACCACACGTCTGCTTCCCTTTCTGGACAGGATTGTGTTTAAAAGGTGCTGAATGTAGTTTGATCTTTTACCAAACACAGTTTCTGCTGTTTAATCAGGAGGATTTGAAATGCTGTCTCATCTTTAATCAGCAGTTTATGGATCCTTTAAACAAAGTTGGAAATAAACTGTTTGTTTTCAGGCCCAGTCCCAGCTTTGTGTTGAGCTCCATCAGAGAGCTCTACAGAGCTCATGACAGTCACGCTGTACCCAGTTTACTGAGGTCACTTGGTCATGTGATCAACCTGAGCAGCAGAGAGCTGGACTCAGTGGACTGTGCTGCTCTGATCTTCATCCTCAAACACGGAGATGGAGTCAAACTGAACCTCCTGTGGACCTCCATACCAGCAGAGGGAGTAGAGTCCATCCTCTTCATGCTGGACAAAGTTTCTCATCTCAGGTCAGATATTAGAGCTCGTTTCTCAGTGCTGTCCAACACAGAGTCATCAGCTGGTTCATTTCTGCATGTGTTTTCCTTGTAGTGTTGACAGGAATCAGCTGCTGAGGTTCATCCACTGCTGTGCTGCCTGTGACGTCCAGCAGGAGGCAGCGTCAGGCCTGCTGAGGACTCTGCAGCACAGCTTGGATCTGTCCTGCTCCTCCTGTGTGGAGCTACCAGAGGAGGATCAGCCTGAGCCTCTGAGTCTGACTGCTGATGACTGCAGGGCCGTCTCCACCATCCTGACACACAGCAGCCGAGACACACAGCTCGACCTGCGAGACTGTGAGGTGGAGGACAGCGTGCTGGACCTGCTGTTTCCTGTCCTCCACAGGGTCCGCCTCAGGTGGGAAAGACCACTGAAGAGTCTAAACCAGAGAGAAGCTCGTTGACACTGGTGTTGATGCATCCTGACAGTTTCTCTTTACTCTGTTTGTCCTGTTTAGAGTCAGTAAAACTGTCCTCCTCCAGCTGCTGTCTCTGGTTCCTGTGAACAGTGAGAGGGACACAGTGAGGCGGGCGGTGTCCCTGTGTAGAGCTCTGGGTGGAGAGCTGGATCTCAGTCACAGCACGCTGGATCAGAGGGCCTGTGGGGCTTTGGTCCAGATGCTGGACTCGTGTGAAGGGCTGACAGAGCTGGACCTCAGTCACTGTCAGCTCACTGACCAGCTGCTGCTCCCTCTCATCACACATCTGCACAAAGTCCAAGTCCTGGAGTGAGTGTCACACACTGATCCTTCTCTGGGAGGCACCAATAACCATCAACCTGTTCACACACACTACAATAATATAATGTGCAGCAAACAATTAGAGCCACTTGTTGTGTTTGTGTTACAGTCTGAGTCACAATCAGATCACTGATGCTTCGACTGATGTGTTACTGCAGCTGCTCTCCATCAACCCCTCCATCGACTGTGTGCGGTGAGCCAACATGAATCAGTCCCCATCAGTGAAGGAGTTTCTCCTCAGACTCTCAGAGGAATCATTCACAGTCTGAGCTCACATGGATTCATGTTGTTCTGAGTGAATGAGTGACGTCTGCTCTCTCTGCTTTGGTCTCTTTCTAGACTCTACAGCAACAACATCGTGCACAGAGCAGCCTTCAAGGAACACAAGCAGTTTGAGGTCTGGTGAAGCACTCGTCATCATCATCGTCATGAACATCATCATCATCAGGGATTCACTGGTTTCCTCTGTTCTTGTCATCATTGCATGAAAATATTGGGTGGAGTGGGAGCACTGATACTGTGTTCATGGACTCAGTGTAATGTCGCGGTGTACGACACATTGACATTACATCCAATGAGTTTTGATGACCATCTTAATTTTTTTTTATTTTTTCTACAATCACTTGAAGACAGTTTATATGGAGACAAAGAGCAGCCAACAGTGTTTGTTTCAATTTCCCACTGTTTCTTTTCTTTCTGAGCTACTGCAGATTTTTCTTTGATGGAGGTCAGATGTCTAATTGGTCATGTGATGATGTCACAGTCTGTGTCTTAGACCCACAATTTTGAGTTTTGCGTTCTCGGTCTAATCTTTTGGATTTCAAGTCTTTATTTCCCCATGCAGTTACTTCCTGTTTTATTTTGATAGTCATTTGTCTCTGTTCCTTGTATTTATGTTTGCTTGTCCTGATTGGTTTCAGCTGTGTCTCATTCCCTTAATCTGCCCACTTTTATATTTACCTGTTAAACCTGAGAGTCCTGCATATTGGCCCTGCTGAAACTTGACAGATGATCATCTTAATGTTTACATATCTGATATTTCTGTAATAATTGTGATTCTGTTATTTTATTATTGAGACAAAACACAGAAGCCATCACCATTTTATCAGTGCAGGGAGTCGGTCATATTTATTATTTGTACTTTTGTGATAACGGTATTTATTCTGGTCTACATGTTTCAGACAGGACAAAGTAGAGAGACTCTAGAATGATGTCTCAGAGTAACGATGCAATAAGTCAGCAATCAGGATAAAACCGTGTTTGGTAATTTGACATAACTGGAAGAAATGATCATAAACATGTAAATCATTTTTAGTTCGTATTTCATGTTAAGAGATACACGTGGTAATGATTATTTTCTGTCCTCTTAATGTGACACTGTTATGAAATTTTCCTCATTAATGGACCTCATGTATAATGAGTGGTGGCTGTAGCTCAGGGGGTAGAGCAGGTCATCTACTAATTTAAAGGTTGCTGGTTTGATCCCTGGCTGCTGCCAGATATCCTCAGGCAAGATACTAACCCCAAGTTAAGCACAGAGAAAGTGCCTGTATGAATGTGTAGATGAGGCATGTTGTGTAAAGTGCTCTGAGTGCTGCAGGAGTATACAAAAACACTATGCAAGAATTTATCCTTTAATGCATTTCAGGTTTTTAAATGTAACTTTTTTTTACCATATTAATGTAGAGCTTCATGTAGACTCGGGGAATAAATAAAAGTTCGGATGTCTGTGATCGAAGTGATTCTGTTTCAGTGATTGTAGTTATAGGAAGTCAGTCATTATGCAGCATCAGTAATTCAGGAAATTTGTACAGAAACAAAATGCCAGTTTGAGAGGGATGGGGAGATTGTATCATTCAGGAAATACTTAACGAGTATGTCAGTCTCATTTAGATAAAAGATCCAGCAGACTCGGATGTGTCAGTACAGCTGGCACAGTCACACAGAGGAACCAGGATCTCCTAAACAACCACAAAGTCACATCACATCATTTTCTCTTTGACAGTGTAACATCAGAGCATTAAGCTTTTGGATTGTTTGGCCGCACATACCAAAGGGCACCAACAGGAAAGACCCTAATTTACCTTTAAGCCCCCTGTACAGTTATAATTTTTCACTTTTACTGTTACTTTAGTCTTCTTGCTATACTTTAAAATACCTTTTCAGTTCTATATTTTTTACAACCTTTGTTTACAATCATTTATTTGCATTACAGTGATGTCATGTAACCAACACAGCATATTGCATGTCAGGCTCAAAAGGTCAAACATTCTGGAAAATTATTCAAAGTACTGAAGTGAAACAAACCTGATTTCATGGCAGAATCATAACTAATGCTCTTTGTAAGCTGATTTCAGCCCCTAAACAGTGGCCGAAGGAAAGAATCTGCAGAATAATGTGGACACATGTTAGAAGTTTCCTGTCGAGTGTACAAACACTAACACCTCACCCACACAGTAAAGTGTGTAGCTAGAAAGAGTGATATTAGTCTATATCCCTGTCTCAGACTTAAAACTGATGTTTTGCTGGCCTTTACTGCCACGTTCTACTTAAGCAAACACAGAATCTCACATTTTCTCCCTTTCCCTCAAACACACATTTTAAGTGCAAAAATAATTTATAGCAATAATCAGTAATATGAATAGCATCATTGCAGCCTTTGGTGAGCACCATGGACAGCAACCACAGTCAGTTTATACTATAACCTCACATTATCTTCTTCAACCAGGCTATCACAAGCCAGAAACAGATCCAGCCGTGCTAGGATAACACAAAGACAATTGTATTGTCATTAAAATGGTAAATGGTAAATGGCCTGTATTTGTATAGCGCTTTACTTAGTCCCTAAGGACCCCAAAGCGCTTTACACATCCAGTCATCCACCCATTCACACACACATTCACACACTGGTGATGGCAAGCTACATTGTAAGTCCATTAACCAAAGGTCCTCATAGCCTCACTGGATGTACCAACAACCAAACTCTTTTATAGAGATCCTCATTCAGCAATCGTTTCTAATGGATGTGCTTCTAGATGTATCACACACACACACACACACATTACAGTATGAGGATATATTTTCCAGATTTAGGTGGTAACAATGTTTCAGTCCTTTACAAAATCACAAACCATTCACCCATCAGAACTTTGTCCTTGTGCTACAACACTGCTCACATCCAAACTCCTGGTGTTGTACTGATCCTGCCAACAGGTCCTTGGGCATTTTGTACATATGACAGAGATCAAGGTCAGGAAGTACAGGTAATATATTTCCCATCATGCCCCTGTGCCATCAATCTTATTCATAAAAGGTGTCTATTTTTAATCAGTGGAGTTTAAAATAACAGCATAAATATTTGCAGAGCTAAAATCAATTCATAAAGAAAATGTATTCTGTATTTAAAAAGTTGGGCTTTGGTTCACAAGATATAACTGTAGCTTAAACATCTAGTAGAACTCTTATAACGTGTCCACTCACCCTGCTGGAGATCTTGGACTCTCACTCCATTTTGTTCAGTCAGAAATCAAAAATAATTTTTTGGAGCATGACACATGTGTTCAAATTAAATCGCTCCAACTGCTGGGTCTTTAAACCCATCACCTTTGTGTTATTTTATTATGATAGAACAGGCCCTCGCTGCCACGAGCAGCTGCAGGGTCCACTCCTCCGTGGGCCAGTGACACACTAGGGGTTGTCCTCCTGACCCAGCATGTTTTTATTCCAGATTGAACTCACTGCTCTCCTCCCCTTGTGGGTCCTGGTATGCCAAATTATGCCTCCCATAGACATGATGGACATAATGAGTACCAACTGTGACAGCCAGCCTCCCCTAACACCGGCCCCTGAACCCACTGCTCCACATCTCCCCTGCAGCTGAGTCACAAACCACACACCAAGCTGTTACTGCTGGCCGCTGCATTTACCTAAATCAGCTTATTTAGCTTATCTTTATTTTCTGTCATTGTTTTGATTTAGATTAAAAATTTATATGTGAGGACTTAATACTGCAGACCAAAAGATAAGAAACTAGAGCAAAAGACTGAAGATGTTCCTTCAGTCTGTGGTGGCAAGTGTGCTGTTCTATGCTGCAGTCTGCTGGGGAGGCAGCATCAGGGAGGTGGTGGAAGGATGCACATTAAAGATGTGAGAAGCCATCCTGAACAACATGGATCACCCACTTTACAACATCAGTGCTGGAAGACTCCTCTCTCTGTTGTAAAACAGAGAAATACAGAAAATCATTCATCAGGCTTTTAATTTTCATACAAATAGGATGAAAGGAGCCAGTTGAGGTGGTTCGGGCATCTGACAAGGATGCCCCCTGGGCGCCTCCTGGGTGAGGTGTTCCGGGCATGTCCCACCGGGAGGAGGCCCCGGGGCAGACCCAGGACGCGCTGGAGAGATTATATCTCTCGGCTGGCCTGGGAACGCCTTGGTGTTCCCCCGGATGAGCTGGAGGAGGTGGCTGGGGAGAGGGAGGTCTGGGCTTCTCTGCTTAGGCTGCTGCCCCCGCGACCCGACCTTGGATAAAGCGGATGAGGATGGATGGATGGACAAATAGCAGATGAGCCATGTCAGAAATAGGAAGTTCCCTCTGGGATCAATAAGGTTATTCTTAAATAAAGTAACCTGAACAGAAAGCAGATAAAAACCCAACAAGGCAGAGTAAAAGGATTTTTCTCCAACAGGAAGAAAAAGTGATTTAATTTTAATTTATGTTCATTTTCTTTAAATTCCTGCTTTTTTAATGAACACATAGTGACAGTGTTTCTCAGGAATAGGTCAAGTGTCTGACTTCAGATCTTGAGATTCCTCGAGTCACATTGTGGTTGAATCAGTTGCTGTAGTGCGACAAGACAAAACAAAACTATAGCAGGCCTGTCATGTTCATACTGCGGAGTAAGACTTTTGTCACTGCCAGTAAAACTTTGTCATCCCTGAGATCTCGTGTAATGAAGGATTTTGCTGCCAATAAACTAACTTAAAGTAAGAGGATCTGACAGCTTTTCTGGTGCTGCAGTTAAAGCTGTGATGATGGAGGGACAGGACACTCACTGCAGCACTGCTGCTGATTTCATGTTGTGCAGCTACACTGAAGAACTTGAACTGTGCATTAACATACTGATAAATTAATGAGCGCTTGACCGGCCAGCATGGGAACTGAACCCAGGACCTTTGGATTACTTTGTCATAACAAAGACGGAAGACAAATTATTCCAGCTCTTTGGTAATAACCAATAAAATCCATCATCAAATGAGTAAACTCAGCTCTTGGAAGCTGAATTATATTGTAATTGTTGTGCTAGAATAGAAAAGTTCAGTGTGCAGAACTCCTTTAAGCAGTAAATGATGTGAGATTGTGGTTGTTGCTTTGTCAGTCTCCTTTTACCACCTTTCTTATTATTTTTAACGCTTTAGTGATTTCTCAGTCAAATTCTTCAGCCTCTAACATAACCTCTTGATAGGGTCAAACTTTGCTCCCTTACAATCTTCTTTGGTTCAGTCAGTGTTACTGGTTTCCATTATCAATACACATTTTCCCCTAATCAGCATCCTCAAGACTGCATAGTCATCATAGGTGAATCCAGCTTGATTTATCTGTAGTGTTTGTGTGTGTGTGTGTGTGTGTGTGTGTGTGTGTGTGTGTGTGTGTGTGTGTGTGTGTGTGTGTGTGTGTGTGTGTGTGTGTGTTCCACAAGAGCTTTTGTTGAGGGATTAACACAAATGTGTGACACTAAAGGTGAAATCAGAAACAGCAATTCTGCTCCTGCTGAGATAATTCAGTTGTCAGAGTGCTACAACTACAGTCATAGTTCAAATGTGGAAACAGCTCGTATTTTACTTCATGATTTTTTCTTTCAGATTGTGTACAGGTGACTTCTGCAGGGTCCCAACATGAGTCAGTGTTATAAATACATGAAACAGCATTTGCTGGACTGATGAATGTTTGCATCCCTGCACATAAAAAATAAACCTGAAACAAACAACTGAAACATCCATGACTCACAGTCACAAAGAGACATCTACTTTTTTTCACATTTCATGAATTTTATTCTGTGTGAGATACTCTCATTGCAGTATATGCAGTCTTCTTAAGGACCTGCAAAAGAACATGAAACACATGAGATCAGATGGAGTATTTAACAGTATGAAATGTTGAGCTGTCTTAATATTCTGTCACAGTTAAACTCAAGAATGGATTAAATTCATACTAATCAGATGAAAGCATTAGCCTTGTTCTACATTTCGGGGATGAAGCATGTTATTGGTAATATCAATGAATGTTTGAGAAGCTGTGTCTCAATATCTCTTTTCTTTTTTCCTCTCCTTGTATCACACATCATGTGATATTCTCCGTTGAGCTACTTACTGCGACAGGTGTAAGTCAGCTCCAGGTACTTGTAGGTGTTGGGACAAGAGTCACCGAACACTGAGGGGGCTGCTCTCATGCTGCAGCTGTTTCTCCCATTACAACTGTGGATGCAGAGCAATGTGAGCGCACGTGCAGAAGAACAAATAAATCCACGGTTCAGGTTTAACTGTAAGGAGATACGCTCCAGCTACATGACAGGAGAGGACGGATATGACCAGTGGCACAGTGTAATATAAGCCACATCCACACGTACACAGGTATTTTTTTAAAAACTGTTTCTCAGTGATCCAAAACTACATTTACGTGTGGACAAAAGCCCAAAATGGATAGAAAAAGTTATAATTACTGAAATACACGGGCATGTGTGGATGTAGCCTTAGTACATTTACTCCAGTACTTTACAGAGATGCAGTAGTTGCATGCTACTCCAAGTAAATATCTATAAGTTATGTTCATTTTTCCTTCTACTGTATCTGGTACATAACATCTCCTCACTATGAATTTTCTGTATTTTCAATATTTACTTAAATTTTCTTTTTAATGTCCCAAATACACAAAACTGGTCGCCTCAAGGAGTTTTTTATTGTAAGGTAAAGACTGCAATACTGGAAATCAAGCCATTGGCGACAGTGGGAAGGAAAAACTCCCTTTTAATGATAACAAACATAAGGCAGAACCAGGCTCAGGGAAGGGCAGCCATCTGCTGTGACCAGTCGGGGGTGACGGGAGGGAGACAGGGCAAAAGACAAACTATAGGAGAGACAGCCAGAGTTCATTAATAACTGATGATTAAATACAGCAGTGGTGTGTAAACTCACAGGGAGTCGTAAGAGATGAATGAGGAGGAAACACTCGGGGCATCATTGGAAGCTGCCAGCAACCTAGTCCTATTGCAGCATAACTAAGAGGGGCTTCAACGTCATCTGATCCAACCCTAAATATAGGCTTATCAAGAAGGAAAGTTTAAGGCTAAGTTTAAAAGTAGAGATAGTGTCTGTCTTCCGAATCCAAGCTAGGAGCTGGTTCCACAGAAGAGGGGCCTGAAAGCTGAAGTCTCTACTTTTAAATACTCTAGAATCCACAAGCAAACCTGCAGTCTGAGAGCAAAGTGCTCTGATACTATGAGGTCTTTAAGATAACAGAAGTTAGTCCTGTGTATTACTGCTGATGTGGATAGTAAGACTGAACAAATCATGAAATATCTGGACACTGATCATTGGTGCAAACATCAAATTAACATGTTGCATAAAATGTGAAAAAGTTTGTGTCACGACACAGAACAGAGCAAAACAAGAGCCCCCCAGGAATTCAAACCAAATGTCCAAAATGCACGCAGAGGAGCAGAGTCCGAAACATAGGTCAGGTGGCCGGCCACGCAGAAGGCAGTGGCGGCAACAGAAGTCCGGACGCCGGCCACGCGGGAGGCGGTGGCAGCAACAGAAGTCCGGAGGCCGGCCACGCGGGAGGCAGTGGTGGCGTTCAGGAGGTCGTCCACAGTGGCGATGATGCCCAACAAGCGGCCTGACAGATGACTGATGATGTTGAGGCGGCAGTTTGAGACCTGAAGGCAGCGTGGTCCCGGCAGCACCAGACGAGGCCGAAGCTGAGGCGGCTGCTGCAGGGGACGCCGAAGATGATGAGGCTGCTGCAGGCGACGCCGAGGCTGATGCAGAGGCTGATGCGGAGGCTGATGCGGAGGCTGCTGCAGGCGACGCCGAGGCTGATGCGGAGGCTGGACCAGGCGACGCCGAAGCGGATGCGGAGGCTGGACCAGGCGAAGCTGAAGCTGAAGCTGGAACAGACGAAGCTGAAGCGGATGCGGAGGCTGGACCAGGCGAAGCTGAAGCTGAAGCTGGACCAGGCGAAGCTGAAGCTGAACCAGGTGAAGCTGAAGCTGAAGCTGGAACAGACGAAGCTGAAGCTGAAGCTGGAACAGGCGAAGCTGAAGCTGAAGCTGAAGCTGGACCAGGCGAAGCTGAAGCTGGACCAGGCGAAGCTGAAGCTGAACCAGGTGAAGCTGAAGCTGAAGCTGGACCAGGCGAAGCTGAAGCTGAAGCTGGAACAGACGAAGCTGAAGCGGATGCGGAGGCTGGACCAGGCGAAGCTGAAGCTGAAGCTGAAGCTGGACCAGGCGAAGCTGAAGCAGATGCGGAGGCTGGACCGGGCAAAGCCGAAGCTGAAGCTGGAGTTATTAACTCGAAATTTTGAGAAAAGTAACTCGAAAGTTCGAGTTATGTTTCTCCAAATTTCGAGTTATGTTTCTCGAAATTTCGAGTTAATAAGTCGAAATTTCAAGAAAACAACTCAAAATTTCAAGTTATGGATACTTGGTTTTTTTTTTTTAGTGATGTTACACTTGGGAGTGGGGAACAAAGCTGACACAGGTACAGAGGGGTTTGACTAGGTGGCAAACTCGACTGAAGTTCTAGCAACTAAGCTAAGATTTTGTCCCGATCAATTTACACTGTTTGCTCAGAAACTGTAATGTTATTGACTTCCTAATATCGCTCCTTGCTTGGAGATTGCTGCGTGAGTTGGGTCTATTGGGTCCATCTCTCATTTGCCCAGTTTGTACTGCCAAGCGAGCAGCTGAGGAGTTGAGTAGTGGTGTGATGAAAACGCTAAAACACAAAGAGAACATGGTAAGCAAACAATCTTGGCATAAAACATAAAAGGCCTTTTATCAACATGAGTTAGCTGAGGAACTGGCGGAGAAGGGATGAAGACACTTGTCTTAAATACTCTCTTGCTGATTGCAGAGGATAAGGGTCAGGTGAGTTGAGGAGGGCTTGACCCAAGGGCGGATACGGGAGAACACAGGTACACAGTGGACAAATACTGCCAGCTCACCCAGACCATCTCGATTTTGGGGTCTTTACCTTAAAATATATAGCGCCTTGAGAAAACTGTTGTTGTGAATTGGTGCTATATAAATGAAATTGAATTTCTTTAAATTTAATTGAAATCATATATTAACATATTCAGACTTGACACAACATATAGGGAAAGTCTAGCAAAATAACAGAAAAACTGAGACAGCAAATAAAATGACAGTTACAGTTCAGCACGCAGTGATTTCACACACAGGATTAGTGTTTGTGTTGTGAGTCAGTAACAGTCTGAAAACAATGTTCAGCTGCTCTGATGGAAGATGGCTTTAAAATGGACTTTCATTATATACAGGACACACATGGACAAGATGGAGTCCATCAGTAGTGTGTGGTTGTATTTATGCAGCTTACATCAAGTCATCACTAAATGTTTCCTACTTATTCTTCCAGGGTTGTTCCTCAGAGGTTAGATTTTCATGAAGCAGTCAGGTTCTTTGTGACTCTGTTCTGTGCAGCAGAGAGAGAACAGCAGACAGGAGAGAAGATACTGAAGCTGTTATCATCAGTTTGCACAAATCAAACATCCCCTGTTCATGAGAGAGACATGGATAATTATTATTATCACCCCGACTTCCTACTGGATCTGTACTCCCATGTGAAGGACTATGAGAGTAAAACAGGCTTGAGTGTCCTTCCATCATTACACTCAGTTTTCCAGTCTGTTCCTGAAGACTGGTCCTTAAACCTCTCAGAGAGAAAGACCTCCATCCTCCTGGAAGTGCTGAAACTCCAACCAGAGAAGAAAGAAGTAGAGCTGACAGGCTGCTCACATGAAGAGAGTGAAGCAAGGAGTTTCCTTCAGTGTCTGCCTTATATCTCACAGCTCAGGTAAATGAAAAGTACTGTGTTGTGAAATTGTACTTGTTAATTGTACACTTAAATAAGTAATGTATTTGCTGTTTTATAGAATAGAATAGAATAGAATAGAATAGAATAGAATAGAATTCAACTTTATTGTCATTGCACATGCACAGGTACAGGGCAACGAAATGCAGTTTGCATCCATCCAGAAGTGCTTTAGTGATATAGATATATTACAATATATATTAGCAATAATATAGATATGCAAGTATATTACAGAAATGGGTCTGTTGTGGTATGTTATAATGTACACGGTATGAAGTATGTTGTGAATATTCTATAACTATAGGTATGTACAGGCTGTAGTGAGTACAAGCTATGTACAGGATATGAACAGGATATAAATATGAAAAACTATACAGAGTATGAAATAAATAACTTTACAGAAATATGAGATATACAGTTATACAGAAATGGGAACTATGCAAGTTGTAAACAGTTGTAAGGTTAAAAATTATTGTATGTACAGAATGATTATTTACACAGAGCTATACAGTAGTGCAGTTAAGATAAGTGAGGGTGTGGATAATTTCTACAGAGGCTGTCAGATGTCAGGAGGCAGAGTTCAGGAGTCTGACAGCTGTGGGGAAGAAGCTGTTCCGGTACCTGGTGGTCTTAGTCCGGAGGCTCCTGTAGCGCCTCCCAGAGGGCAGGAGGGTGAAGAGTCCATGTGATGGGTGACTGGGGTCTCTGATGATTTTCCCAGCCCTTTTCAGACACCGCTTCCTGTAGATGTCCTTTATGGCAGGAAGTGGTGCTCCGGTGATGCGCTGGGCTTCATCCTCACTCACCTGCTGTATGCACAGCTAGAAACTGAAAGATTATTCCTTCTGTAAAAAAAACAAAAAACAAAACCCATGAAAGCCTAAATAATAATGCATGAAAAACCACATCTATTTATTACATGAGAGTGAGACCCATCTGTCATGGCCTGTTCTCACTATTATTCTTTTTTCTTTTTCTTTTTTCCTCCCGCACTAACACGTCGATGTTTACCAGGCAGGGCCCAGGATGTTGAAACTAGCAGGCCCTGCCACCTTAGGCTCAACCACATCAGTGTCAGCTTCTAGCTTTGTTTGTGTCACGGCCAACGGCCAAATCAGAGGAAAAGGACTCAAATGCAGAATTCAGACGGAGGCGAAAATAAATGTGTGAAACAATATTTATTTACAGTGCAGGTAGATAACACAGTGAGTGAACTTTGACGTGAACTATGAATAATATGATCAACATGAGCTATGACAAAGATGTGTAACACTAGCAATACTAAGCACAACTGGAGCTAGACAGCAAAATCTGAATAACTAGAGCTTTGCCCCGACTGGGCTCCAGTGATGTGGGGCAAAGGTAAGGTCAGGCTGAGTGGAGGGAACTGGGGAGTTCAGAGTCATTGCCACAGGGGAAGAAACAGCGTGGAGGGGTTCAGTCTGGATGAGAGGTGTTGAATCCAAGGGGTTCCAATTACTGTGGCAGGGAGGCAGGCAGGCAAGTGAAAAGAGCAAGAGCTGTGGCTGTGGAGTTGTCTAGAAGTCCAGCGTCCTTAGGTGAGGATTATTTTCAGAGATGGCACGTAGCAGCCTGGTAAGTAGTAGGCGAAGTCTGGCAAAGAATGGTTGAGAACACTGGATCTAAATACCAACAGCTTGATTGTCCACACGTGTGGGAAACATGCAGGAATGATGTGGTTCCTCCCAGAGGTGGAACTGCCGGCTCTATGGAAAAACACAGGCACTCACCCGGACCATGACAGTTTGTGTGTAGAACAAACCAAGCACATCTAAACACTGAGGGTTTTTACCAAGGCTGGTGACCTAACTTGCAAAAAACAAGGCCAATTCAAAGCCAAAAAACACCTAAATACCTGTGTGGTTATCACATGCACAACAGCCTTACCTCAATATATTTTATGTTATAGATGATTTATAAAGGAATTTTTGAATTGCAACACAATTGTAATACCCTTACGTATGTCCAGGAAGAAATAGTATTGTTCTGAAACACACACTATTCCTTACAAAAACAGCTTACTCTCGACTTTTCTCTGTCCCTGTTTTTCATTGGGATTTCTCAAGAACATGTTCATTGTAATTGTTGACAGTCTGGTATAATAAGTAGCCTTGTTTAGAATTGTGCAGCACTTGCCTTAATTATTGTTTCACTGGATAGCATTATAAACATATTACAGTAGCAAAAGTGGCCAGTAGGAGACACTGTAGAGACAGATGTTACATTGCATTGTTTTGGCCCGTCTAGGGGTGGCCAGGCCATCCTCGTCAGACCCCAAGCAACACATCACACAGTTAGTAAAATTTGATAATGATTTATTTGCAATGAGTTGATTCCAAAGGTGATTTAACACAAAAGAAGGAGCGGACTATAACTTCGAGGTGGACCTAACGCCAAAACAACAAACCAAAGGAACTGAAGAAGCTTCTCAGATGAGAGGTGAAAGCAACTTAAAGAAGTCCAGACGCTTTTCTTTCCAAGTTCCTTAGAAAACAAAAGGAGCTTATCTAAACGGTGTAACAAACTTACCTGTGAGAGAATTAAACCAAACGACAGGAACTTACCTCCCTAACTAAGAAAAACATGAGAAAACTATAATCAAACAAAAAAGCAGTCCATCCCTACATTCTCCTGTGAAGGGCGAACATCACTGGCCAGGTAACAAGGTCTGGTGATTGGGATGAGCCGAGGATGAAATCCCCTGGGCGTCCATGGCGTCCATCATCAAATACATCATCTCCAGGTAGTTAGCCAATCCGCATGAACTGTCCCCTGGATCCACCAACAACGGAAAGGCACCTGCACACTTAAATTTGCATATGATACAACATTACGATAGCAGTCGTGACAGTATAAAATCTTCAACACAATCTAGCAGGACAAAAATAAAATGGATTTTATTAGTTTTAAAGATTTATTTTGTCTTAATGAAGGTCATCATGTCACTATTCATGTTAAAACCTCAAGAAAAACAACAACAACAAAAAACGTTAAGAACATTAAAACTTAACTTTTAAACAATATTTTGTTTTGTTTTTTTAATATTGCATCTGTTTCAAGATTAAAAAGGAATCTTAAGTATGAGCAACACTGGAACAGAAGACATTATTCATCAATAAATTTCACAGCACTTTTAGAAGTAAATTAAAAAAAATACAATTAGTTACTCAATAAAATTAGATTTTGTACCTTGCTAAAACTGAACGAAATTTGAAGTTTACCAACCATGATGAACATTGTTAGCAGCTCTACAGTGAACAATACATTTCAGATTTCAGGCAGCAGTTTTGTGTCTCCATCTGCAGATGTAGTGTAGAGTAAGAGTGATTTCCACATGTGTGATCTGAGCAGCAGGTGAAGCTGCTGTTGTCCAAGACATGAAGTGTAGATATTGTTGTTCCACTCTGTATGTTTCTATATTGTTGATATTTAGTGTTTTACTCTCAGCACCGTGAGACAGCAAATAAAATGACAGTTACAGTTCAGTAACTGTATGTGATTGTATTTATGCAGCTGAGATCAAATCTTCGCTAAGTGTTTCCTTCTTATTGTTCCAGTGTGGATCCACTGAGGTCAGATGACCACCAAGGAAGTTTTTTTGGGAATCTGTTCTGTGCAGCAGCAGAGAGAGAACAGAAGATACTGGAGCTGTTATCATCACTGTGCAGATATGAAACGTTCCCTTTTGGTCACTGGTACTTGAGTCCATATCCATGTGACTTTCTGCTGGATCTGTACTCCCATGTGAAAGACTATGAGACTAAAAGAAACTTGAGTGTCCTTCCATCATTACAGTCAGTTTTACAGTCAGCACCATCTACCAGGTCCATAAACCTCTCAGAGAGAAAGATCTTCATCTTCCTGGAAGTGCTGAAACTCTAACCGGAGAAGAAACAAGTGCATGTGAGCAGCTGGCCAGATGAAGAGAGTGAAGTGAGGAGTTTCCTTCAGTGTCTGCCTTATATCTCACAGCTCAGGTAAATAAATTATAGTTTGACATGATTAACTCTGTATAGATGTTTTCTGAAATTAGTTTGATGACTATTAAGCTCCATGAATGCTAATATTGAAGTACAATTTGTATTATCTCTGTGGTAGTTCTTTGGATTTACAAATTTTGACTTTATTGATTTGGGGTTATAGAACTCTGCACCATTTTAGAACAAAACATTGTCTTATTTGCATTACCACATTTGTTTGAGCCTCATGACTGCAAATATCCTTTCATGTATGATCATTTTAGAACACCTTATTAAAGGTAACAGGACATAAATAAGATATTTATTAGTTTCAAAATTCTGATAGCTAGGATGGCAGATTAACTGGTAGAAGAGAAGAGAAGAGAAAAAATATTATATGGAGTTTATGGAGGACTTATAAAAGCTCTGGGTGCTAGGGAAGAGTTACCAGATGAGTGAGAAAGTACAATTATAGTACTGAGGGAATCTGCGAAGAAGGTGTTTGGTGTATCATTTGGACAAAGGTAAGAACACAAGAAGATTTGGTGGTGGAATGAGGAAATACAGGAAAGCATTCAAAGAAAGAGCTTAGCAAAGAAAAAGTGGGATAGTCAGGGAAACCCTAACAAATTAAGAGATTGTGCTGAGAAAATGGAAGTACTTTAAGGTGAATGTAGAAAATGTGAGAGATGAGAACAACGGAGGATGTAGAAGATGGATGGAGAAGTACAGATTAAGGTCTTAAGGAACTTCACTGTGTCTTTGCGAATACGGAGAAAAAATGTGATAGGGTGGCACAAGAGAAATGTTTTCTTCTTATTGTTCCAGTGTTGATCCCCGGAAGTCAGAAGCAGTCCGGTTCTTTGGAATTCTGTTTTGTGCAGCAGCAGAGAGAGAACAGCAGACAGAGAATATAATGGAGCTGTTATCATCACTGTCCAGATTTAAAATATTCCGATGTTTTAGGCCTTGCGGTGGCAATAGAGAGAGAGACAAGGATCCATGTGACTTCCTGCTGGATCTGTACTCCAATATGAAGGACTATGAAACCAAAACAGGCTTGAGTGTCCTTCCATCATTACAGTCAGTTTTCCAGTCAGCTCCTGCAGTCTGGTCCATAAAGCTCTCAGAGAGAAAGACCTCCATCCTCCTGGAAGTGCTGAAACTCCAACTAGAGAAGAAACATGTGGAGCTGACAGGCTGCTCACATGAAGAGAGTGAAGTGAGGAGTTTCCTTCAGTGTCTGCCTTATATCTCACAGCTCAGGTAAATGAATTGTTCTAGGTGTGAAAAACATAAATGCAAGCAAAAATCAAAGAGGAGTATTTTAAGCTTCTTAAGCTGATAGGATTGTAAAGTTTTTATTATTTACAGGGTATTTCTTTGCATTTACAAAGAAATAATAATCAACTCTGTCCAATTTCAAAGTAAAACACTGGACTCTTTTTTTATAGTTTTCTTTTTTGTTACCTTAAATACCATTTTGTGTTCATGTATGATCAGCTTAGAAAAAAATATTAGCTTGATTACACAAGGTAGCAAGACATAAATAAAAGGGAATTTATTATTGCCAAAATGCTGATATTTGTTTTTCATTTTAATTAATAAATACATTAGATTTTACATTTGTTTCTGTTTTCAGTAACACTCAGTAACTCAGTAACATTTTACTTCTCTTGTCTTCAGTTCACCATGTGACTGAATAAATGAATCACACAGGACTGTGGGTGTATGCTCATTGTTTTCTAAGTGTTTATCTTATAAGAACAACATAGCAACAACAAGGTTTGTTAAAACTTCACCAAGAAAAGAAATCTTGAAAAGTGAAAAAAAGACATTAAAACTGTGTTCTTTCTGTTTTAGTTTTTAATTTGACATCACCTACAAGAGAAAAAGAAAACAATATCATATAGAACAATGTGTCATAGGAAACATTCTTTTAAATTTAGTTTCACAACACATCCAAAAGTAAAGAAATACAAGTAAAAAATAAATAAGTTACTTAATAAATATTAGTGAAATAATTCACTCAGTTAATTAAATGTTGCTGGCTGAAGTACTGTGTTTTAAACTTTACTTACGATGATTAAAACTGTAGGAGCTCTATATTGAGCAAGATATGAAGATTTTAGACAGCAGAGTTTTCATTACTTTGTGTCTCCATCTGCAGATGTAGAATAAGTGTGATTTCCACGTGTGTGATCTGAGCAGCAGGTGAAGCTGCTGTTGTTCAAGATATGAAGTGTAGATGTTGATCCACTCTGTATCTTTCTGCATTGTTGATATTTAGTGTTTTACTCTCTAAAGTCAGA